>NC_047662.1:34653679-34953679 GCF_011762505.2 Arvicanthis niloticus | reverse complement strand
GTGGTACAGCCTGGCCCACTTAGCAGACACACGCGCAAGCAGGTAGAAGGACAAGTGAGATAGGTTTGGTGAGGTAGGTGGGGGTTGGGAAAGAAAGGAGAGGTCCTAAATCCTCCTAAGGACAGGTTTAGTCAAGACTCGAGCTGGAGCTGCCGAGGTGTGACTGCAGGGGATGCCAACAATACTTAAGCCCCACCATGTTGTCCAGCTGTTCTAACTGACTGACAGATCCAAGCTGAGACTCTGTGGGGTCCCACGGACAACAAATCTGAATACAGCACCTGACTCTTCACCAGCACAAGACTGACCCTACACATCCAGCTCAGACTGCTGACTCTTGCTATTCACAAGCTAAGGTATAATACCACCTGCTATAAACCTGTATCAAACACACACACACACACACACACACACACACACACACACCCCAACACCACCACCACCACCACCACCACCACCACCACCACCACCACCACCACCACCACCACCACCACCACATGAATTCCACAATCCACATGCTGCCTGCTGTGCACACGTGCATGTGTTCACATCCTACTACTGCACAGAGCCCATAAAGTACATACCACCTGGTTATACATCATGACCCTCCCCAACTGCCTGAGGCACACACGTGCACCTTGCTACACAACTCCTTTTGTGTGATGAGGCACACTCCTGGTACACACACTTCACACGTGCTCACACCACTGTAAGCATATCATCTGCTACGCCCATGAAATGACAAACATCCAGCCCTTGAGCCTGGCTCCCAGGACAAGTCAGAAAAAGTCTATCCCTACTCCACTGCCTCTTTTCCCCATCTTCCTTTGGGCATTCTGTGTCCCTTTCAGAACTTACCCAGTCACTAGGGCTCCACCCACACCTTTGGCTGTCTAGCCTCCTCCCTGAGGTTTTTCCCAACCATGGTTCTGCCTGGCCTGGACTCTGCAACCCCTCGGGACTCTAATGACCTCCAAACTGAGCTCAACACCCTCACTGTCCCCCTCCACCTCTGAAGGGAAAGCCCAGAATCAAGGCCTCACTCCCTTCCCCCCATACCTCCCCTCCCTTGTGAGGGAAAATGTCAGATTCCCTGTCTCAGTGGCGGCAGCGGGCGGGTTGGAGGGGGAATGATTCAGCCACCGCCTCAAGAGTGCAGAGCGAGAAGAGCTTTTCCTGCCATTACCCGGCGAGGGAGAGGCTGGCGCGCTAATGGCTTCAATTACCACTCAGACAGGAACGCTGGGCGGCAGGGCCCTGGTACTCATCACAGCCCAGGACAGGACAGGCCCACCCCCAGCCAGCTTGTGCTGGACACCCCACTCTACCTTACAGGGATGTTGGCACACCTGCTGGCCATCCCAACATAGTAGGCTAGGTCTCACACAAGGTGCACCAGAAGCACAGTCTTGCTCCAGTAGCGGCAGAGGGACCTGGCATGGCAGTGTCCCTAGAGGCCACAGAGAGAGTGGACTGAGCTGGACCTGGGGTGGTATGAGGCAAGGGCAGAGGGCCCCAAAGGAAGTATAATACTGGGGTTCCCTTTTGAAGATACACTGCTCGTGCACTGGACCAGGCTCCCAAGGTATTCTCCAGGCACTGCCCAAAGCACCTATCTCTTGATGCACAGGCTTACTCGCCTGTGTTTAGAGGGCACATGGAGTGTGAGACATGAGTAAGGCATTCAGGCACTATTTTCCAGCCCCTAAACAAAGTTTATCTCTCACTACTAATATTCCATGGTGGTCTCACAAAAACAGCCCTGGCTCTCCCCTCATGTCAACCCCAGAGCTCCATAAAAGCCATCTTTTCACCTATTGCAGGCAAGCACCCCAGCTTTCCTGCCCCCCACCCAGGAAGAACGAGGAAGAAATGAGGCAGGGTTGCTTTAGGCTGCATCCCTGAGGTCTCATCCCCTGTGACATTCCTTTCTGCCAAACCGTAAGCTGGTTAAGGTTACAAAGACAACAGGACAGGTCAGCACTTCCCCTGGTTGGTGCAATATCTCAGGAGCAGGAGGGGCCCATGAGGCCCACAATTCCAACCACTCTATTGTAGAAAGGGACCTGTCCCACACTTCATCAGCCATCGTCCAGTCCCCAGAGGCATCAACATATATCCTGAAGCCCAGGACTGAGGATAAAAATACGTGTCTAGGCGGGCGTTGGTGGCGCACGCCTTTAATCCCAGTACTTGGGAGGCAGAGGCAGGCAGATCTCTGAGTTCGAGGCCAGCCTGGTCTACAGAGTGAGTTCCAGGACAGCCAGGGCTACACAGAGAAACCCTGTCTCGAAAAAAAAACAAAAACAAAAACAAAACAAAACAAAATACGTGTCTAGTACCGGGGTCCATTCCCAACACCAAATAAGAAAGAATAACCTCTAATCCATGAAAAGAAACTCTTGATCAGTAAGGCTGTTTCTAATGGCAACCTCTGAAAGTGTGAGTACTCTTCCCCAGGCCTTCAGAGACTTTTTAAAGGGTAAAGTTGACAGGGCAGTGGGATGTCTTGCAGGAATTAGCTCTCCATTCTCACAAGGAGACTACTCCCCTGCCTGAGAGCCTCAGAAGATACCCACCATGATAGAGATTATAGTTCCAGTCTTTTAGACTCCACTCAAATACAAGGCAGGGTAGGTACATTGACTGTCATGCCAACAGGTGGAAGTCTGGGGCAGAAATCCTTTCTCCTGGGTCACAATTGGAGATTAGAAATGACCAGAAGGAACCTCTGAGCCAGTGATTTCAGCTCAGTGCTGGTTGTCTGGTCCCCATCCCCAAATGGAATGGATAGTGGGGCACAACTCAGATGACACCAAGCAGCAGCAGCTCAGGTGTCTGAGCTTCACAATGAACAATGAGATATAGTTTACACTGCAGTTAAAGCTCAACACTAGCTTGGACAGTGGGTACGATATCCTGGATTCCAGATGGAACAAATGAGGCCCAGAGTCCCCGTCTTCACCATTTTCATCTACAGCCCCTCCACAGGGGGGCCTAACACATCTCTGTTAGAGCCCACTGATTCACACAGATGCAAGAATTACTGAATGGATGCATGTGTGAACACATAAAGCCAAAGCGTAAAAATGGCCAATGTGAAAAGATGTTCAACTGCTCTTGTAATCAAAGAAATGCAAATTAAATTGAGATGCCATTTTTTGCCTATTAACTTGGCAAAGCTTTTTTTTTTTTAATGGTAATTTCTACTGCTGGTGAAGATGTGCAGAGAAGAGGCCCTCTTATGCCCTCCTTGGTAAAAATATAAACGGATACAATCTTCTAGCAATACTGAAGGCTTTAAAATGCAATGTCCCCTTTGACTTAGTAATTCTACTCCATGAACCTAGAATCAGGAAATGATCGGCAAAGCGACAGTATCTTCATGGACACATGTGACACCTTATTTATAAAGCCTGAAAGCTGAGAACATATGCACCCAACAAAAAGGGAACAGCTAAGTAAATTAGGGTGCTTCTATGTGACAGCTTACCCACAGCCATTAAAAATAATGGCGCAGAAGAATATTTAATGGCAAGGAAAATCTTCACAATATATATATTTTTTTAAGCGAGAGCTGAGGCGATGGCTCAGTAACGGGCCTGCGGAGCAAGCATGAAGACCTGAGTTCAGTTTGCTAGCACCCATGAAGGAGGCTGGGTATGGAAGTGAGAGCCTAGAACCCCAATGCTGAAGCACGCAGAGATAGGTAGACTCTTAGAGCTTGCTGGCCACTAGGCTAGCCAAATAGGTGAGTTCCAGGTTCAGTGAGGGAGCTTGTCTGAAAAACCCTGGGTTTGCCCTCTAGTTGGACAAAAAACAAAACAAAACAAAAAAAACAAAAAAACAAAACAAAACCAAAGTCATGGAACAGTGTGTGATCACTATTCTGTTTATATATATTAATACAAATATACATACATGTCTACAAAACATACACACAGAAAATGGGCCACCAAGAAATAACCAATAGCACTAGGGGTAGGTGAAAAAGAGATTATTATTTCTCCTTACACACTATCCTATGCTTCTCAACTTTTTAACAGTGAACAGATATCGGTATTGCATTTAAAAATGAAAGCAACAATCAATACAGTATTTTGAAAACGCACATTCAGATTCATGTATCCATTGTGGTCAGGGTTTAATCATGTCACTTCCCACCCTATTTGCGGCTTTCTACGTCCTCAAGAAAGGGCTCGTTCCTCAGCCCGATCCTCCAGCCTCACTGAATGACTCCCCCCTCCTCTCCGTGTTCTCCAGCTCTCCAGCCGCCACTTGAAAAGCCTCAAATTGACCACTCAGAGTTCTGGAAGCTCTGCTCCCCTTTATACCTTGGGCCTTGGCAAAGACCTAGAAGCAAAGTGTCCATATTCCTTATAGAATTCACTGGACACTGACTCAGGGTAGCATGTATCAAGTGACATTCTGGGCTTAACAGCAGTTCAAGCAATGTGAATGAATAACTAAAGGAACGAGCCACCAAATGAGAGGAGACACTAACATTTACATGAAAGCCCAGCTCCAGCTCCTTGATCAGGGTACCAGGAGTACACTGCCACCGACTGCCAGGCTTCACTGCCACCATCACATAACCCCAGGGCCACAGAGCTGCAGCACCATACCTCCAACCTGACCCAGACCCAAGGGAGCAATGACCCATCGCAGCAGGCGATCACAAAGCTGCCAAGCTCACTGCTGGCTTCAACACAGACCAGTGACCTTGGCCTGTTGAGCACTGACTCTCACCCACCCCAGGGTGGCCAGTCCTGGTGGGCTCCGCCCACACCTCAATCTAACTGGCTACCATGCCATGTCCCTCTTGGTACATACCTTCAAGTACTGACAGCTTGGCACTCGTGTTGATCTCTCCGAGACTGTTCGTGGCTGTGCACTCATAGATGGCTTCGTCTCGCTGCACTCGTAATGGCTGGATCCGCAGCACTGACCCTGCTCCATCGTCAAACTCAATTACCTGTCACAGGACAGATGTGGTCACAGCCTGTTAGGGGTGTGGGGATCTACTATAGTTTTCCTCACATCCCCAGAAGGCCCTTGAGGGAGACTAAGAACAACAACAACAACAACAACAACAACAACAACAACAAAAGACCACACAGAGAGCAGGCCAACCCTAAGGCCTGCCCAGTCCTCCCGGCCAGTCTAGGACGAACCTCAAAGCGCTGGGAGCTGACTTTCTTTCCCTTCTTCATCCACGTGATTCGAGGCTTGGGTTCCCCCGTGGCTTGGCACACGAAGGAGGCCACCCCTCCCGACAGCCCAATCTGGTCCTCAGGGACCTTAACAAAGACAGGTTTGCCTGGAAGAGACAGAGACACTAAATCAAGTGGCACGATCACATCAGGCATGGCCAATTCTACAGGTAGCAGGCCTTGGGGACGAGGGGGCAAGAAAGACTTAGAGAAAACAATAATAATACTTAACTTTTATACAGTGTTTAGTAAATGCCAAGCCCTGTTCAAAGAGCGGAACCCTTGTAACTCTTTGAAGCCGAGGAGGTGGGTGCTATAATTACTGTTTACAGAGAAGAAAATCAGGGTGTGGGAAGGTCAAGAGATTTGTCCAATGTGACACAGCTGGTAAAGGAGTGAAGTCTGGAGTTGGGGGCTCCACCTCCAGTTGTGTCCAACTCCTGGTCATTCCAAGCTCCCGGAATAACAAAAATCAAAACGGTACTGGAGAACTGCTTTCTGGGAAGAGTGCAGAGACTTTCTATCCACCCTCAGCCCTAGGCAGACCCTCGGGCTCCTCCTCTTCCTACTCCTACATTCCAACAGCCCCAAAGGCCTGGACATTCCAGCTCCTGAGAGGCTCTGGATGCCTTCCCAGAGGGATGCTTTCCTCTAACTCCCTGCTCCCACCCCTGCCCCCACTGGCTTGGCAACTGCCTTCCCACAGCATGGGCAGCTCCTGAGTTCGTACTCCAGAGGAGAACAGGGGTTCAACCAAGGCCCTGCCATACCCTGGTTTCCATGCCAGGGCTGACCCACAGCCTCTTATTCCTTCCTCCATGTCCCACTGCCCAGGGTCACAGCCCCAAGAAACCTGGCTCGTTGAGACGTAGCAATGCCTTGTTAATCCTGACAGTGGATCCATTTCCTATTATTCAAGCCAATGCATGGGTCCAGGAAATCCAGTGCCTTGGGAACTGGCCCTTCAGATGACCTGCTTGTTACTCATGAGCTCAGGCTCAGTTTAGGCTCTGGCAGAAAAGTACCCACTGTGCACCAGGTACTTTATGTCATTTCTTGCACAATCAGTGTTTCCACTTTATAGGCTGAAGGACCAAGTCACATACTCAGAGTCACACAGCCAGTGAGTACTGACACATCTGGGACCCAAATTTAGACCCATCAGAGTCCAAAACACCTGACACAAAAAGTTCACAGGAGACAGGGGACCTTGTTCAAAGACAACAGCCAGTGGTGGCAAAAGTCAGACAAAAGCAGAGTAGTGGCTGAGGTGAGGGAGAGGCAAGGTGACTGTTACGGCACGCTGTAACTAGGAAAGAGATGCCAAGTGGAGGAAGGTTTGGAAATTCTTGGGAGTTTTATCTGTATTGATGTATACGTGCCTGCTTGTCTGTATGTGCACCATGTGCATGCAATGCCCACAGTGGCCAAAAGGGGGCATTAGATCTTCTAGAACTGGAGTTACAGGTGGCTGTGAACTGCCTGGTGTGGGTGCTGGGAAGCTAACCCAGGTCTACAAGGTCACTTGCTGCAAGCACTCTTGACCACTGAGCCAGCTCTCCAGCACCAATTCTGGTGTCTTGGTTTGGTTTTTAAGGAGCCCTCGGGTCAGTAGGTCCATTACCACCCGCATCTTAGAGACAGGGAAACACATGCAAGTGGGGAAAGGAACCAGGACCAGTGAGTCAGTGTTCTGAGGTGGAGCTGGGCTTCAACCGACATTCTAAATCCTAAACTCACTTTAAATACCTGTGTCTTCCCCAGGAAGGAAACTGGGGACCCACCATAATCTGTTCCTAGGGACTAGGCTGAGCAACTCAGAGGGCCCAGTGCAGGGGCGGGAAAGACATGCAGGTAACCCAGAAGTTCTAAAGTCTTTTCTGCCTCTACTGCCCCCAGCTGCCTCTGGAGAGAGGTGTGGATCTTTCCTAGTTTGTAGAATTTACGGAGCCTTTCACTGCTGCCAATGCCTACCTGACAGGAGGCCCCCTCGGGGTCTACTGAGGTCATCTCTTAACCCCTCCCCCACCCCAGTAGCTTCCAGCTCCCCATCTGCACTGCTACCACCTCATATGCCATGTTTCCTCCACCTCCGTGGGACAACTGGCTGGCTGAACAGGCTGATGGCCCTGCCTTTGTCACCCCCACCCCACCGCCTCTATTCTCTATTTCTGAAGCCAGAAAACAAGCCTCCCCCTGATCGAATCTCTCTGATGACGGAGGCCTCCCACTGCTCTTTACAATGAGTGAGCTCCTACCACTGCAGACAAAGCTCTGCCAGGCCTGATCCAACCACTCTCCCCAGAGTCCTGGCTTTAGAGCCCTGAATAAGCAATGCTCCCTGCAGCCTCAGGGCCTTTGCGTAAGCTGCACTTTCTGTTAAGAGCCTCTTAAGACTACCCCTTACCCACTAACCTCCTAAGTCACCTTTGAACATCAGCATCTCAGAAAACTATCCCCTACTGCCCCCAGCACCCCAGTAGCTTAGTCCATGGTTTTAAGCTGCTCTGCCTCCCACAGTACCCCCACAGTTTCAGCATTCACAGGAGGCTACAGCCTTCCCACCTTTTTGGTTCCCAAACAGACCATAACCCTGGGCAGAGCAGATTCCATGTCTGTCCTGTCTTCTGCCCCGTCCCACTGTCTGACTCAGTTCCTGACACCCAGGGGTGTAGAACAGAGGAAGAAAAGGACAGAGGAAGGCATGTGAGAGAAGCATAGAAGTCTGGGGCCTCACGTACTCCTTCCCTCTAGGCAAGAGAGAAACCCAAGGAATAAGTGCCCCTCCAGGTCCTGCCTCAACGTGTCTACAGTGAAACCAGAGACTGGAACCTGAAGAACCAGAAAGACTAGGAGTGTGCTGGGGTGGGGTGGGGTGGGGCCTCCCGAGCCAAACAAAGAGCAGAGGCTGGGCAAGAGAGTCAGGTAGATCGTGAGCAGCCAGGAGGAACAAGCCTGGAAGCTGTGTGGGGGCTGGACTGTGCCCAAGGCCTGGGGCCATCAGGGAGGTAGAACTACTGCTCTCCCTTGGAGGCTGGAGAAGAGCCAGGGTACTGCCCAGGATCAGGCTGGCAGTGCTACTCCAGTCTCAGGCTACCTAGGACTGGGGCCCCTTCTATGCCTAGGTTGCCTTGCTTCCTACTAAGGGGACCCTCACCGAGGCCCAGGACACCTGGCTCTTCCTCATTCCAGAGGCCCAGCTAGCCTTGGATCTTCCCTTTCCTCAGGAAACTTTCAGAGATCAGTCAAATCTTGACTCTACACTCTCTCCCCAAATCTGCTCCTGCTAGCCTCTCTAGAGTCACCCTTTTCCATTTCAACAAGTATCTTGTTTTGTACCCACTTGTCAGCGGTCAAGCACTATGCTGAGAACTTAGCTTGGGCCCTGGTGTACTTACCCACCAGCCAGGCCTGCCTCTGTGTATACCCTGCATTCCTTATTAGCCCCTCTTCCAGACTGTGAAAGCCTGTCCCATGCCCGACTGCCAGCTGGGGTGCCAGGCAGGTAGGTAAAGCCAGGCTGCTGTGGCCACTCTGCCCTGGGCCTTACCAGCTGTTGGTGTGTGTGTGTGTGTGTGTGTGTGTGTGTGTAAAAGCGTGTGCATACGTGTCATGGTGCACATGTGGAGGTCAGAGAACAACTTGGGGAGTCAGTTCTCTCCTTCCACTATGAAGACTCCAGAGACTAACCGGCCTAGTGGTGAGTGCCTTTACTTGCTGAGCCATCTTGTTGGTCTATGAACAAAACTTCTGAACCAGAAAACAGAATGTCATCTGAACAAGCAAGGAGCTTTGTGTCACAGTTACCTGCTGTGTCACCCAGCCCTGTGGGTAGCTACTCACAGTAGGATACCCTGGGCCATTCTTTACATGTCAACAGCTGACCCTATACATGAGAGGATGTCACCAAAGAGAGGGGTGGCTGGCTTGGGCTAGAGGGAAGCACACCCCCTGGAGACATGCAGACAGGCAGCTCCAGAGACAGCTAAACTGGGCCACCTCCAAGGCTCCTCCACAGGGACGCTGATTGCTATTTTGTGCCGCCCCTGAGGGGCACATATACACAGGCACATAAACAGTGTTGCACACGGAGGAAGAAGCACACACAGCACTTTAGGACCACAAGGGCAAGGGGAGCCGCTGGAGAGGTGATTTCCCAGACCCTGAGTGGCTAGTGAGCTGGGGACTCAGTTAATGAGCTCCTGTGACTGCTTCTGGCAACCTTCCCCAGCCCTGTCCACTCAAGGGCAAGCCTAGCTCCAGGAGGCACTCCAACAGGGGGAGAACTTAATAGGTGCCAGGTGCCTTGTCCATGTGACCTCAGTTAACCTTTACAGGTAGGAGTGATTACCCCTGTTGTGCAATAGGAAAACAGGCTCAGAGAAAGCACTTGTACCGGAAGCTCCAGAGGGCAGGGTCTAGACGGGCCACCCATAAGCATGAGGGGGAGGGCCCTGCCATGTTCCAAGGTAGGAGCTTTGGAGGAGGGGAAATGGCAAAAGAGACACACTCCTCAGTGTCCTGCATCTCTGCTTCATACCACCGAGCCCTTCAGCTACCAAGCACCTTGCTCAGCTCTACTGCCTGCAAATAACCTGCTCATAACCATAACATGCACCTGGTCTTGGGGGACCCTGTCGCTGGGCTGTGCTGTCTTCGGGCTTACTCTGGCTTTCTCATAAGCTCATAAGGCCAGGGGTATGACTCTTTCTTTCTGCCAGTCTCAATTCCTCATTGGGCAATACGCTATGTTAGCAAATGCCCACTCATCTTCAGGGGCCCTCTATTCCAGGAAGCCTCTCTCAAGATATTCAAGCTACTGCCTGTGCCAGCGCTGCCCCAACCTGCCCCCACTGTTCTATTAGCTCACAGAATTGTGCCCAGCTTGGTGGGTTCTGTCTTGTGATGGATGGGTCTGGAAGGATTCTTTCTCTCCTAGCACCTACCACATGAGATCAGCAGAAACCTCTGCCTGAGGACTGGACCAAGACCACCTCTATGCCCACATCCATATGTCTCCTCCCTCCCACCCACCCTCAAGAAGGCACAAATCCCTGGGTTGGGGAGATGAGCTGAGGGAGGTTCCAGAAGTGTGTGTGCATGCAAGCAAGTATCCCTCTGTACCCAGGTTTCCACTAGAGCTGACTAGGCATCAACGATAGGCCTCCAGGCTAACTCTTGGCAGCTGCTTCTCTCCCCTGCTTCTCTCCACTCCCGTCTGAGGCCAGGGCCCCCATTCATTTGTCTCGTTAAGAGGCCTATAGAAACACATTTGTCCGCTCTGCGCTTCACTGCTCTGGTCGTCAATTCTCTGGGGGCACCCGCCCTGCCTTCTGCAGCAGCCCTGTCCATGTCTGGCTGCTTGCCCCTAGTGAGAAGTCTTGCAAGTTCAGTCCAAGGCTGGCCACGATGGGGAGAGATTCAAACAATGAGTGTAATTTAAAGGTAGGCTGGAAGGGCAGACCCTGACTCCTAAGGTTGGCTTACTACAACCCCTAGCTGATGGCTCCTAGCCTGGGACAGTGCCCAAGTCATGGCACCTGGGGGTGCACCGTTAGCAGAGGTAGGGTCTCAGCCTCTTCACCTAGTTACCACCTTCAAGCCCCTGCTTGGTCTCTGTAACCAAATTACTAAGGAGCCAGCAGGAAGATTCCTGGAAATCTGCCCTAAAAGCAGCTCCACCTCACTCCTCCCGACTCCTGTGGCAGCCAGGACTGCCCTGCCCCTTTTATTTATTCACTGACCCCCTCCAGACCCTGAGCTGGAAATGTCTAAACTTCCAGGACTCCCAGCCTACCTAGGGCAGATAGACCAAGGGCAAAATGCCACAAGAGCATGCTATGAGAACTGCAGAGGACCAGAGCATGACCACACTGCTACAGGAAGTAGTGACAGTTGAGTCAGACCTGGTCACGTAAAGAGAAAGAAAACACACCCCTCCACCTTGTTTGTTTTTGGAGACAGTCACGTAGCCCAGGCTTGTCTTCAACTTACTATGTAGCCAAGATTCTCTAAAACTCTTAATCCTCCTGCTTCCACCTCTCAGATGCTAGGGATACAGCCCTGTGTCATCACACCTGACTGTGAAAGTGGAAACAGAAAGCATGAAGAAGGCCTGGACACAGGGAGCTCTGTGCAGCCGAGAGGAGAGAACATGGTAGATTCCAGGGGAAGAGGGACAGTGAAGGGTAGGGTAGCAGAGAGTCAGGCACTAAAGCTCACCCTGCAGGCAGTTGGGGAGCGAAGGGATGCAACCTGATTCTCACTGTGGAATAGAGAACAGGTTCGGAGGAAAGGGACTGAAGGCACGGAAATCATCAGAAGGTTTCCTGATGTACACTCAAACTCAAGCAGAAGCTGAAGGACGCTTGGCAGAAGGGGGCAGGGAGAGCGAAGTGGATGCATTCCAGAGACACTCAGAAGCTAGAGGCCACAGAACCTGGAGAGGGATCACATGAGGGATAAAAGGGAGAGAGAAGCTGGGAGAAGGCCCAGCTTTCTGACTTGGTGACCAGGTGGACAGTTATGCCAGTCACAGAGAAAACCAGGGGGCAGACAGAATGGTGGGACTGAGAGGTACAGGCAAGGGTGTGCTGGGTCAAAAGGAAGATGGAGAAGGCAGTTATTCTCCCAGGCCTCAATGTTTCTCAAAACTCAGTGGCATGTCTCTCCTGCTGTCTGGGCCCTGAGACTATCTGAGAAGAGTGGCAACAGCCCTTTACTATCCGAGGGCCACTGGCTACGTCAATGTCAGTCACACCTAGGGTGCCAGGCCCCTCCCTCTCCTGCCCCTGCAGCTCCAAGCTGTCTCCCATCAGCCCCAGCCAGGTCTAAGAATTGCCCCCACACTCCTCCTTTCTGAAGTTTTCCACCTGACTTCTCTTCTAGACCTCTAGCCCTGCACCCCACTGGCTAGACTCTCCAGAGAAAGGCCCTCTCTCTCCCATTCTCCCCTACCCAGGGCCCAGCCTGTGAGGACAAAGGGAGGGGTGCTCCAGGGCCACCCTCTTCTATGACTGGCTCCTGAATTATTAATGAGCCATTTAGATAGAGCCTGGTGGGACAAGGCTCTTGTCTAGAGACCTGGAGGGGATAGAGGGATCCCTATGGCCTGCTGTCCTGGGGCCTGACCCCTGGGTTGGCCCTGGACTGCCTCTGGGTTCAAGACAGGCTGGGAATAGCCCCTTCCCCCCAAGGGACCTCAGCTCCGACCTTGTCCCTCCCCCCAGTCTGCAGATTGGCTAAGCCTGTCCTGTGCTCCGCCTCCTACCAGTAACCAAGCAGTGGTAACCATGGTGACAGGGCGGGCTATGGCCAGTCTTCTAGTGCCAGGCAGGGGGAAGGGCAGCAGCAGGGAAGAGACCAAAGTTCAGAGTTGGATTGGAGTAGGGGACAAATCATCCCCCCCAACACACAAACACACAGACTCACTTTCATTCCCTGCCCCCTCCCTCCTTCCTGCAAGCCAAGTGACACAGTCCTTGCCCATTTTCCAGGGATTGCAGGCCTGGAAGGATCTGGGTAAGTGAGCTTCTCTGAGTCCTCCCTGGACCTGTGGACATGTCTGGTACCCTGCTTTCTTCTACTCAGGGCCTTCCTCAGAGATCTGCAATGTGGACAAAGCACACGCCTATGCATGTCACACAAAGACCATGTGAATCCGAGACACCACTCCCCAACTCTATATAACAGGGTCACGCTTAGACATGCACCCCTCTGCAGAGCCTAAGGGATACCCAGGTGCTCGGCGGGGTGTTCAGAGGAAGTAGGAGCAGGTACTACTTAGAAGAGAGCTTTCCCAGTGCGGGTCTCTAGGGCAGGAGGACTAGAGGGTTATCTATGGTCATCCTGTTTCTTTTCTCTGTGACTTAGTCCTGAATTGCACTCTAGAGACCTGCTAGGAGGTAAGTCACTTTTCAACATGGTGTATCTGTATGGTGAGGAGTCAGACTTACTGTCGCCATGAGCACCTGCCATCAAACCAAGCATCACGAGGGCAGGCACAAGGGGCACCATCCTCCTCCCTGGGGCTGGCTCTGGGGCCATCCAGGGTTCTAGCTCGACAGCCAGCCACAGCCCAAGACAATCCACCTATAATGGAGAGAAGGGTAGAGCCAATTAGCCAGCATCCACCTGAGTTCCCACTGTTCACATGCTCCTCCGCTCCCTCACCCCTGCCCACCCTGCCCATTCGGACTGAGTTCAGCAGTCTCACACTGGACTGTGCAATGGGTACCCAAGCTCCCTCACCACTGAAGGTCAATCCATCCTATTGAATGAGTGCAGAGGCCTTCAGGGCACCCTTTAAGGGTTAGGAGAGAGAAGAAAGCTGGTTAGAAACTAGCACGAGGGCGGTCCATTCAAGATCTCAAGTTTCCAACTCACACCATTAAGGGGATGGAGACAGGGAAATGGAGTCAAAGATATATACAGGTTGGGACAAAAACCAAACAAAACCAAGACAGAGACAGGAACAGAGAGCAGCCAGGCAGGTTTACACAGCCCAGGGACATCTCAGTCCCTGAGCTATCCTATTGCTCTTCCTTGGAAAGCAAGTGGCCAGACCCCAGCACACTCAGCAAAGGCCCCAATACACAGACTTAGCAGCAGTTGATTCCACGTCGTCAGAGGCTCACAGCCAAAGCCACAACCCGTCAGGGCTCGCCAGGACTGCTCTCTACAAGTTACAGTTGCCCTGCCTGGTCACTCTCAACCTACCCAATTCCCATGGCTTCCTATCCCAAAGAAACTATAAAGAGGCTGGGAATTGGAATTCTAAGCCCGAGCTTCACCATCCATGTTTCCTCTTCTCTTGTTCTGGGTATCCCAAGCAGATGGGGGAGGGCTGTGCTTGGGGCTACCTGAAGCCTTCCAGACCTTGCCCACCCTCCTGTCTACATGCTTTCCCACTCTATAAACCCATGCTGAAGCCTTTCAGTGGCCACACTATGTACTGGAGACACCTCAGCCCCAGGGGTGGGCTTCTAACTAAAGGTTCCTCTTCCACGTTCCCTGCCTGGAGGCTTAGGTAACATGCAGCAGTGCCCACCAATTCTGCCCACACTGCCATATACAGGCCATTGGCATATGGCCAGGCTTCACCCATGCTCTGAAAATACAACAGGGTATAATGGAGGCGTGATTTTGGACACAACTTAGTGTAGCTGAACCTTTGCTTTGCTGCTTTGTGGGTTCTTTTTTCTTCCACCCTTTCAACCCCCTAACATAGGAGAGAAAAAAAAAAAAAAGGGTAGCAGAGAAAGGGGGCAGCATTCTCATTAAACTGCTTTCTGCTGAATAGGGTGTCGAGCTCCTTGGGACAAGTTTGATCTCTGCAGTCAGGATATCTAATTTCTTCTTCTCATTCCTTCTTTGTGCATGACTACTTAATAAACAGCAACCAACCAACAACCAAGAACTCCACCCCCCCCCAACCTCTCTGGTATTTATACCCTCTGAAAAGTCCCCCAAATTCCAAATATCATGCAATCGCAGAAACTATCTACCACTGGAAAAATCATGCCCCTGCTAGAGCACGAGGTCAGTCATAGTCAGCTGCTGTGGACAACATGAAGCTGCCCCATAGCCCACACCTGGGATTAAAACAAAAACATTCCCATAATATTTCTTATTTTTCAAAAAAACAAAACAACAACAACAACAACAAAAAAAAAAACCAAGAATAAAAACTCCACAAATTTCTCACTACAACTTGGGACCCCATGGTACCCCACAGTGCTAAGAGAGTTTTCTAAGTAGAAGGCAGGTGAACAGGAGAGATAGAGCTCAAACATGGCTCTGCTCCTCCCTGGGACTTGAGACCTTATCTGAACTCAAGACAGTCAAGTTCATGAGGTGAATGGTAAGGCAGGTGGGGCTGTGAAGTGAGTCAGGGGCTAGAGGCCGTCGGTAAGGGGAGATGTTCCTGTATCAAAAACTTATCCAGCTTGTAAGAAAAAGCCATAACACTACACACATGGTATAGTATCCAGCACTGCTTATTCCAGGCTGGGAGTTCCTCTGAGGGACCACAGAGCTGAGATGGTTTAGTCCACAATGAGGCCATACATTGCTATGTCAGGATGGGGGTCCTATACTGTTAAAGTCTTATCTGGGCTTGTTTATCACAGCACCATGGTTATCTTAATGTGGCCATCAAGACATCAGGTGGTGAACTGCCTGGCCAGGTTACCATGGGAAGCAACACTGTCCTCAGACAGGACCCTAGCTTTGGTACCATTATCCCAGGTACAACTCAGAAGTGTGATACACCACAAATCAGGCAGAGTGGTCTAGGCAGGTCTCATGAGTGAGACATCACAAAAGCCAGAATTTAACTTCTGTACTCAAATATTCCAGGCACATTTTCCCAACCCCAGCACAAACACCATATGAAC
The DNA here is from genome assembly GCF_011762505.2 of Arvicanthis niloticus. Classification (NCBI taxonomy): domain Eukaryota; kingdom Metazoa; phylum Chordata; class Mammalia; order Rodentia; family Muridae; genus Arvicanthis; species Arvicanthis niloticus. Next base: position 34,938,069 of record NC_047662.1, on the reverse strand, counting down.
ATAATCTTCAGCACAAGTATCCTGGGGACACATCTCCCTGGTACGGACATAAAGGGATGAAACAGAATAGATGTTACACAGTACAAAAATGCACAGCACAGTCATCATGGGACAAAATTCCCCAGTACAATTACAGAGCCTTAATCCCCTGTAGCTGTACAGCAATCACAGCATGGCTAACTCCCGGGTGCAGACGGCATCGTGTGGGGGTACACAGAGGGTACAGACATCTGCGGGTACAGCTGCTTGTTAAGGAAATCACAGGAATGTCCACAGAGGTGTCACAGACATGGGGTGGGGGGTGCCGATACAAACTATTAAAGGGGAACAAAACTCCTCTCAGTAAAGCCACCATAGTGTCTCACTCCCAGAACAGGGAAGTGAAAAATCTGGCCACAAGTGCTATCTGAGCCCAATCCCCAGTAATAGCAAAGGCCGGTGGCTCTAACTTGGTGATTCAAGACCCCTGTGTATGTCAGGTAGATTGTTCAGAACACTATGTACACTTCCACAGTATAGCAAATAGGTAGACAAGTTGAAAATAGGGGCCAGAAATGGCTAAGAGTTAAAGGCACTGGCTGCCTGAGGACTTGAATTTAATTCCCAGCACCCACATGACAGCTCACAACTGTCTAACCCCAGTTCCAGAGGATCCAACACCCTCCTCTGCCCTCTGTGGTCACCAGACACACACATGGTACACAGACATGCAGGCAGGCAAACACTCATATACAGGATATATTTAAAACTTTTTCTTTTTTCAGTTGAAAAGCTAGACATTCCCCACCAAAGAGAGCTGCTCCCAGTGGTCCTTGAATACAAGGCCACAGACAACTAGAAACACCAGGGGACCCTGGGGACAAACAGGGAACCGCTCTAGCAACCACAGTCTCCTGAGCCAGGGCCTCCCCCTCTCAGCAACTCCCACCCCTAGACTCTGGGCACCAAGCCTGCCCCAGGTGTCAGGCAGTTCAGTCTGCCCCAGCTCCAGGGCTTCCTCCCTCATCAGAAGAGAGGTGAGCAGCCCTGAGTCCCAGGCTTGGGCTTAAGTCTAGATGTTGGTCCTGCCCACACCCTGGTCTCCAGGTCCCCTGCAGAACGAGTCTGCCTTGCTGGACTGCCATGGTCTCGTGCACCCACCCAATACAGCGGTGCATAGAACAGACAGTCACTCCACCAGCATGGACGGGTGAGTTTGTGCCCGGGCTCTCAAGCTCATCTGTGAATTGCACTGCGGACGGTCAGTTCTACCAAACTGACACACTTGGTCAGGAAAACAATTACGTGGCATATGATATTATAGGATATAATTGAGTGTAATTTTTCTACATTCAGAATGGCTTTGATATATCTTTTTTCCTTGCTACACCACTGTAAAGCTGCCAACTGCCCTTTCTTAGGAAGAAATGTCCTTTATTCTCAAATTTTGTCCTTGGTGCTAAAATATCCTTTCTTGTATGAAGTGATAGGGACAGCAGATAGCAGTTGTTGTTTTTTTTTATAATGCCCTTACTTGGCAAAATAAAAAAAACCCTGCTCACTCCCTGTCTGGCCCTAAGCACTTTTGGAAAATGAACTGTGTGGGAAACCGAAGAGCCTGGGAACCACTGCTCTGAGGAAGGAGGGATCTGCAGGCACAACACCAAGCCACAGGAGTTGTGTATGTGTCTCATGGAAAATGTGTGTCACTTCCATGAGGTCCACCCTAACCATCCCTTCCAGGCCAAAGAGGACCCCCAAGAGACCATGTGACGCCAGGACCGAAGGATTCCCGGATGGAAAACAGCTGGGATCATTCTCAAGGCCCCCCTCATGAATATGCAAACACAGATTGATTTGTTTCCCGTGGGCATGAGTTATTATTCACAAATATTAATTAGTCTCCAAATACCACCTGTTCCTCTAGCCTCCCCCACCACTCCTCCTCAGGCCAGGACCCTGGCTCCCAGGAGACTGGAGACCAAACATAGCCACAGGCACAAGAAGGGGCATCCAGGGTTCCACAGTGTGCTTGGCCAGGGCTTAAGCAACAAGATGCACACTGGGCCGGGAGAGCTGTGAGCTGTTCATCTTCTAACCTGTGGCGGCAGCTAACCGAGCCCTTTTGTCATGTCCTGGACAGTTCACCGAGTGGTACTGCAGCAGCAGCCGCTGAGGCAGAAACAGGTCTTGTCACTCTTGGGGAAGGGAAAACCAACATGTTTCCAACTCTCACCAAATCAACTGGTGGATTATGATGGGAATAAATCAGTCTTATACTTGACCCAGGCCCAGAAAAGGTGGCTGGCAGGAAGGAGCCCGAGACTGTCTTACTCCTCCAGCCAGGCTGCCAGAATCCATGTGAACAGCCAGGAACAGCATCCCCTCCCACTTCAGTATTAGGGATCCTCTAACTACACTGAGGCCCCTTTTGTAACCCTCGGCTTCTGTGTGTCTGGGGAGTCAAAGGGGAAACCACGGGTGTCAAGATATCTGTGAGTGGCAGCCAAGACCCTAACAGGGGCCTCGTTCTGAAACAAACAAAAATCAAAATAGGTTCTTTCTACAGCTACAACCCCTTAGTCTTTTCCCTGAGGATGTGGGGGTGGGATCCCTTAGATTAATGTTCACCAGGTTTACCGCCTTGAGGCCTCGATACCTCATATTCCCTCAATTGCAAGAGATGCTCATCTTCTGCCCAAGCCACTATCCACTTCAGAACCGGTTTAAGTGATCCATAAACACATCTTCCAAGTGATTCCCACTAGGTTTCCAGGTTATACAGTTTAGTGAAATCACAGAGGTGATACAAACCAGCAGTTCTCAGTGCAGGGTGACTCTGCCCTGCCACAGGACATGAGGTAATGTCTGGAGACATCTTTGATTGTTAGGACTGGGGATGGAGGTAGGTGGTACTAGCTAGCATCTAATGGGAAGAATCGGGATACTTGAGACATCTTATAACATCAGGCCAGCCCCACAAAGAAGTATCACCTTGTCTAGAAAGTTTACAGTATCACAACTGAGAAAACTTGACAGATGACAAACGTTCAGCCTACAGTCTGATCTAGCCCTGGAACCCAGTCCCCTAAGAATCACTTACACCTTCAGACACAGGCAATCCTATCCTTCCTGCTCTGCAGACTCTCAAAGCATCTCTCTCTACCCCCAAATTAACTCAGCCTCCAGGAGCGGGGCCCCACACACACCCCATCTCCACTCTCCAGACAAGCCATTAACAAGCTGCATCCCAAAACACAAAGAGGGCTTCTTTCCCAGCCTCTTCTGGGCTCTTAAGCAGATCAGCCCCCTCACCTGAGGATGGACAGAAGGGTATCCTTACACCCATTCTCCCCAGCTGACCTTTCCGGCCTATGGCGGCCCCCTTTGTCCTGCACAGCCAGCCCTACTGCCCATTTCACCAAGTGTGAACACTCACAGCACCCACAGTCCTCTCCTTCTAGACCAGATCCATTTCTTTAAAAAAAAAAAAAAAAATGTATTTGTTATAATTGTGTGCGGTTACGCGGGGGTCAGAGGACAACTCTGTGGAGTCAATTCTCTGCTTCCATGTTTACCACTGAGTTCTGGGAATGGAACTTGGGTTGTCAGGCAGCACATTTACCTGCTGAGCCTCTTCACTGGCTCCAGATCAATCTTTGTCATGCCTTCCTCTGTTTAACCATCTACCTAGAACTGTTCGATAAACAGGGAGATGGCGAAGAGGCATGGGGTCTTGCCTTCAAGCAGCTTACAGAGACAGGCCCACCAAGCTCAAGGACAGCCTGTTATCCAGGTCAGCAAATCCTTGAAGGCCCTTTCTTCATACCAAACACTCAACTTGTAGGGAAGTTTGAATTTACCTCTCCTCTATCCCAACTATCCCTCAGTGGGCATCCTGCCTTCCGTCACTGCCTTCCAATTCATCCTGAACACAAGCCAATGGTGCCTTTAGCTCACAAAAATGCAAGCCTAGGGCTGAAGAGATGCCTTAGTGGTTAAAAGTGCTTTAAAGCTCTTGCTGGGAACCCAGGTTCAGTTCCCAATACCCACACGAGGGTTCACAACAATCTGTAATGAATCCAACCCCCTCTTCTGCCGCCACAAGTGCCAGGCATACACATGGTATATATACATATATGTAGGCAAACATACACATAAAATTAAAATAATCCTCTTTTAAATGCTTTTTTGTTTGTTTGCTTGTTTTTTTTTTTTTTTTTTTTTTTTTGAGATAGGGTTTCTCTGTGTAAACCTGGCTGTCCTGGAACTCACTCTGGAGACCAGGCTGTCCTCAAACTCAGAGATCTGCCTGCCCCTGCCTCCTAAGTACTAGGATTAAAGTGTTCCCCACCACTGCCCAGCTTTAAATGCAGATCTAATCATGTCCATGGGGTGTGCTCTGTCTGCTGCTCTGTTTTGCAGGAGGCACCACTAGCCAGTGTTCCGTGAGTGAACCGACAGAAGAATGTAAGGGTGCTGTTGATTTAGGAACCTTCGGTACTTCCGAAGGCCCCTTAGGAAGACACTACAGCCTTCGGCCTCACATCCAAGGCCACCATGTAGACTCCTAACTCTCTGGCCTTGTTCCCTAAAGCTCCAGCCCACTGCCCTGAGTACCCTGCTCCTTCTCCCATACGCCTCAGTTGACAGGCGCTCTGTTTTCCACACATGGTGAATGGAGAAGCAGGCAGACTCTGGTGTCATCTGGAAGCCTATGTCACACCTACAGCAGCTGATGAACTTCATCATTCCCAACCTACCTTTGTCCTCCATGCTAGCCAGACAGCTCCCCACCCTCATGTCCCACCCCTCCACACGTCACGGTGGCCTGTCTTTCCCACCTCCCTAACTAACGCTCAGATCCCTTCCGTCCCTCATACACCTTACTGCCTCTCAGCCATGTGCACACAGGACAGCTCATCCACAACTTTATATGCATCTCACAGCAAAAGCCAAGTCATTCAGCCCGGCCCACAGCCGGCCCTGCAGCCCTGGCCACACACTGGGGCACACTCACCAGGTCTCTGCTTGCTTATACCAGTCACTCTCGCTGGGCAGTCAGCACTGAGGGCAGGGCACCAGGGCCTCCGCTCCTTCCTGGACAAGGAGGAAAAGATGAGAAAACATTAAGAATTTCATTAAAGCGGAATATAAACAGACAGAGACAGACTTTTGAAACTCGCTGTTTATGCAGGGAAAGGAAAGCAAGTTATAGATCTGTTGGTGCCGGCTGACCCCATTTAGTAAGAATACCCATCTGGTTATTTCAATGCATTTGTTTGATGTTCCATTAGCACCTACTATGTGCCTCCTCATCTGTCCACTTCCCTATACCCATGAACAACCCAGGTCAAGTGTCGAACCATGGCCAAGTCAGACCATGGGTCTGAATTCTGTGGTGATCCTGGAGGAGAGCAGTCACCCACCTATCTCTGGAATTCCCACCTGGCAGTTTCTCTTCTCACTAGCCAGCCACAAGAGTGCCCCCTTCCAATCTTCCAGTGTGCCCTACTTTCTCCTGTCTCAAAGCCCTGCCCATGCCGACCAGTTACCACTCAGAGCTCAGACCCAACAGCACTTCTCAGGGAAGCTTTCCATGACATCGGCAAGTACATGCCTGGACTTTGCCTCAAAGCAGTGACCACAAATGTATTTATTTACTTACATGACTCTGAGTCACTAAAATAAGTTCAATAAACACATGGGGCACACTTTGCCTGGCTCAACTCACTATCCCCAATGCCCAGCAGGAACCCAGCACATAGTAGGTGCTCCGTCAAGGTGAGAACATGAGTTCACAGGAAACAGCCCAGCCTGGAGGACACGCCCCCGCACATACACCAGCCTTCAAAGAAGCTTCAGAAGCAGTATTTATTTTTGACTTTCTGCTTCTCTATAATTTCTAAAATGAAGGTGTGCCCCTGGTTGCCTCCTCTGCTGGCACACATGATACGTCAGAGCCCTGCCCCTTCCTTCTAAAACTATTACTGAGCTCTCACTAGCAATGTGCATGGTCCTGGTAGGGCAGAGCTTAGTCACCCCCATATCACCTCATCACTCATATCATGCCCACCAGAAGCTTGCTGCAGCTCATCCATGGCTCCGTCTGGGCCTCACCCCACACCGCAATCCTGCCACCTGGCTCTTCTCTGAACAGGAACCTGTGGTGTGGGGGAGGGGATGTGGGAACACCCTCAGTGACCCAGGACTGATGCTCATCACTGTTCACAGACTAACAACCTCCACACACACCTGTCCTGGCTCTCACCTTTCTTTTAGATTGATTTGATGTGCATGAGGGTTTTGCCTGCATCATATGTGCACCATCGGTGTACATGCTCAAGTTCAGAAGACGCATTAGATCTCCTGGAACTGGAGTTATGGATGGTTGTGAGCCACCATGTGGGTGCTAACAACCAAACCCTGGGCGTCTTCAAGAGCAGCCAGTGCTCTTAACTACTGATCTGTCTCTCCAGTCTCTGTCCTCCCTTTAGACTGGTCACCTCTGGGAAGTTAGGGAGCCTTCTTAGATAAAAAGACACTGCCTCACCCAGATCTTACCAACCCAGCCTCTCTACAGACCCACACACCCTCTGCCAGACCAGAACCAGAGGCCCTGGGCCTTAGGATGCCAGTATAGACTTCCTATCCCCAGTCTACCACATTTCTCCACAACACTCGCAGTGGCCACTGCTCCTGCAGCAGGCTGCCAAGCAGGTCTGGCCAGAGAAACCAGCTTCCAGTTGCAAACTCAAAGGCCCATTTGTCTGGAGATGTCTGCCCAGCCTCACAATGCTTGCCATACAGCACCACCGTTGCTCAGGAACCCAGGCAGAGGAATAGTGTTCAAGGCACCACATGGTGTCACACCCCATGCCAGCAGGGACAGGCCCTACCTAAAACAGGAACCATATCTGAAGGGAGGCATACTTCCAAAATGGCCATGAGGCAGATCTCTGAAACCCACAGGACCTCAAGGCTACCAAGACCCCAGGGAACACAGACCAGCCCACGGCAGTATTCTAGAACAATGTTCTGGACCACACCAGTCCAGGATCCAAGAGCCCCAACAAGACTATCAAGTCACCTTTAGTCAACCACCAGCAGTCCACAGAACCACTCCAAACCCACAAGGGGACAAAGCCTAGAACAGTCCAGAGAACAAACCATCATAGGCATCTAGAAGGCAGACTGGGCTTAACTGGATAGGACTTCAGTGAGGAATCACACTGGCTTCAATCCAGAAAGGTCTCAGACCAGGCTTAGGTAACAGCCATGAGAAGATCACATAGAAGGCCCTTGCATCAACCTGGCTGGCCTCGGTTGGGCTCTGTGTCACCTGCCAGGCTGAAGCCCAACCCACCAGTGGGACCAGGAACAAGTAGAAACCCAGAGCACAGACACTGACTGAAGCAACCTCCAGGCAGCCCTGGGGCCACATCACAAACAGTCCCCAGAAGCAGCAAACCTGAGTCCTCAGACTCAGAGGCCCAGAGCACAGAGATCTGGTGCATCTGGACCTTGGAGGCAAAAGCAGAACAAAGAATCTTGGGAGGAAGAAGGCATTAAACCACTGAAGCTGCCCTTCCTCAGAATCCTCTTTATCCACCTCAAGAACTCTCTTCTCTAGGGCCCCACCTCCAGCCGTCTCACATCTACCTGTGCCCTGAAGGTCAAATACGCTAGTACAAAAACACAGTCCCATCAGTGAACATGAGGCTGGGGGACAAGGTAGCTGTTCCCCAACCCCTGCCTGGTTGAGCGCCCCACCAGTAAAGCCCCAGTCCAGAGCAGCCGTGCAGGTGACTTTGCCTGGCCTGTATGTGTATCCAAAGACAACTCTGTGACTTACTGATTCTGATGGAAGAGTTTATTTTCAGCACAAACATCAAAACAACTGCCACCAATACAGGACGTGAGGCCCTGTCCCAAACACTCTGTCCTTACCTTTAATCTGCCTAACAACCCTACGGAACATGCAGTTTTCTCATACCCATTTGAGAAATGAGGTTCAGAGATGGTTAGCAAGTTTTTCAAGGTCAAGTCAAACTCCAGCTGTTCATAATGTGGGTTCCTGGCCACTGTTGACAGCTGCCTTGCCTGAGAGAAGTCACTCCTAACCCTCATGTAACCCCAGGTGTCTTTCTTTGGCTTAGACACTACCCACACACTAAAACCTCTTGTAGGATCCTGTACCTTCACCAAAACTCAAGTGCTTCAAAGACAACACACAGGGTCTGAGCTCAATATCCACCCAGCCTCCACCTTTCCTCCCGGGGCCATAGATCAGGGACTTCAGTGAAGCCTGGGTCCCTCCCTCACTCCACATCCCACCAACCACCCTGTCCTATCAAATGTGCTTTCTCTGTGGCCTGGTGCTCCTCCCTGACAAGCTAGCTTTCTCTCACCTGACTTTCTGCATGCAGCATCCTTCTCACTCAGAATCCTGTCTCCACCCAGAACTTCCCATAGCCCAGAACCATCTTCTAGGAAAGCAATCTGGCTGTAGCATGACCCACGGTCTCCATCCACCCAAACCTTAAGCTACTGGTCTCTTCCCTCTGGGTTTTCAGAAGTCACAAGTACCTCACAGAACATCCAAGGCCCTGTGAACTGCTGTGTCTCTGAACACACCACAAAAGATAACATCTCTCAATCGTTACTCATACTGTCTAAACTTTTTAATTAACTAATTAATTAATTTTGCAGGGCCGGGAACTGAATCCAGGGCCTCGAGCATGTCAGGCAAGGGCTCACCCCCTGCATTATTTCCAGTGCTGCTCATATTCATTTTCTTCCTTCCATCCAAAGCATCCTTTCTCTTTTTCAACTGGCAAACTCCTACTGATCTGTCAAAGCCCACTTCAGAGAGTCCATCCTTTAGTCTCTGAGACTCATCTCACCCTGAACCTGCAACCCTCCCCATCACAGGAACTGCCCCAATCTTCTCACTTCGGCTTGGAGTGACAGTTGCTCTATGTGGCTAACACTCCCGATTCAGCAGCTGCTGAGAGAGGCTTCCTTTTCTTACACAGCTGCTAGTCCCACAGGAAGCAAGAGTGCCAGGCCAAAAGTGCCTAGCCCTGTGCCTGGCACACAGACAGCAATCAATAACAGGTTACTGAATCACTTTTGCTTTCCCACCAAGTGCCTGCTGACTTGCACAGATACACAGTTCTCTTGGCTTCTCACAGCAGTCCTGGGGCCCACACTCCACTTGATTCTCATTCTACAGGGGACTGAACCTAAGACCCGCAAAGAGATCTCCTTGCCATGTTACTCTGGAACATAGAGGTTGCTCAGGCTGGGGGCTACCTCCTCCCACTAAGGACCTGGAACTGACTCCCAGTACAGGTGACTGGGAAGTAGAGAGAAAGCACAAAGCACAGGGGCAGTATTATCCTGCCACACACCAATACGACTCACAAGGCAAGGTTTCCAGCCAGCCTGCCCTTGCTGCAGTCCACTCCACCCCCAGCAAACTGCTTCTCCAGCACCCAGAACTAAAATCCTCTTCCCATAGCCCTAAACACATGAGCCTGGACAGAGGGAAGGGGGGGGGGGTACAGCTGCAAGAATAAGGAAGGGAAGAATCCTATTAAAACTGTCCCCATTAAAGGACAGGAAGAGGAACACTGTAACTCAAATTAAACAAAACCATGAAGAAACCAAATTAGAATGTGCAAGAAGGTATATGTACAGCAAGGCCCGCGACTGAGCGTGCAGGGCACACAGGTGCGCGGTGTGTGCAAGCACAGCAGGTTTCTGCAGGAGGGCTCCTCCTTGCAGGGAAGGTGAAGCCCGCTGGCAGAATGGAGGGTGAGCTGAGAACCAGAAGGAAAGTGGGAAGGTGGGGCCTGTGGGGTGTGTGGCCTGAGCCCTGGCTGAGAAGGAAGGCTTGTTTTTACGGAGTCGTTGGAGCCTTAGGCAGATTCACATAATCTGTAAAAACAGGGATTTTCATGCTCCCCGAAGCAAGAGTTAATACGGAGCCAAACAGAATCCCCCAGATTTCCTGTCAGACCTCTCCTCTGGATCCTATCAGATTCCTGGTACCTCCCAAAGGATCCCAGACTGGGCCCTTCATGCAGGAACTACCATTGCGCTTCCTTTTCCAGGCCTCCCAACCATAAAACACTTCCCTGTATTCCCAGGCCAGAGCCAGTACCAGGTCACTCAGGATGCTACCCTGGTCGCTTCAGAAGCAGAAGTAGAGCCTTCCTCAACAACAACCCTTGGTCATCCAGCATCCCCAGGCCGGGCCTGGCTGCTCTCAGGGTGGTCCTCCCTCCCATTCCACAGCTCCGGGCAGGTAGGGCTCCCACCCCACCTGCTCAACTCAGGGGCCCTGCAGAGGGAGGGGGTGAAATGGGGAGAAGGGCTAGCCCCTCCCCCTCCCGGGGTAGAAGAACCAGAGGGGCCGCATTCCAGAGAAGTGGGGGAGGGGGCCCGACAGAGGGGGATTCAGAGACACCAAGCAGAGAGACACCTAAGGAGGGAGCTACAGAGACATGGAGGCACAGAGGCCGGGGGAGAGGGAACAGGGAGACCCGGGGAGAGGGAACATGGAAACCTGGGGAGAGGGAACACAGAGACCTGGAGAAAGGAAACACGGAGACCTGGGGAAAGGGAACAGGAAGACCTGGGAGAAAGAACCCGATACTCTGGGAGAGAACACGGAGACTGGGAAGGAAGAGAGACCTACGGCTGGACAAGCTGGGACCGCAGGGAGTAAGATCGGGAGGCAGTGAGCGATACAGGGAGACGGAGACATCTAGGGAAACCGAGAAAGGCGCCCGAGAAGACGCGGGTGCAGAGATTGGGGACCGGGCACACCCGAACGGGACGGGACGGGGCGGGACGCCGGGAGGCGACTGAGTGAACTTTCGGAGCGGGTCCGAGCGCACCCGTCCTCCCGGGATGAGCCGCTCTGGGGCCTCGAGGGCGCCGCTCGGGGTGGGGGTTGGGACCGCCCGGCCGGCCCCTCCCCGGCCCGCGCTCCCCACGGGGAGCGGGGAAGGGGGGCTCGCAACTCACGCCCCGCTCGTCCCGGGGCCGCACGTGCGCCCGGCTGCCCGCGAGACCCGGCGTCGGCTGCGGCTCTTCCGCCGGCGGGGAGGGGGCGCCGTGGGACGGGGAGGCGGCCTGGACCCGCCCGGGGCCGGCGGGGGAGGCTGAAGGCCGCCCCCGGAGCGCGACCGCGGCGGGTGGGGAACCGGGCGCCCACCGGCGCGGGGAAACTTTGCACGGGGGGCGCGGGCTGCGGCTCAGGTGCGGCGGGGGCTCGGTCGAGATCGCGGGCGCGGCAGGTGGGGGCGCGGCCCGGCCTCCGGGCGCCCCCGGGCCCGCCCCCGGCTCAGCACCGCGGACGCGGGGGCAGGGTGGGGATGGCGCGGAAGGGCCGCGCATCGAGGGGCCCGAAGGGGGCTCGGGGTCACTCACCGCCTCTCCGGGGGCCGTCGGTCTGCATGTCCCCCCCTCGAGCCGCTGAGGCCGCCGTTCTCAGTCCGCCGCTGCCGCCGTCGCCCGCTCCCGCCACCGCCACCGCCACCTCCACCGCCGCCCGAGCAAGAGCCGGAGCTGGAGCCGGAGCCGCCGCCTCTGCCGCCGCCGCCACCACCGCTCCCGCGCCAGCTCCAGCCGCGCGCGCCCGCCCGCCCGCGCCCGCGTCCCTGCCCCTGCCGTGCGCGTCCCCGGCGCCGCCCCTCCCCTCGTGCACTCTCGCTTGGAGAGGAGTGGAGCTGTAGGCCCAAGGAGGCTGCAGACCAACCCCAAGTCTAAACCGCCTGCAACGCCAAAATTGAGCTTAAACCTCAGTAATGAGCGCGGATAGACCCAAACTCTGACACAAAGTCCAGACCCTCCCAAATCCTCACATGAACCCAATACTTCTCTAGGGTACCCCCGCCACCAATAAAGCCCAGAGCCACCTTTGAACCTAATGTTGAGTCCAGACCCCAAAATTTGCCTAGCAATCAGAAAAAGTAGTAGTTTTTAACTGAACCCCTATAGTGTATTGATTCCAGTTACAGATTCTAACACTAAATGGCTTCATTACTTCTACCTGGCCTAAGTTTGATATTAATAGCAGCCCCAACCCTTGATCTGAATGGAGCCCGGTATAGATATTGAGACCCCTTATCCCCAAGAAAATCCTAAGCTAAGGCAGCTGCCTCACACTGTACCCCAATGCTTTCCTGTGTTCTAGTCTCTGCTTTATTTCTATCCCAGATAAGAACATTTCCTCACTGGGATTCTTGATTTTTTTTTTTTAAAGATTTGTATTTATTTATTTATGTGTGTGTGTGTGTGTATGCGTGCTCAAGTGCTGGAGTTACAGGACGATGTGAGGAACCCAGTGTGGGTGCTGGGAACCAGACCCAAGTCCTCTGCCTTGACTGCTGACCACCCCAACCCCGAAACTCTCAATTTCAATATTGGAATTGGGTCACGGGAGAAGGGGGGAGAACACACCCTAATGCAGACCAGACACTGGTCTCAATATCCCTCCCTTCTTTGTGATCATTTAGTACAATAACCTGATCCAACTCTAATAATTATGCAACCCAAGATAAGACTAGCTTTGCAGAAACTCCACAGGAACCTTTATCTCTACACTGCTCTTCCCCTGCGATCTGACCTGAGGTCAACCCCACCCAGAGGCTGACCAATATCCCAACATCTACACTAATTCTAGCAGATATAAAGTGATGCCCAGTCTCTCAAGACCCAGGTTCAGTATAAGCCTTAGCACTGAATTTCAGACTCCCTGTCTACAGCCATACCAACCTGAAACCATCCACTCACATCTGAAGTTAATAGACTTCATACCAAATGCAAATGCATGTGCTACCGTGTCTGGTGTATGCAGTGCTGAGAACTGCTATGGACTAAACTAATAACCTACTTGAAGATTTATATTCCAAGTTGTGCTTATAGGGACTTGGTGATCTCCAAACAAGAGCCAGCCTTGGCACCAAAGCCTTCAGGCTCCTCACATGAAATTATCACTTAGAAAGTCTTCAAGGGCCGGGCGGTGGTAGCACACACCTTTAATCCCAGCACTTGGGAGGCAGAGGCAGGCGGATTTCTGAGTTCGAGGCCAGCCTGGTCTACAGAGTGAGTTCCAGGACAACCAGAGCTACACAGAGAAACCCTGTCTCAAAAAACCAAAAAAAAAAAAGAAAGAAAGAAAAAGAAAGTCTTCAAGGCTACACTAGCCCTTTCCTGTTCCCAACCCCACACCATGTGTCTTCACCATTAAGACAAGAGGTGAGACCTCCTGACCTCTACTGCCCTGGGTCAGGTGAGCTCTTTTGTGAGGACTCTGATCTCTGTATAGCATCTCTCTGATTCTCCTGTGAATTTAAAATCAGATAAGGAATAAAAACAAGATCTGGGGACTGTTGAGGCTCCTGGATTCTCAGTGGTTACCTGCCGAGTTTAGGGGTCTGGGTTGAGGGATCAAGTTCTGGGGAACACCTAAACCACAACCTGCTTTTGTCTTGGAGTTGTATTCACAAACAGTGCGCGTGCGCCCCCTGGTGTACGCTAAGGCAATAGGACTGGCTTCCGAGAATCTGGGCAATTCAGCCCAGATGACAAACAGATCAAAAATGAATACTTCTAAGGCAGTGGTTTTTCACCCACGGGTAATTTTGTTGTGCTATGGGAGAGCTGCTGCAATTTTTATGCATCTTTAAATATATTTTGTCTGTTTTTCAGAACTCTGACTGTTTAGTTCCCCAATTTAAAAACATATAATTTTCGACCTCCTTTTTGCTGACTGCTGGAAACAGCCCTTTCCCTTGGCTTTACTGGCCTACCCTGCCCTCCATGACCACTGCTTCTCCAATTACTTTGCTGCACCTCTTCCTTTCCAGGGCTCAGTACTGGGTCTCCTCTTCTCCTGTCTTTTTCCGTCCCTTGACCCTCTTGTGAGCTCCAGATCCTTGTACTGAGCATCTTCTCTATGGCGCTTCTCAGTTGTCCCTCAGATAAATAGAATTCCCCATCTCAGGTCTACCTCCATTCATCTTAAGCAGGGGACTCAGGCACTGGTCCAGAAATGCAATACAGATCTCTTTCCCAATTGTTCACTGGTCCTGTAAACTTTGTGAACGAGACAGATGAGATGAGGGGAGAGACTGGTTAATCCTGACCTCCACATTAACCCAACAAAAGCCAAACTCGATTTTAAATACTCTTGTACATAGTTATGTGACAACTCCCCACCCCCTGACTTACTGTACCCAGAGAAAGTTGTCATGCTTGCTAAGGGACATTGGCTTCTTCCAGGAAGCCACACCTAAGCCTTGGGTGGGGTTAGTGAGTTACCTCCACCTGAGTTGTCACCTGAGTTTATGTTTCCCTTATCTAAGACTGTCGGGACAGGAGGGGTGCGTTTGCTTCCTCTGATGCTTTATTCCAGTGGTCATCAAAGGCGCTGACACTCGGCAGGTGCCTGGAATATATTAAAACAGTGAAGATCTCTTCCCTCCTTCTGTTCATAAGGAGCCACCAGATATGAATGCCCAGGTGAAGAAGGTTTCCCGCACCAGGGTTTAGACAGCCACACCTTAGTCTTCAGTGGGCCTGGCATCTACGGAAAGAGATCATGTGTCTTTTTGGCTCACCACCCTGGGTGTCAGTGACTGTGATGTGTATTTGGTAGCCCTGTACCTCTGCCCAGTTTAGTGACTGTGACACTCACAGGTAGGAGGGCAGGAGGCCCTGCCCCACCTCCACCCCCTGGCCGAAGGTGGCAGACCCACTCACTGCTAAACCAACTAGGCTTATGCTTTGAATCACTCAGAGATACATTCTGGGGCCACCATGGGCATCTCAGACTGTCAAACTATTAGTCTCTGTCCCATTTCTCACCCACCTTTTGGTCTCTATTCAGTATAGTATATATGAAGGCTGGGCAGAAGAACACCGGGACTCCCGTGTTCTGATCTCAGAATGTATAGCACCCAGCTGCACACAAACTCAAGGAAATGAAGCTAGGCTCAGAGCCTGAGGCCACATGATGTGAGAAAAATCTCAGGGGGCTGGGACTAGATGGCATATAACAAAAACAAAGCCAAGTCTCAAACCAGATTGCCAGACTCTGAGCACAGGGTCTGTGTGGACCTGCCCCCTGCTGCCCTACTCCTAGGCCTGGAGGGGAGGCATGTCCTTGTGCTCATATGTGAAGGCCAAGTGATGTCTCGTGGTAGCTCTGTGTCTGCTGTGTTCCAGCTCCAGGGTGCAGGGTGAGGGGAGCACCAGATGTCAGTTTCCACTCACTATTCACCCTTTGTCCAGACCCTGGGCCCACTGGATGCCCCTCAAATTCATGACGTCAGTACATCTCTTAGCTGGTTGAAATCAAATTACATTTCAGCCTGAGTCCCCACCCCACCGTATCAGCAGGAGTTCTGTTATCCCTCACAGCTGCCTGTACCCTCTCCTTGCAAGTGCAAGAATTCTGGGGCTTTGTACAGCCCCAAAGTTGATCCATCTGTGCTCCTGAGCCTTGCAGGGAGAGGTTTAAACAGATACGCAAACACTGACCATCACTGTAATGGGGTATCCACTATGCACTGCCCCCATCTCCAAGGCCTCACTTTCCCATCCCCCCTTCATCCCAGGCTCTTTCAAGGCAGCTCCTCCTATAGACCCTTCACAAAGCTGCAGCCTTTAGTCTTTAGCATTATTTATTTATTTATTTATTTATTTATTTATTTATTTATTTTTCCCAGCCACCCACAGTCACTTTCCAGGGTGATGGGGTAGACAATGCTACTTGCCTCCCCTCCTGCATGCCTCCGATGTCAGGAAGAGCTCAGAAGGCACAACTACCAGACTGCCGGTTTGCCTCCCCAGTACAGATGGGAGAGAAAGGCTGAGTCCTCAGAACACAAAAGCCTGGCTAATGTCTTTGCTTCCTTGCCAGTGAGTCACTGTGGTGGGGCATGATACAGGAGCTAATTTCTCAATGGAACAAGCTGCTGATGACCTCACCCTAGCAGGACTCCCTAATGTCCTTATCACCAAGAGAAGCCACCCACACCTGCTCCTTCCTGCCCATCCCCATGGTTTCTAAGGGACTGGAGGTTGCTGTCCAGCAGATGCTCTGGCTTCTTCAAGGTTTGCTCCCCTTTCCACATTTGTTGCTTCCTCTTTGCTACATCCTATTCTCTGTCATGCTCAAGCCTATCCTGCCCTGAACAAAACTGCTCTCCCTCAGGCCCACACCCACTCCACAGTGGGAGAGACTTAAGCACTTCTTCCCTCTCCTCCCCAGTAACATCCTTCACTCTTGCTCACTTCTGGGTCCGCTGCCGGTCAGGTTTGGATGATCACTAACTTCCTCTTCTGAATCTCTCTCTCTCTCTCTCTCTCTCTCTCTCTCTCTCTCTCTCTCTCTCTCTCTTTCTCTCTCTCTCTCTCTTTCTCTCTCTTTTCCTCCCTCCCTCCCTCCTCCTCCTTCTTCTTCCTCTCTCTCTTTCTCTCTCCCTTCCTCCTCCTCCTCCTTCCTCTCTCTTTCTCTCTTTCTCTCTCCCTCTCTCTCTCTCTGTGAATTTTATGTGTGAATGTGATAATTACTCTGTGCATCATATGCATGCACGGGAGTGCAGGTGAGCGTCTGGAAGCCAGAGGGCGACCTCCAGTGTTGGTCCTGGCCTTGTTTGTGACAGTGGCTGATTGATGTTGTTCACCACTAAGCCACATTAGTTGTGCTATAAGCTTTTGGGAATTCTCCTGCCTCAGCCTCTCATCTCACCAGTACTGCATCTGGCACTCCATGGGTTCCCCGGTCCCTGTAATGATTACATCCTGGGGCTGTGCCTCCCTGTTGTGTCTAGCCTGGTGGACTTCCCAGCAGCGTCTGTTGCTTCCTGCTCCACACTGAGTTACTTCCATTCCTGATATACAGTTCTTTGACTTTGCTGTCACAATGTCCATCTCTTATAAGAAGTGTGACTATTTCTCTCCCTCTCCCTCTTCTTCCTCCTCCCCTTCCACTCTTTCCCTCCCTCCCTCTCTCCCTCTTTACATCTCATTCTTCCCCCTCCATCTTTCCATCTTTTCCTGGGTTTCATGTTGCCCACAAACTCTCTCTACTGAGAATATTTTCTCAGCTGAGAATAACCTGCAACTTCTGATCCTCCTGCTCCTACCTCCAGAGTGCTAGGTACCACGATGATTAATGTACGTGGTTGGGGGCTCAGACTCTAGGCTTCATTCATGCTGACGGAGCACTCCACCACCTGAGCTGCAAGCCCCCTCTTAGCAACACTCCCTGGGCCTGGTCCCTGCTGCACCTCACTCTCACATCAGGCTCCTCTGCTAGTGACGCCGTGCTCTCGAAATGCACCACCACTCTCCTCCCTTCTTCTCCATGGCCAATTTAGGTCCCAAAGCCTAACACTTCATGACATTCTTGTCAATCCTCCAAGCCTTTGCCTCCCACCTTTTCATCATGTCTGGATGGCAAAAGCCCAGCTCTGACAGAGCCCTTCTGCCTTCTCCTGACTGTGCTAAAGCAACCAAGCAACACTGGTTTGGTTTTTGAAGGAATGAGCTAGTGGAGTAAGTGCATGCAGCAGAGAGAGGGGGAGAGAGAATACCTCACTTCTCTGGAGGCTGGAATACCAGAGATGTACCCAGGGTGCTACACCCCATGGCAAGGAGTACATATAGGGTCAGCTTCTCCGTGAGCCAACAAGCATTACCCCACAGGATCTTATTCTTTGGGAAGCCTGGTCTTTTGTGGGATTTGGGGTGGAACCTAGGAGAATCTCAGGCAACACAGGTGAGGGGATTTGGAAGGCAGGAGGAGCCTCTGGAAGCTGCATAGGAACTTGATGCTGGATGTTCAAGCTCTCAGGGACTTCCAATCCACTGCCGTCCTACCCTCCACCCCCAAGACTCAGTGAGCACAGAGCAGCTGAAGGAGAGCCTGACATTCAAAGAGCTGCTGACCTAGGTCTGAGTAACACCCACAGCACAGATCACTTCCCCTCGCTAATGCCTTACTTTCCTCTTTGTGAAAGGGGATAAAACAGCAGAATTGGAAGCAGGACACAAAATCGTGTTTGTAAAGCACTTAATCAGAGCACACCCTAGGTTCTAGAGCTTAGAAGCTATTTGATGGTTTTAGAATTAGCATAATCAAGCTTCTAATAGCATCGGCTTGGAGAAGCATTTTACAAGCTCATCTTGCGGGGTCTCCTACACTGGATAACCCTGACTACCCTCCAACGAAAGCCCAGCCTTCACCCCCGCAGCCTCCTCTGGCACGTGCCCTTCCCTTGTCTAACTCTACTTTCCCTTTCCTTATGCCTTAAACTCTCAGGCCCCTTCAGACAAGCTTCCCTCCAGTTCCTGCCTAACCAAGGAAGCAGCAACTGTCCCAGGGGAGGCTGCCATTCCACAATCACAGAGCAGAGGCTGGGCAGCGCCTTCCCACTCTCAAAGCCACTCCCCAACCATTATTCCTGCAGCCTCAAGGAAAAGCCCTGCTCGCTTCAGGCTCCTGCCATCTGGCTCACACAATCCCTTCATTCAACCAAGATTTATTGAGTTTCAGAGTCTCTCTCTCTCTCTCTCTCTCTCTCTCTCTCTCTCTCTCCTCCCCTCCCTCCCTCCCTCTCTACTTCCTTCCCTCCCTCCCTCTTTCTCTCTCTCCTCCATCCCTCTTCTCTTCCTTCCCTACCCCTCCCTCCCACCCTCCCTTTTTTTCAAAAGGACTTCAGGAACACTGGCACGGTGGCAGCATTTGTAATTCCAGCCCTTGGAAATGGAGCAAAAAGATCATGAGTTTGAAGCCAACCCCATAAGACCCCATCTCAAACAAGCAAGCAAATAAACAAAGGATCTGAGTCAAAATGCAGGCTCTGGTGAGGGTCTTGGGGAGAATAAGGTGATGTGGGGGTGGGCAGGAGAGAACTGCTAGGACTCAGGGAAGAGGGACGAGACACCGGGGTTCAGGTGCTGACCAACTTCGAGAGAGGTGATCCCTGCCAAAAAGTTTTGGCTCATGATTATGTTATATTCATTATAAATTACACTTTAAATTTTCATATAGGGGCAGAGACGATAAAAACACTTGCCATGCTAATCTTTTGACCTGAGTACAAGAGAGCGGATTCCTGAAAGATGTCCTCTGACTTTCATATGTGTGAAGTGGCACATGTATACAACACACACACACACACACACACACAGACCAAAACTTATATAGGTTACCTCTCCTCAATATAAGTGAGTTTCAACTAACTTAAACAGGGAAGTAGAAGTCTTTTTTTTAAAAGTACTTATGAATTTATTTTATATAAAACAGGAGCAACGTGGAAATCGGGTATTATCTTTGCTGCTTCACATGGAAGTTGTGACCAGTCCAAGCCACTCCGAAGGAAGTCTAGACAATAGCATCGAACATGCTACCGAGGGTGGGGACTTTTGAAAAAGATCAAAAGTTAGACAGCCATATCTTCTTAGTGGTCTCATCACTAGAGAAGATCCCGTCTGCTCTTCTGCTTGAGTTGCGCGGTCAGGATCTCATTCACCATGGTATGAATAGCCTAAGCTGGGCTGGGAGATGGCTGAGTGGTTAAGAACACTGGCTGCTCAGCTGGGCAGTGGTGGCGCACGCCTTTAATCCCAGCACTTGGGAGGCAGAGGCAGGTGGATCTCTGAGTTTGAGTCTAGCCTGGTCTACAGAGTGAGTTCCAGGACAGCCAAGGCTAACAGAGAAACCCTGTCTCAAAAAACAAACAAAAAAACCCAACAAACAAAAAAACCCAAACAACAACAAAAAACATTGGCTGCTCTTCCAGGGGAGCCAGGTTCAATTCCCAGCACCCACATGGCAGCTCACAACTGTCTAGTTCCAGGAGATCTGACACCTTCACGCAGACAAAACACCAATGCTCATAAAATAAAATTAAATAAATTATGTATAAAAAATTCCTAAGCTCTGCAGGGATCACCTCTCAGTGTTCCATCTTCAGCCCCTCCCCTTCACCACAACACCTTTATCTTCTCTAAGACTCACTTATCATTGAGTGGGGGCTATCTTCTCTTTAAGGAAGAGAAATGCACACTTTTCTTTTATTAATTAATTGAATCATTTTGGGAGGGGTTTCACATAACTCATGTGAACTCCTGAACTCTTGACCTTCTGTGCCTCCACTTTAGAGTGCAGGGCATGCAGTACCACACCAGGTTTTATGTGCTGTTGGGGATTCCTGCATGCTAAGGAAGCCCTGTGCCAACTGAGCTACACTGCAGACCCTGATAATGTAACTTCAAAGAGGACTCACGATGTAGTCAGAATATGGCATCAGGGTAATAACCAGAACTTTCCAAAGACCAAAAAGAAAAGAATTTCAAGTCAAATGAGGCTGGCAATGGAGACTCATACCTGTAATCCCCCAGCACATGGGAGCTAAGACTGGAGGATTGCCACCAGCTGGAGGCCTCAACAGTATAGCAAACCTCTGTTTTAAAACCACAAGAGGGGTTGGGGGGAAGAAGGTATCTATAGATTCCTGGCTTCTTTTTATTAAAGACTTTTAAAATTTAAATATATGAGTTTATTTGAAAGGGGAGAGGTTTGTGTGTGCTTAGGTGTACTTGTGAAAGCGACAGGACAGCTTACTGGGGATAGGATCTCGCCTGGAGTTGCCTCTTCTTGCACCAGACAGACGCTCGACCTTCTATCCTGTGGGTTCCAGGGATTGAACCAAGGTCCTTGGGGCCCCTTTACCGCTACTGCGAAACTGTCTCAGCCTTCCTGTTCACGCTCTCACCTACGGTCCTGCAACCCTCCCCACCTCCTCCACAACAGAGAAGTTTTCACTTTCAGAAATCTCTTTTCCAGCTCAGGTACCTCAGACCTGTACTCTTAGCACTTGAGAGCCTGAGGCAGGAGGATTGCCACAACTGTGAAGCCATCGTGATATATATATATATATATATATATATATATATATATATATATATATATGCCATCGTGTTATAGAGTAAGACCCTGTATCAAACAACAGCAGAACAAAACATCCCTTTCTCCCCAGAGCCCTTCCACTTTCCCAGTCACCTTTCCGAGTCATATCTGCAGGATACATCTAAAACCTGAGTAATGCTGGGACTGGAACTGCTTTTCACAGATCTTTCTAGTAGGGAGGAGCGCTCTGTTCCCTGGGCTCTGAGTGGGCGTGGGCTCGCCGTATAGGGCTTTCTTTTCAATGCCTTCTATTCGTGCTGGCTTCTTTATTCAACTTGCTAAATAAAATACTTTCGTACTTGTAGCTCAAAGACAGACATTACCTCTTCAGTCTAGTACATTCTACAGCTATAGTGAGACGGGAAATAATTCCTTAACTGCCTCCTAATTAGCAGTGTGTCTTCCCTATTCCCTGAGAATCAGTAAATCCGATTATTGTGGCAAGGGTGGATGTCTGTTCCTTTCTTGATCCCCTTTGGGGTTTGTTTGAATAAGAATATGGTTGTAGTCCCTTTAATGGCTTTGCAATGATGTTTGAGAGAGAGGCCTTGATGGTTTGATTTTAGGAAGTCTCAATTACATTTTTGCCAAAGGCTAATATCAATTTGGAAATGATATATTCTCCCACTTAAATAAAATTAAAGATAAGTGTATGAAGACAGAAAGAAAAAAAAAGAACACAAGAACAGTAATCAAGCGTGTGGGTCTAAGGATAAGCTTAAGAATCAATGGAGCAGAATCCAGAGTCCAGGAAGAAACCCTTATATTTATGGCCAATTGATTTTTTACAAAGGTGCCAAGGCAATTCGGTGTGGAAAGGACTGTCTTTTTAACAAATGGCTCTCAGAAAACTGGATACTTACATGCAAAAATGTGAATTTAGACTTGTGGCAAAATTCACTCAATGAGTCAGACACCAGCGCAAGAACCAAATCTACAAAACCCTAAGGAGTCATGGGCTCGAGTGTCCGTGACTTTGATTTGGCAAGGTGCTCCTAGATCTGACAACAAAGGCACAATAATAAAGAAGACAGACTTTCGAAAGTCTAATTTAACAAACACCATCAACTGGGTGGTATCGCACACCTTTTATTCTCAGCCCGTGGGAGGAAGAGACAGGCAGATCTCTAGGAGTTTGGGGAGAACTTGGTTTAAAGAGTGAATTTCAGGCCAGCCAGGGCTACACAGAGAAACCCTGTCTGAAAGAAGAAGAAAAAGTGCTTAGTATCATCATTAGTCATTAGATAAATGCAGAACAAGGGGGGCAGGGCTTTTGCTGGGTAGAACGACCTCGCCTTGTACACAAGCTCTGGATGCAATCTCCGGCACAGTAAAAAGAGAGAGTGTGAATCAAAACTGCATCGAGCTAGCACTTCATGCCTACCAGAATGGTTCTGATCAATAAGACAGGCAATAGCAAGCATTGATGAGAGTGTGGAGACACCAGAGCCTTCCTCGCGCTTGTAGCTTATGGGAATGGGAAATGCTACAGCACTTTGAGAAGCGGCTTGTCAAGTTTTTAATATAATTTTACCATGCGACCCTGCAATGTCGCGTATAGGTATTTGCTCCAGAGAAATCAAAGCCTACGCCTATAGAGGGATTGATACGTTCATACTCAGAGCAGAAGCGGCAGAAATGGCTCAAAGTTGAAACAACCCAAACATTTATGACTCAGTGAATCACTAAACAAAACATAGCGCATTCATAGTACACTGCACTCTTCAGCAATAAAAGGAGCAGGCGACGAGCAAGTGACGGCCACAGAGGGGCCTGAGGCACGCACGCTCAGAGGAAGAGACAGGATGTAAAAGGCGTATTGTGGGTTTGGGACGTATGTAAAGTTCAGCATGCCAAGGCTAGCATGCAATAGGCCCTGGGCTCATTCCTTAAGGGGGAAAAAGATATTTAAATCAAGAAGGGTGTCTGGGGCTGGTGAGATGGCTCAGCGGTTAAGAGCACTGACTGCTCTTCCAGAGGTCATGAGTTCAAATCCCAGCAACCATATGGTGGCTCACAACCATCTGTAATGAGATCTGATGCCCTCTTATGGGGTGTCTGAAGACAGCGACAGTGTACTTACATATAATAAATAAATAAATTGTAAAAAAAAAAAAAAAAAAGAAGGGTGTCTGGTGAGATGGCTTAGCAGGTAAAGGTACTCGCTGTAACTCTGACAACCTGAGTTTGTTTCCTGGGTCCAACCCAATGGAAGGAGAGACTTGAAGTCCTCTGACCTGTGTTGGGAGACACTCTCATGTGTGAGGACACATATACAATTAATAAAGAGGTGTAATACCGTTTGTTTGGTTGGTTTTTTGAGACACGGTCTCACTATGTAGTGCTTGTTGTCCTAGGATTCACTGTGTGAGTTCAAGGTGGCCTTGAACTCATAAAGATCCTTCTGCTTCTGTCTCCTGAGAGCTGGGATTAAAGACACGCCCTGCTAAGAAATGTATTAGATTTTATAAAGAGATATGCAGATTGTGTGATTTTTTTTGTTTGTTTGTTTCTGTGAAATTTCCAGAAGAAGAAATTTTAAAGACAGGATGTGGACAGTGGTTGGCTGTGGTGATCAATGGTGACTGACTGGGGATTCTTTTAGGGTGATGCATGTAATTTTAAGTTAAATTGTGCTTCCTATTGCACAACTTTATATAAATTTACTAAAAATCATTGAACCATAAACATGAAAAATAAAACACTAAGTCAGGTGGGTGATGTGCACCAGCAATCCCGGCAATCCCAAAACTTGGAAGCAGTGGTGTAAGGATTGCCATAAATTCAAGGCTAGCTTAGGCTCCATGGTGAGTCTCAGGTCAGCCTGGGCTACACGACAAGAGTCTGTTTCAGAACAAATGCAGAGACTGGGAAGGTGGCTCAGGGGTTCCAGAGCACTTCCTTCTTTTCTCAGCCTCTAGTTCAGGTGGCTCACAGCCAACCTCTCTTAAATTTATCTCTAGGAGATCCAACACTTCTGCCTTCTGTGGGCACCCTCACATATGGTACACACACACACACACACACACACACACACACACACACACACACACACAGAGTTAAAAAAAATAAAAATAAGTCTTAAATACCAAAAACAGAAAGATGAAAGTTTTCAGAGAAATGGACTGAGTGTAATAATATATATCCCTAATATAGAGATGACCTAAAACACGCTTAGCATGTGTGAAGGGCCTAGGTTCAATTCCTAGCACTGCATAAAAAACATCCCCACAAAGAAAGGTGATTCCTATAGCCAGAGGAGAACAGGGAACATGATTGATAATGAGATTTGTTGTGGTGCCTACAATTAAAAATAAAACAAAAAATAACCTTCAACTACTCAGTTGTTTCAGAGCAGCTCATTGTCTGAGGGGGAGTTAAGCCCCGCCCCCCGTTGGGGCGCCAAGTTAGACTTTATGTGGCAATTCAATACAATTAAAAACAATTTTGGGGTGGGGGGAGAAGATGGGTCAGTAGGCAAAAGCATGAGTTCGAGCCCAGAAACCCCCATAAAAAGTTGGATGCAGTGGTTCACATCTGTAATTCCAGCACTTGGGATTAGGGGAAATTTGCGGGCCAGCTAGCCTGGAGCAAGAAACCAGTGCACAGAAGCAGAGAGATAATCAAGCCCTGAATGTTATCTTCCAACCCCTTCACACACACTGGCTATGCACGTGTACCCACACACTCTCTCACACACACATGTATACACCAAAATCACACAAACATTTAAAAAGAGACCGTTCCTGGAATCGAACAACAGCTCAGTAGTTCAGCAGTGGCCTAAGGCTTTGGCTCTGACCTCCAGAATCTTTTAAAGTTAGAGATGGAGCCCTCTGGCTCCCCCTAATGCTTGCACAAGCACACAAGAGTTCAAGGCTCCCATCATGGACAGGACCCTGGAGAAAGATCCAATCACTGCTCACCGCACTGAGCACCCAGCGGTGAGAATACAGGTTTGGGTCAGCGAGGGAGTAACACTGTCCCATTCTTGGCAATAACTTTTAAATAGACTTTTGCACATCACACACTGAGAACAGAGAGAGGGATTTGGGAGCAGAAGAGTCAAATTTTTAGCTTGCTTTCTTTCTTCCCTTCCCTTCCCTTCCCTTCCCTTCCCTTCCCTTCCCTTCCCTTCCCTTCCCTTCCCTTCCCTTCCCTTCCCTTCCCTTCCCTTTCCTTCCTTCCTTCTTTCTCTTTCTTTCCTTACTGGGTCAGAGATTGAAGCAGGATATATTCTAGTTTTTTCCAGCTCTTGCATGGAGTGGTAGGACAAGCTGAGACCCACCAGGACACACTCCAGGAACAATATTTGGTTAGTTTCGCTGTTTAGCTAATGACTGGGCTTTTGTTGAGCAAAGCGCCCTTTGGCTGGCTTCTCTTTTGCTGAGTGGTATATTCTGGCTGGCAGGATGCTGATACACAAAACAGAGAGGCAGAGCCAGTCTGGCAGAGGAAGCTGGGAGCTGGTAGAGGGACGGACAAGAAGGATAGATGGCTAGAAACTGGAAAAGTTTGACCTCTGCCTCTGGGGGTGGTAGTACTAAGGGAGCAAGAGCACAGGTTTTATCTTAAATTTTAAATTACATTGATTTATTTAGAGTGTGTCGAGGACAAGAGCTGTTTTTCTCCTTCCACCATGTGGGGCCTGGAGAGCTTTTGGCCACAAGCACCTTTACATGTTGAGCCATTTTGCCAGCTCTGGGAACATAGATTTTTGAGTGGGATTCTCAGTGGAGCCTCCTGTGCATGGGCAGTAAAACACTCTAGTTGGGTTTTTATTAGGGGAGTTTCATGGTGTGTACAGACTGGCTTCAAGTCTGACTTAGGACAGTGGAAACAATACTCATAGGAATACAGTCTAGTATGTGTTAAAGGCTGGACCTTGGGGTTGGAGAGGTGTCTCAGTTGGTAAAGTGCTTGCCCTGCAAACATGGAGACTTGAGTTCCATTTCCTATGACCCATGTAAAAAGCTAGGCAGACATTCCTGGGAGAAGAGGACAGGAGGATCCCAGAGGCTTACTAACCTTCCTCCCTAACTGGGCTAGCCTGGGCTATATAGTGAGACCCTGTCTCAAAACAAACAAACAAACAAACAAACAAACAAACACTCCAGTGAAATAACAAGAACAAAAACTAATACATATCAAAGGGCCATGTGTCCATTGGACCCCCTGATCAGAGACAAACACACAGGACATATGGCCTGGGAGGGGGGTAGAAGGGGAAACTTAAGAAGTGTGTCTTTGATAGTGATATTCTACCAGCCAATGATCCCTCTCCTGCTCTTACCCTCCCCTCTAGAATGAAGACAGGTAGCACAGAGGCTGAGGCTCAGTGCTTGTACCACAGGAGGTAGAGGCAGGGACCCATAGAAGGGCAAAGAAACGCCTGACACCAGAGAGCAGGGTTAGGGGTGGAAGAAGGCTTTTTGCTTTTGACCTTGAGCATGTAGGCATTTCCAGTCCCGTGGGAGATGTCATCGAAAGGCTTTTATACAGAGTGCTACTGGGGTTCAGCTACTTCTGTGAAGAGTTCTGGGGACATTGTCATACGAGTCAAGTATCCTCAAATCAGGAGTCAGCAATAACTTCATGCATTTTTCTCTGCTTTAGATATGATTTTTTTTCTCTTTTAGTTAGCATTAGTGTATAGTTTATTTATAGTAAACTTTCTTCTATATTTAGAGTGGAATCATCTAGAAGTTTTGAGCATGGCTACCATCGGCTGTGACCAGATTTAGATGTATCTATGAATCCAGCCAGTGTGCTCCCTCATGGGGTCTGAGGTGTGTCTAAGAGCACACTGAGAGATAAAGAGTAATGGCTGGAGAAGCCACCCATGGTGGCAGCTGTGTCAACACTTATGCCTGCTCCTGGATCTTCTGAGAATGCAAATGAGAACAGGGCATCCATCCCGCCAGCCCCAACCTCCAGCGGAGGGATCCAGTGACGGCAGCATAGTGGACATAGCCAGGATGTAATTTGAGGCAAGAGTAGTGAGCAGTGTCCACCCTTAGTAATGATCTGCCGCCATTCTCCAAGCCCGTTCTTGGATTACGGCCATCTTGGAATTAGCTAGTCTGTAACAGGAATTACTCATTCCACGTGTTTTAGATCGTTGGTGGTTTCAAAGATATAGTATAACTTTCTGCTTTTTATTTTCATAGAAAAAGATTAGGACTTTCCTATGTTTGAAGAAACAACCAAGCCACTTGGAATCCACATAGGTCAGGGATCTGGTGTTGGGGCTATGTCCTCATGAGCGGAGAGAAAGACGGCAGGGCAGGGATGGGGCCTCACTGGGTTTCTGAAAGATGGGCTCTGGTACAGGAAAGGATTTGGCTCACCGACATCCCATACAGCCCCACTCTGATTAACGAGTCATGGAGCATCCTGGAACCCTAGAAATAGTGCTAGTGCCAAGCTAGAGGCAATGATAAGGCTCTCTGGGGGCAGGTGTAAGGGGGGGGGGCACAGTTTCAGAACACTAAGTATCTGTGCACCCTTGCCACACTCCTTGGAAGGTGTATTAGTGGGGATTCTGTCTGTGATGCCTGGAAACGGGAGAACAGTGTATTGTATTTATAAGTAGAAGAAACAGCTTAAATTCTGCATCGTGTTTTAAGTTCCTAAATCACGTTTCTTTATTTATTTTGCATGGGGCAGGGGAGGCACACACATACACCAAGGCAAGAAGATAAATTTCAGGCATTGGTTTTTCTCCTTGCACAATGTGGTTTTCCAGATTGACCTCAGGTTGTCAGGCTCCCAGCTCCTGGGGATTACTCTGTATTTTTGATAGGAGTCTGTTACAATCAGCATTTGTTTTTCTTGCATAACTTTTCTTTTTCTTTTTTTAAAATTTAATTAACTAATGTACTTATTTTTAAATTTTATTTCTGAAGCCATTTCTGAAACATACCAGGCTGGCCTCAAATTTATAACGCAGTCTGAAGGTGACCTTAAACTTCTGGGTTTTTTGCCTCTAGTTCCCAAGTGTGTGGCTTACACCATCACACACAATTTATGTGGTGCCAGGGATCGAACCTAGGGCATTGTGTATGCTAGGCAAGAACTCTGTCTCCTGAGTTATGTCCTTGCATATTTATGCAAATAGAAAGAAGAAACCTTACAAGTGTTTTTTCAAATAGCAAGAAACTCACTCTTGTGCTGCTTTAAATAAGAACACAGACATCACACTCAGTGGGTTAAATATTACGAGGTTGGCGGAAAGTTCAATTTCCTATAACAAACTTACAGTGTGTAAATACAATTTTCTACAATCAACAAGCATCATAGTCTTAAGGTTAAGGGTTATAAAACAATAAAATATTGTAATTAGAGTAGACTATCACAGGAGAGCTTCTTGCATACAAATTACTCAATATCAGGATATTGAGACATAAGAAGGGATGTAACTGGAAATAAGATCTTAACTCCATATGGTTAATATTCTCTCTCTCTCTCTCTCTCTCTCTCTCTCTCTCTCTCTCTCCCCTCCCCTGCCTCCCTCTCACTCCTTTCAAATTACTCCTAATTTTTGTTACACAAAAATAATTATATTCAGGCCAGTGCTCCGAATTCTTCCCACAGTCCCTGTGTCAATAACTAACTTCTTAGGGTTCCTTATCTATTTCTTATCTATTGCTATTGAAACATGTGATCTCAGCTACAGCCTTAGAACCAAGATGAAATGGTAGATTGGTGGATTATAATGTTTTATGGAATGTCTTAAAAGTGTGGCTATCCCATGATGGCTCAGTCCACACGCTGGAGGAAGACTCAAGACTCGCTTCTGTCTTCCACATTTCTCATCCCTGCTTCTTTTCTTGATCATCTTGCTTGTTGGCTTCATTCTCTTTACTTTAAAAACCTTTTTTGGTGGTGGTGGGGGAAGTGTTCCATATAGTCCAGGCTAGTCCTAAATTCCTTATGTAGGTGAGGATGGCTTTGAAACCCTGATCCTCCTCTATCTAGTTTCCCCTTCTCAAATGTCAGGATTATTATAGGTGTGTCCACCACACCCCGCTTCCTCATTCTCCTTACTGTGACATTAGTCCTTCAGGTAGACAGGGAAAGGCCAGTAGGAGCTTTGGCTCAAACTCTCAGAGCTTGAGAGAGCACTTTCTTGACAGTTCAAATGGGGCAAGGGAGAGACTCACAGGGAAAGATCTGATTGGCTCACTCTGTCACATGCTCATTTCCCGGCTGTGGCTAGAGAAATGAAATAGGCTGGTTTGCAGGTCGGTGTCTCACACACTCAGAGCCTGGAGGAAGGACTGAGTGGGGCATCAGAAACCCTTAAGACAGTATACAATAAACAGAAGGTATTCACTAATAGAAGGGGTGTGGGCGGGTGAACAACCCTGGTTTAGGACAAATAGATGAGAGGTGGTATTTTATTAGTTTGAAAGATGCAAGGACATTGTGGTATTTGCTCATTGAAGCCTGCATAGCAGCTAGGTCCAGTGTTTTAATAACAAGAGAGGGCTTCCCTCACCCACACTCCTCTTCTTGCAGAAGGAGGGGGAACCTGCGTGTAGCAGGCAAATGTTCTGCTCCTGAACTGTACCCACAGACATACTGGAGTTTTTAACTCTGGTGTATATGATCAGGGCTACATCTAAGGTGTGTAAAACACCCATCTAGCTGTGCCGGGTTACACTCTTCAATTTCCAGGACTGAACTGGGTATCAGAAACTTCGTAGGATATAAGCTCCCGGGCCTGTAATTCTAGCATTGTTATCGTATGTTCTGAAGGTGAAGCTGCAGTGTTCCAAAGGCCTCGAGTCGCTGAGGCCATCTAATGAGGGAGTGTAGACTATTGGGCATGGGGAAGGGGTCTGGAAAAGATGGTTGGCTAGCAGGAAGGGCCACCCTCAGAAGCTATATTTATAACCTTGAATCATAACCCAAATCTACCTCAGTGTCCTAGGTAGGGACCCAAGAGCCTCAGGAGGAAGGTGTAGAATTGTGGTTGATGGTATAAAGAAATTCAGGCCTTTTGGCAGGGAAGATACAAAGGCTCCATGGCAGCCAGTAAGTCCTACTCCAGGAATGGCTGAGAGCCCCCTAGTTACTGGATCCTGCACAGGATGCTGTGTGCATCATGAATGGATTGTGGAAACAGTTGGTACTGTTTCAAAAGGCTGCCCCGCAGCACAGAGGTCCACGCATGATGAGTTCAGGCCTTGGGGAGGGAACAGATGCTGGGGCTAATTAGGGCATGGTTCCTCTGGTCCAAGATGGCAGAGAATATCCAAAAAAAAACCCCGACACCTGCGCCCAATGTGTTACTTGGGGAGCACTGCTTACTCACCAGCCTATCGGACGTGACTCCGAATGGATGCGCTTAGGAAATGGAGCACTGGATCATTGTCCTTGAAAGCCAGACTGAAGGGGATGAAGTGATTTCTCCTGTGCCCATGGGTAGTCCACTGGGGGGCAAGAAACATCCTCCATGGTAGGTTCTTTTCAGATTATGGATCTCCTGTTTTGAGACCGTCTTACAGAGACATTGTGAATTTTGTGAAGTTCATTTTACTATCAGAATTTCTCCTGGTAAGGCAAAGATCCTTTTCCCAAAGGGTTTGCCCTGACCCAAAGGACTTAACAGAATGTCATTAAGCATTCTCAGGGCACCATATCCAGATTGGAACAAGTAGTGGGGTGGCACACAGATGCTGCTGGAAGTACTCGGTCTATCTTGATAGTTAGGATGGAGTCATGTCCACTTATTGATCTTGTCTGGCCTTGACAACAAGGGGCCACTCAGGGACCGTCTCAGCATCACCATGGAGGCTCAGGGTAATACTGCACAGAACACAAACGGATGTTGAGAGGATAACTGCTGCTCTGGTCCACGCAGAAGCCATGTATCTCCTGGCTGGGAGTTGTGGGGACCACAGCTTAGCGGGGTGGGGAGGGGACCTGATAACTTTCAGGAAAAAAAGGGTTAGTGTAGCCTCCTGATGATACTGTTTGAACTCGGGGTTGACAAAAAGAGCCTGGGTTGACATAAAGAGCCTACTATGAGTATTTTTAGCTGAGTGGCATATAAAGTCTCTGCTACAACCTCTCGGTACCATGGAAGTAAATGATACGTAAACAGGTACAAAGCATCTGTGGTGTGTGTGGACCATACATAAACAAATCGTATGGCTAATGCTCCAAAGAAAGTATCTACAAGGAAGGTGGCAGGTGAGATTTGACTCAGAGGCCAGTTTAGCCAAATTTTCCTGGACAGTGTCAGACCTTCTAGAACAGGGTGTGGCATCTACTTTCAGGCTCACAGAGAATGTGTCCTCTCATTGGTTATGCAATTGGATCCAGCTGAGTCTGAAGCTAACCACCATCCTGACTTGCCACATCAGAAGCCAATAAATTCCCTTTTGCCTTACTCTGCATGGGTGTTCTTTTCAATGCTACTGAGAGGTTCCTTCAAATCCACCCAGCTGCAGAGCCGGGGCCTCAGACTGGACACTGGGTTTCAAGATGTAGTTGGTAGCCTCAGCTAGGCAGAAGGTAGGTAGCTTAGCAATAAGAACACCTCGGGACCAGCTCTGTGGGAAAAACCACTTGCTGTACTGGCCTGACAACCCGAGTCAACTCCCTAGATGCCTTGTAAGGATGAAAGGAGAGAACCAGCTTTGTAAAGTTGTCCTCTGACCTAAACACAAGCACCTTGGCATGGCCACACTCACCCTCCTCATCATCATAATAATTAATAAATATAAGTTTAAATTTCATTTTGATAAATAAGAAAATAAAACCTTGTATCTGACAGGAGACCTGCCAGGTTCTCTTGACAGCTTACACATGCAGCTGGAAGCCAGAGCAGTTAAGATGGTGCCTCAAAGCAAACTCAAGGGATGCCCTCGGGGAATGGAATCCACAAGTCACACAGGAAATGCTCCAGTGGTGCCAAAGAGAAGCCAGCCTCCTCTTCTGTTGAGGAATGAATGTCCAATGGATGCCGAGGATGGCATGAGAGGAAGATGAAGGAAACTGGGGAACCTCTGGGTTGGGGCCCCAGAACGCCTTGACCCCGGTACATAAAGTCCTTTCCTTGACACTTAGAGACACAAAAAGACAAGGGCTGGAGATGTGACTCAGTTGGTAGAGTGGTTGCTTAGCATACATGGAGCTCTGAGGTCTGTATCTAGTACCACAGAATCAGAGGGCTGTGGCACATGTGTGTAATCTCAGCATTTGGAGGGAGGAGGACTAGAAGTTACAGGTCATCTTCAAATACAGAGAGTTCCAGACAAAAGAAGGGGAAGAGGAGGAAGAGGAGGAAGAAAAGGAGGAAGAAGAAGAGGAGGAGACGATTAAGAGGAGTGAAGGTATGAGTCCCCTACCCTGAGGTAGAGAATCTGTACTGAGACAGAGGAGCAGACTTCAGTCTCTGTGGGAGTACAGAGCAATCTGCTGGTTATTTCTTTGCTGGGTTGTAGGATGACTGCTTTTGCCCAGGTCAGACCTCTGCCTGTCTAAAGGTATGTCTCTAGACAATCTTTCTTCTTCTTCTTCTTCGTCTTCATCTTCGTCTTCATCTCTTCCTCTTCCTCCTCTTCATTTTCTTCTTCTTCCTCCTCCTCCTCCTCTTCCTTCTTCTTGTTATTGTTGTTATTATTATTATTGTTGTTGTTATTAAAATTATGTGAACATGTGAGTGTAAATTCATGCATATGAATGCAGGTGCCCATCGAGGCCAGAGAGGGCATCAGGTCCCCACAATCTGGAGTTACAGGCATCTGTCTGTGAGCCACCAGACATGAGTGGTAGGAACTGAACTCAGGTCCTCTGCAACATCAGTATGTGCTCTTCTCCTCTGAGCCCCAACAGCTATTTCTTAAGGGTCAGATCTCTTCCTGAAAAGGAATGGGGGAGGGGGAGTAGCTATATACCTGCACTAGTTGGGCCCCGGCTTCTCCTGCAGTAGAACAGATGCCAACGTTCAGACCATGGAGTTCCGAGGGGGAGGGGCGATGCCATAAGTGGAGGCTGGAGCCTGCCAGGGAAGTATGATAGCACTGCCGGCCTCAGAGAGTGGGTTTGCATTTAGAAAGCATAATAGAGAGATTATAGCCGACGCTGTCTGTGAACCCCTGGATCATTTTGCACATCATCAACTCAAATGCTTTCACTTCCAACAGCCTTCCCTCCTTTGCCAGATAGTGAGCCAGCCTCCCGGGACCCACTGCAAGTCAATACACAGAGAGCGTAAGTGCCTGGGAAGCTGCATGGGGCAGGGGCAGAAGTAAAGGAGCTTGAGCCATAAATTATTAGAACTCTCTCTTCCTGCCAGGGCAATTCTCACACGCTAAGCTCTGATGGCACAGAGCCACAGTCACCCACCCTCTGTGTGAGAGTGCTCTCCACTCTCTCCTGTCCTTGATTCCCATCCCTTCTCCCATCTTGGTTCTTCTTGGGGACAACTTCCCCTCTTCCCTCTCCTCCTCCTCTTTTCCTTCAGAGGTGAGGTGACACAGGGTCTCATATAGCCCAGGATGACTTGGGAATAAGTTCCTATGTAGCTGAGGACGACCTTGAAATCCTGATCCTCCTGCCTCCACCTCCTCAATGCTGGGATTACAGTTACACACTCCTAAAACCCATGCTTGTGAATCCTCCATGAAGGATTCACAGTTGTTGTGAATCCTAAAACCCATGATTGTGAATCCTCCCAGTTGTTAACACCACAGGCTCTGATCACTGACCAAGGAGAAGAAGGAGGTAATGTGCCTAGTACAGATGCTGAGGTGTTCTAGATCGGTGGCATGGTGATATGCTCTTACCTCTCTGAGAATTGGAAGTGGCTGGACCAGTCCACACAGGAGCACTTTAGCCAGGATTTCCTGGATAGTGTTAGACTTCCCAGAAGCTGGAGAATCACTTAGCGGAGTTCTTGATGAGGGAGACTGAATCAGTCTGGGTTTGGATCAGAGGAAACAGATGTGGGGAGCTGGAGGCCATGCAGACCCAATTCGTGCAGACAGCCTGTGGTGTTTGACTGAGGGTGGCCTTAGAGGCTCATATGTTTGAATACTTGGTCCCCAGTTGGTGGAACTGTTTGGGAAAGATTAGGAGGTGTAGCTTTGTTGGAGAAGGTGTGTCACTGGTGGCCAAGCTTTGAGGTTTCAAAGGACTAACAACATTTCTCTTCCCTCCACCTCCTACTTGGGGATCAGGTGTAAGCTCTCAGCAATTCCTGCTGTGTGTCTTTAGTCTACCATCATGGACTCTAACTCTTTGAAACCATGAGCCCCAAATTAAATGTTTTTTTTTCAAGTCACCCTGGTCATGGTGTTTTATCACAGCATAAAAAATAACGAAGACAGGCCCTAGTTTGAGGGCACCTCAGTCAGGTTCTGCACTTGGCTAGCCACCACCTCTGAGTTGTCTAAAGTGGCAAGTTTGTTATATTGGAATTTGTGGTTTTCAGGCATGCTATCAGCCCCAGTAAGGGTCAAATGGCCTTGGGGAGAGGAGAGAGTGAGCTGGCTTAGTGGCACTTGCTGTCAAGCCTCATGACACGGAGTTAATTTGTGATACCCACATGGCAGCAGGGGAAAACTGACTTCTGCAAGTTGTCCTCTGATCTCTACACACTGCCATGGTAAACGAATAAGAGTAATAATAAAAAGTCTTGGGACACCCAGAATGGCCCAGGACTTTATAGCATGACATCCTTCACTGTCCCCCAAATATGTGTGTGGGTGACAGCAGCAAAAGTCGTCTTGTGGCAAACAGATAATGGAAACGGGTGGGGATAGGGATTGAAATGGTCAGAGATGCCATCCCTTCCTAAATGTGGATCTTGACGACTCTGTTCCCAGGGTGCCAGGACCATAGGTTTGCCTACAACAGTCACACATACATGCTCCTGAGTCTCATCACTGACAACTCCTTCAGTTCAGGCTGGGCATGACAAGGAGGAAGGACATCCCTAGGTGATACTACTGAGATGCAGGCAGGGATGAGGCAGGGCGAGTGGAGGGCACTGTGGGGCTGGGCTCAAGCCAGAGGAGTTTCTAGGACAAAGAAAATAACTTCCCGGCTCCTCTTTGGTGCACAAGGACTTCCAAGCCAGAGAGGCCTCAAGAGATGCCAGGGGACCTTGTCAGCGGCCTCTGTCGGGGTAATGTTGACTGAGTTTTGTAGGATGGAGCTACCATGGAAGGAAAAAGCAAAGGGGAAAAGGCTAGAGTCAGAGGAGGAGGAATAGGCAGAAGAACATGTGGAAAGAACTTGTGGGGGATTGCTAAGACTCTCCTGTTCTCTCAAGGAACCATCATCTGCATTATCCATCACTGCCATTAGAGCTGGAGTTCTGTAGTTATGGAACGCAGTAGCACTTGAGGACCAGCCTCAAGGCTATCAGAGGGGGAGCAGGTCCAACCTGATACAGCCCTCCACCCCCTACATACACATTGGCAACATGGTAAGCTGGTGAAATCTGAGAAAGTTCAAGTGTGGATCTGAGAAAGGCCCCTGTGCTTGGAATTCAAATGAACAGCCTGTGCCCACTCTTCTGTTTTCCGGGACAAACTTGACTCCTAGCATACAGGTTGTGAGAGGGTGGGAAGCCTTTAGTGTGAAAGGATGACTCTGGACTCAGAGATAGCAGCCAGCTTCCATCCAACAGGGATGCTAACCTTCCCATAGCCACGTCCTGCCTAGAGCCTGACTGGAATGAGACCCATCCTGTCAGGAGATGATAGAGGGACATAGACCTAGGGAAATATGGATTGAGGGGTGCACATAACATTGTTTTAAATGTGACTCTAGATCAATGAAGTGTGAGTTTTTTATAGGTGTAAGGACATGGGGTGAGGGTGGGAGGAGGAAGGCCTCAGTGATACACAGAAATCGTGGCTGATGAAATTAGAAGCCCATTGCTGAGAGAAGTTATCTATCTTCTTAAGCTTGTGGGAAGTCTTTGCTAGAAGTCTCCATCTCCATGGCTGCTCAACTAGGTAGCAGACATGTCTAGATGTGATTGATATCTGTGAGGAAACAATGGGGAAGCCTAAATTCGATCTGTTTTTGGGACCCCAGCCTTAGAGGCTGGCAAGCCTGTCAAAAGGCAAGTCCCCTGCCTTTACTACAGCCCCATTAATAATAATAATAATATTTAT
Source organism: Arvicanthis niloticus (assembly GCF_011762505.2). Taxonomy (NCBI): domain Eukaryota; kingdom Metazoa; phylum Chordata; class Mammalia; order Rodentia; family Muridae; genus Arvicanthis; species Arvicanthis niloticus. The sequence continues at coordinate 34,901,943 of NC_047662.1, read as the reverse complement.
TATTATTTTAACTGTCATTTTATTGTTATTATTGGTGTGTATGAAAGAGAGCGTGTGCATATGTGCTACAGTGTGCGTGTGGTGATCAGAGGACATCTTTTGGGAGCCAGTTCTTTCCCTTTACTGCAGGTTCCCTGGACTGAGCTGAGACTGGCTCAGCAAGGGCTTTGGCTCACTGAGTCACCCTGATGGTCCCTGTTAATGTTATGTGTGTGTGTGTGTGTGTGTGTGTGTGTGTGTGTGTGCACATCAGTCATGTGGCTGAGGATGTGCTCTTGCCACAGCACACCTGTAGCAATTGGAGGACAGCCTCACGTACCTCCTGTCCTTGCCTTCCATCTCCTTTGAAATCAGGGTCTCTCCCTTGTTGTTCACCATGGTGTAGGCTGGTCTGGCAGGGCTGCAGAGTGTCTCCTGGCTCTGCCTCCCACCCCCACATGAGCCCTTACATTACAGATGTACATTACTCCAATCTGGCCTTCTGTGGGTTGTGGAGATTCTCGTTCACATCCTCTTGCTTGCTCATGCAGGACATTATCCACTGAGTCATTGTCCAGCCCCATGGATCTATCAAGGAAGATGAGGTACTCTTCTCTCTCGTTATTTGGAATTAAACCCAAAGCCTCAGAAGTGCTAGGTGAGTGCTATACCACACACACACACACACACACACACACACACACACACACACACACATATATAACATTAACAGGGACCATCAGAGTGACTCAGTGAGCCAAAGCCCTTGCTGAGCCAGTCTCAGCCCAGTGCAGGGAACCTGCAGTAAAGGGAGAGAACTGGCCCTTCTTCAATTTGCATTCAGTTGTTTAGTCACTTACTTGCTGAGTCAGCTTATCACATCTCCCGGACGGACAGACGGACTGGTCTCAAACTCACTTTGAAGCCGAGGGCCATCTCGGCCATCTCGAATTCCTGATCTTCCTGTCTCTACCTCCTAGGTGCTGGCGTTACAGTCATGAGCCTCATGCATTATTATTTTTTGATTTATTTAACTTAGAAATAGACTCTCACTTTTTCGTCCTTTGAAAACTTTGAATATAGGTGTAGCTTGCCTAAACTGACCTTAAGCTCAAGACTCTCTTGCCCCAGATCTCCTGAGTAGCTGGGATGACAGGCATGTGCCACCATGCCCAGCAATAAGAGTTTTGAGTGCTGTGGTGGTTTGAATAGAAATGGCCCCCATAGATTCGTGTGTTGAAGGCTTGGGCCTCAGGGAATGACACTATTAGGAGGTGTGGCCTTGTTGGAGGAAGTGTGTCACTGAGGGGCCAGGCTTTGAGGTCTCCTATGCTTAAGCTATACCCAGTGTGGCATGCAGTCTCCTTCCGTTGCCTGAGGATCGAGATGTAGAGCTTTCAGTTCCTTTTCTAGCACCATGTCTGCCTGCATGCCACCATGTTTCTCTCTATGATGATAATGGACTGAACTTCTGAAACTGTAAGCCAGACCCAATTAAATTTTTTTTTTTTTAATAAGAGTTGCTGTGGTCATGGTGTCTCTTCACAGCAATAAAAACCCCAACTAAGACAAATGTTTAACATATTCAAATGCCAAAATACCTATAGAGGCTCCACTTCTGATTGTAGACACAATGTGGCCAGTGGTCTCATACTTGCCATCATGCCTTCCCCATCATGATGGACTGTATCTGTTGTTTTTAATTTTTTAAAGATTTATTTATTTTATGTGTATGAGTATTTCCCCTGCATATATGTATATGCACAATGTGTATCCTTAAGTCCTTAGTGAGTCAGCATGTGGGTGTTGGAGCATAAACCCAGGTTCTCTGCAAGAACAAGTGTTCTTGGGCACTGAGCCATTTCTCCAGCTGCCCTGGTCTTAAACTATAAACTAAAATAAAATCTTCCATTAAAAATTTCAACTAAAGTCCCAACAGAAAGATAAAGGAGAAATAAAGGGAAAATGGTATTTGGTAATAGATCTATGTATCCATATGTTAATGCTTAGGGTCTGAGACATAGTGAATGGGTCATGTGTGTATGTTAATGTGAAATCACTGAAGCCAAGCTGTTACACAGACTGAGGCAACATGGGCCATTGGTGTGATCTTGGCAGGTTCCCTCTCAATCACTTTACAAGAAGGTGAAACTAGGGCCATTTTAAGGGAAAGACCAGTGTTTCCTCAGTCTGTACTGTAGTCTCCACTTTTCTGAACAATCTATCCACGTGGGCATGAAAGAACCCAGGATGTAGGCATGAAGAATAATAAGCCTAGGTTCAAAGTCTACACAAGACAAGAAGCTGTGTGTAGACAGTCCCCCAGGTGCTTAGACTGTCTGTGGGACACTTTTTTTTGTTGCCTTGATGATTGTAGGATAGCATTGACAGCCATTGGTCAGGTATCAGGAATGCTGGATGTTGCAGGCCAGTTCTGCACAGTAAAGGATTGTTCTACATCCTACCTGCCTTGAGAATATTTCACTGGACTTTCATGCGAGCAAAGAAACAGGTTTGTTACAATCCAAAGCTCGATCCTAACTCTGTTATATAACAGTGTGCTCTGCCTTCAGAACAATGTGACCCTGGAAGTTGCAGCCTGTAAAACAAGGTGGCATGTGGTGGCACACGCTAGCAATCCCAGTACTTGAGAAGCAGAGGATCAGGAGCTCGAGGCCAGTCTGCGATGCATAGCAAGTTCAAGACCTCAGTTATATAGAGAAGCCCTGTTTCTTGTGTGTGTGTGTGTGTGTGTGTGTGTTTAAAGGGGAAGGAGGAAGAAAAGAAGGAGGTGGAGAAGGAGACAGGATGATGTCAAGGGCACCCCATGCATTCAAAAGTATCTCTAGCCTGTGGCAAGTGATTGAGGGTGTGGCTCTTTCCTAGGGCCCTGTATTTCAGATATAGCCAGGGAACTGAGAATGTACCCAGAGTCCCTTAGACAAAGTGATTGCTCCTCAACCTCAAATCATATTGAGGCGAGGAAGTTCTGCTCACCCGCTCTTTGGAAATGCAGGAAGAAAATGACACGATCTGACTGTGTCTGTGTAGCTCTTCCCAGCGCATCATCACTGCAAGGCGGAGCTCCCCCAAATACAAAAAAGCCATCTGAGAGCAGTGTCCTCAAAGCTTTGTGGGGAGCAAGTGCAAAGTGCCCCGACTCCTCCATCACTGCTCTCAGCACAAAGACAACTCTCCCAGAAAAACAACTACTCAGAACAAGACAGAGGGAAAGCAGGGAGGGAGGCAGCCATACAAAGCCAGTGGGAAGTGAAGCATGCAAGAAACCCTTCACACAGTGTTTGTCTTCACAGTAACATTTCCTTCTTCCTGTCTGTAACACCTGCCATTCCTCTAGGGAGATGTGCTGGAATGAAGGTCATTGTGCTGCCCTCCCTAACAGATTGCCCCAGACCCTCAGGGAGAGGCGGACCCAAGTCTTGGCCAATCAGAATGCCCCATATCTTGGCCAAGTGGTAGGGACAGGAGACCTGAGAGCGACAGGTTCCCAGTCCCAGTTGTCTGGGCTTTGAGTACATATGTACAGATGTTGAGAGAAATGAGAGAGAGAGAGAGAGAGAGAGAGAGAGAGAGAGAGAGAGAGAGAGAGAGAGAGAGAAGTGCTTTTTCGCCTGGTGTTGCTAAGCTGAGACTATGCGCATTTGGAACTGTCGTACCTATCTCCCCTGGCAACATAGAGGAAATCCATCTAGAGCTGGAAAGAACAAGATCAACACTCAGAGGGACGCAGCGGTAGCTCTGTCAGCACCGGGTAAGACTCCGGATCCAGCTGTGCGTGATGCTACACTTGCCCACAGGCTACCCAGCCAGCCATCTCAGAAAACCACTCCACTTTTATTTATTTATTTCTTTATTTATTTTTTGGCTGGAGCTTATTTGAGATGGATTGCAGCTTGAGACAAGTCTTGGCTTCTACAAAAAGCATCAGTTCGCCCATTAAGCATGTATCGAGTGCACACTATACATACTAGAATTGCAAGAGTAATCAGCTGGCTGGTGGTGTGGCCCAGTGGCAGAGCTCTTGACTATTCTGCAAGAGCTCCTGGCTTCCATAAGTAGCATTACAAAAAGAAAAGAAAAAAAGGATTTGGTCCTTCCTGTCACAGACGGAATCAAGGTGAAAATAACTTCACAATCAATTAATCTAATAATTCTAAGACGTGCTACAGGAGCATCTTTGTAAAATTAACTTCCAGGAGGTCAGGAACCTTAGTCACTTTTGTTGACAGATCCTCTAGAACCCTGCCTGGTACACTTAGTAGCCACTCAATAAATGCGTGTTGTAAACAATGAATGGAAGATACATATTTAGGGTCAGGGCTGGAGAAACGGCTCAGCTGTTTAGAGCACATGTTGCTGTCTAGTGAGCCTAAGTGCCTAGATACTGACAGCAGGGAGCTCACAACCACCTGTAACTCAGCTCCAGAGGGATCTGCCATCTCTGGCCTCTTCATGCATCCGAAGCCATGGGCACACATCCCACACAGACACACATGTGTACACATAGCTAAAAAGAAATCTTGTTTGTTGGTTTTTGAGAGAGTCTCATTCTGTAGCCCTAGTTGTCCTGGAACTTGCTATGTAGAGCAGGGGAATATTGGTGCCCTTCAGAGGAGGGTGCTGCATCACAGATGGTTATGAGTCACCATGTGGGTGCTAGGAACCAAACCCAGGTCCTGCAAGACCAACAAGTGCCCTTAACCATGGAACCAACCCTCCAGACCCCTAAAAATAAATCTGCACCTCACCCCTGAGAAAGAGTTTTTCTATGTAGCCTTGGCTATCCTGGAACTCACTCAGAAGACCAGACTGCCTTCCAACTCAGAGATTGGCCTGCCTCTGCCTCTGCCTCTGCCTCTGCCTCTGCCTCTGCCTCTGCCTCTGCCTCTGCCTCTGCCTCTGCCTCTGCCTCTGCCTCTGCCTCTGCCTCTGCCTCTGCCTCTGCCTCTGCCTCTGCCAGGCTGGGATTAAAGGCATGTGCCACCACTGCCCAGCTATAAAGAAATCTTAAAAGGAAAAAGAGCTGCCGAGCATGGTGAATTCGAGGTCTGCTGATCTATACAGTGAGGTTCAGGACAGCCAGGACTACATAGAGAGACCCTGTCTCAAACAAACATAGGAAAAAATAAATTAAATTCAAAAACTTTAGGAGCTAAAACAGGACATACTGGAGCATCAGGGAGTGCTTTCTTGAGGAGGCATCAGTTAAGCTGAAATTTGAAGAATCCATCAAGGGGAGTTGCCCAGGCCCCAGAAAGCAGGAGAGAGCTTGCCTAGAAGAAGCGCTGAAGGGTGGCCAGTGTGGTAGGATTATCAGGAACCAGAGAGAGCACAGTGGTAGATGAAGCTGGAGGCAGGGACACTCCTGGGGCTTCGGTGGCACACTAAGAAGCCTGGGTCACTGCAGAGCAATGATGTCAATACTCACATCAGTAAAGATACAGCTTCCAAGAGTCACAAACTAAAGTAGCAAATGCAAGGGAAGGGGCTGAGCGGGAACACACAGACAGGCTGAACACTGTTTCGGTGACCTTGGCAATGGCAGGTAGAGAGAAGGACCATGGTTAAAAGATGCTCACCATTGTTAGTCAAAGGAGGAGGGACAGAGCTTACCAATGAGATAAATGTCTGGTTTGTGAAGCAAAGGGAAAACGTTGCCTGGATCTGCACATGGAGCTAGATTACAAGGGGGGAAACCTGAGGTTGGGCTTAAGCTTCTCCTTGACTTTGTGTCTTATTTCCTTCTTTGTTTTAGGTTTTCTGAGACAGCTTCTCACATAGCCCTGGCTGTCCTAACTCACTCTGTAGACCAGGCCAGCCTTGAAGTTCACAGAGACCTACCTGCCTCTGCATCCCAAGTGCTGGGATTAAAAGGTATGTGCCACCATGCCTGGCTGCCTTGCCATTTCTAAACACTGAGAGTTATGGAGCAATGGTTGTTGTTCTGGGAGCTCAGAGTGAGAAAGATGCCAACAGAAGAACGCCTTGCCCAGTAAGTTGTCATCCATGTGGAAAACAACAGAAATACATTCCACATTTACAGAAGAGGGTGCTGAAACCGTACCGCCCGTGCATTTCCCCCAAGCAAACAGCTTGAAGATATACTTCAGCTGTTCAAGAGATGAATTAAAATTAAGAACTTAGAATTATAATAATATAATAGAAAAGACTGGGGGCAGGCACTGAGACCAACAAAATATATTAGAATTGAAAAACAACAATAAATATCTGTGCTTTGAAAACGAGGACTATGGTTGAAATGTAAGTTGAATTTATAAACCCACTGGACATTTAAAAAGGCTGAGAGTGTATGAGGAGACGGTGGCCCGGTGACCATCCTCTTCAGACAGATGTGAGACATCACCAAGGGAGGCGGGTAGCTACTGACCGTTCCTAACTTCCAGTTAAGAGAAATAAGGTTTTCTGTTCAGGTTTGTTAAATACAAAAGTCCATCAGTAGTGGAATTAAAAACAGTATCCCTACCTTTTAAGTCATGAGCAATGACAAAGGAAAACAGAACAGAACACAGAGCAAAGGGCAGAAAATAAAGAATCTCTTTGTGATAAAGGTGCAATGCGAAATTTTTTTTTTCAAAAATAGAGTGCTAAATTCTCAAGCGATTTCAATTGACAGGGGAAATGAGATGCATGGAGTGGGGTTTGAATATGTGTTAGCAATGTGGCAGCATTTGGGGTGGGGAGGCTGTAAATTGACTTGACTCTTGACATTGACAGGGAAGATGACTTTTGATATTTAACAAAATATGTATGGCTAACCATCAAAAGTCCGGGGCTGAAACATGGAGCCACAGAAGAACCAAAAAGGGAGTAGAAGGGTAGGTCGGAAGCACAGCGAGTGCCTGAGACACAACAGCAATCCAGGGTGGGAGGAGGGTGACAGGAGGGGGAAGGAGAGAGGAACCACCAAGCATGAAGAGGAACTCAGAGAGCGGCTGTCCCAGCTGGTTAGCATTAACCATCAACTCTCCACAGCCTCTAGTAGGCAGGAAAAGAAGTGTCAGTCAAGTAATTGCCTTTGCAAGTTGGTCTGTGGGAGTGTCTGTGAGGGGTTGTCTTGATTATTAATTGCTGTCAGAGGACCCAGCCCACTATGGGTGAGTGGAGGTGCCACCCTCTGAGCAGATGGTCCTATGCTGTATGAGAAAGCAGGATAAACATGCCAGAAGGAAGATTCATTCCCCCAGGGTTTCTGCTTCAAGTTCTTGCGTGAGTTCTGGTCTTGACTTCCTTCAATGCTGGGCCCCAGCCTTGATATATCCAATGAAAACAGACACTTTCCTCCCCGGGTTGCTTTCTGTCATCGTGTTTGTCACAGCAACAGGAAACTAGAGCAATACTCAATAGAAATACGGAGCAAGGCAGAAGGAACAAGTCCAAACACATCCGTAGTCACAATAAAACACGATTTGCAAATGATACGTTAGCTCTCCCAGGAAAGAAAGATAATCAACTGTAAAACTATTAAAATCATGACAAATGTCAGGAAGAGTGCCAGAGATGAGACCAGCTTTCTAAAACCAATAGCTTTTCCATTTGTCTGCAGTAATCAGTTTACAACTACAGTGTCAAAATACCTTGGCATAAGCTTAAGAGAACATGTGTGTGGTAAGTGTATGACAAACTACTTACAGAAAGTAAGCAAGAGTTATGAATAGTCAGCTCACAGGAGAAGAAAAACAGCCAGTAAATATAAAAACGTGCTTAACCTTGCTTGTAATCAGAACTATGGAAGTTGAAATGATATTAACATCAACACTGAAGAATGACTCTTAGCATTTAGTGACTGCGATAGACTGAAGAAGCAGACATTCTCAAGGGAATAAAATTCAGAAAACTGTTGTTGGAAGGCGACTTGGCGATGCTTTACATTTAAATGCATATGTTTTTGACCCAACCATTCTGCTTTGAAGAGTCTGTTCTACAGAAATATCTTGTACCCATGCCAAGGCATTCATTGCAGAATTATTTATAATAATAAAAAAGGAGGGAAACAAATATCCCAAAGTGGAGGAACAATCAATTAAATTAGAGCACATCCATATGCAGAATGCGGGGAACGGCCGCCGTCCTCTGCTTCGGTGGATTTAATATTTCCCCTTGAATCAGCCCTTCTCCGCTCAGGAAGGGCAAGGCCAGTGGGATCCATTATTTATGGCAGTAGTTGTTAGGTAGGCGTCTCTTGTCCTAAGAGAAGGGTGAAAAGCAAGCTTTTGTGGTTTTATAAAAGCAAGACTCTTACATATGTCCTTGATAGGGAGGCTTGGTCTTTGAGCAGAAGGTGAACTGATTTGTGAAGCCCAAGGCCTGCTGGGAGGAAAGGGATGGTAATCTCAGCCTTACTTCTTTGAGAGTTGAAGTTCGGGGTTCCTGATCCGGATGTTGAGCCACTGGCAGGAAACAGGCCATGGTTTCCAGGGGACAGAATGCCAGGAAGGAAGGAAAAGCCTGGGTTCCAAACAAATAGCCAACGGATCACAGGGAAAACTACATCTTCTCTCAGGTGGTTCTGTGTTTGAGGAGCAACAGCTGACTTGAAGCTCCATTGAGAATGGCCTCAGTGGGAGAGGATGCGCCTAATCCTGCAGAGACTTGATTCACTGGGTGTGAGGGGATACCCAGGAGGGGACCCACCCTCTCAGAGAAGAAGGGGAGGTAGGATGGGAGGAGAGACTCTGTGAATGGGGTGGGAGGGCAGGCAGCGATTGGATAGATGGATGGATGGATAGATAGATAGATAGATAGATAGATAGATAGATAGATAGATGAAACAGACCTGGGGCAGGAGAGATGGCTCAGTGATTAAGAGAACTTGTAGCTCTTTTAGAGGACCGGGCTTTGGGTCCCAGCACCACACCATCACACACAATTGCCTATAACTCTAGTTCCAAGGGATCTACATCCCTCTTAGGGCATCAGGCCTGCATGTGGTGTATACATGATATGTAGGGCAAACACTTTTACGTATAGAAATAAATGCAGTTTCTATTCAGTACTTCGGTAGTCAGCTACTCTTTGGCAGACTGGAATCTCTAGGCTCTAGCTATTTAAGAGGATCTCTGACTCAAACATTAACTGACCATTGAAATAACTGAACAGAGAATCCATTGGCCATGTATGATGATGAATACAGATTTTATAGAATTAATTCAGAGAAACAACTAAGTAATTGGGTGATAAACAGCAGTATGCATAACAGAAGCAAGAGAGAGGAATCAGATCTCTAGGTCACTGCATAGACCATTTTTGCCCCAAATTTATAAGAGAAGCAAAGAAATAAGAATAAATATCAGGGGCTGGAGAGATGGCTCAGCAGATAAGAGCACTGACTGCTCTTCCAGAGGACCTGAGTTCAATTCTCAGCAACCGCCTGGTGGCTGGCAACCATCTGTAACAGGATCTGATGCCCTCTTCTGGTGTGTTTGAAGAAAGTGACAGTCTACTCATATAAATAAAATAAATGAATAAATACATCTTTAAAAAATAAATATCAGAATAAAGACATAAATAGCAATTGTCTCAGAGGAAGCCCAGATGATGGGTTTCCTAGGCAAAGACTTTAAATTGTCAATTTAAAGTATCATTCAAAGGAAGCCATGTTTACAAAAGTAATGGAAAGAGATGTCCTGCAGTCTGCAGAACATCAATGAAAAAGCAGATATTTTTGTAAGACCCCACTACACTCTAAATTTGAATAATCTAACAATCAAAATAATAATTCACTAGGGGACTTAAACAAGAAAGTGGACAGAAGAAACAGTGAATGTCACTGAAGACAGTCTCAAGTTCAGAAAAAAAACCTGACAATCAGGTGGAGGATCAGTGGACAAGTAGACTAAGCCACACTGTAACAGATTTGACCTAACAGGTGTGTGTAGAGCATTCCACACAATAAAACACACTTCTTTCAGTGCAGGTAGACTCAGGCCAGCCCTCAGCCTAGACCACGTGACAGGCCATAAAACAAGTCTCCATAAATTTTCAAGGGTGGAGCTCTGGTCGTGCACGTTCTCTGACCACAGAGAGACGGAGTTAGAAGTCATTAACCGAAGGGATGTGGGGTTTACAACACGGAGTGTGAAGGACACACTCACAGTTAACCAACACACCAGGGAAGAAATCAGAGAGGAAGCTGTAAACTGCTTTATGGGAAATGAAAAGCAACAGTGATAACAACAACAAATCCCCCTACAATTTGGGGATTAGAAGGAAAACAGTCTTGGGTAGAGGTGGTTCAGTGGCTAAGAGAGTGCCTGTTCTTGTAGAGGACCCAGATATAAAATAAAAACAAATACATCTTTTTTTAAAAAAAAAACAGACCTTTCCCATTAAAAAACTAAAAGAAGAAAAACAATCCCCATGGGGAAATTTGTAGGTTTTTTCTTTTCTTTTTAAATTTTTTTTTGAGACAAGATTTCACTATGTATCCCTGGTTGGGCTGTAACTCACTATGTGGACCAGGTCTGCCTAGAGATCTGCCTGCTTCTCCTCCCAAGTGTAAAATTTAAAAGCATACATCAAATAAGAAGAATGATCAGAAGTTAATATGCTAAACTTCCACCTTAAAAAAATCTGTAAAAAACCCAGATGGTGGTGGCTTTAATTCCAACACTCAGTAGGCAGAGGCAGGCTGATCTCTGTGAGTTCAAGGTCAGCTTGGTCTACAGAATGAGTTCCAGGACAGTCAGGACTATGTAGAGAAACCTTGTCTAGAAGAAAGAACAAACAAAATCTATAAAGTGGAGATAAAATTAAAACCAAACCCTGGGGGAAAAATCACAAAAATTAAAGCAGAAATAAAATACAGAACAGAAAAAAAATGTACTAAATGCATGCATACATATATACACACATATATACATATAGATACATACATATACACATACATATACACACAGATGCACAATATATGCACACATATATACATACATATATACATACATGCATACATATATACACACATGCATACATACATATACACACATGCATACATACACATATACACACATGCATACATACATATACACACATGCATACATACATATACACACATGCATACATACACATATACACACATGCATACATACATATACACACATGCATACATACATATACACACATGCATACATATACACACACATGCATACATATATACACACATGCATATATATAGATATATACATACACACATATGTATACATACATATACACACAGATGCACATATATATGCACACATATACATACATATATACACACATGCATACATATATACACACATGCATACATATTTATGCACACATATACATAAAATATACATACATATATACATAAATACACGCATGCATGCATACAAATATACACAAATGCATACATACATATATACATACATATGTATACATACATAAAATATACATGCATGCATACATACATATATACACACATTCACACATACATATATACACACATGCATACATGCACACATGATTTGAGGGCTAGAGAGCTAGTTCAGAGTATTTAATGCTCTTGAAGAGGACCCAGGTTCAATTCCCAGCACCCACATGGCAGCTCACAACTCTCTGTAACTCCAGTTCCAGGGATCTGACACCCTGTTATGACTTCCTTGGGCATCAAGCCCACATACAATACCCAGACATATATGCAGACAAAACAGCCACACACATAAAATCAAATAATCTAAACCCAACAGAAATAAATAATTTTAAATTAAAAATAAAAGATTGCATTGGAGAGATGGCTCAGTGGTTAAGAACACTGACTGTTCTTCCAGAGGTCCTAAGTTCAATTCCCAGCAACCACATGGTGGCTCACAACCATCTGTAATGGGATCCGATGCCCTCTTCTGGTGTGTCTGAAGACGGCTACAGTGCACTCATATAAATAAAATGAATATTAAAATAATAAATAAAAAAAAGATCAACAAAAGTAGTTAAAATTCAAATCACTAAAATTGGGTATGAAAGTATAACAAATAGAAATGAAAAGATTATAATGGAATTCATAAACATTGTATCTCCACAGATGATGGTCTATTTCAGATGTGTAGCTCAGAGGTAAAGTGCCTCCCGATCTATATGAGGCCCTGGCATCCATCCCCAGCACCTCAAAAGGGGAAGAAAAGCAGGGAGGAAAGAAGGAAAGACTAGACACAGGTGGACTCACTAGTAAATTCTGTCAGATACTTCATTTTTTGAGATTTTATTTATTTTATATGTATGAGTGTTTGCCTGAATGTGTGTCTGTGCACCACATGTGTGCAGTGCTTACAGAGAGCCTCAGATCCCTTGGGGCTGACTAAGAGTTATAGACAATTGTGAGCTGTCATGTGGGTGCTGGAATTGAACCCAGGTCCTCTGGTACCAAAATCAGACAAAGTTATCACGAAAATGAGCAAGCAAGCAAACAAACAAATAAACAAAACAAAAACGAACGAAATCCTTCAGAGCCAATATATTTCATAGGCACGAATAGAAAATGGTCAACAATTTAAACAATATCTCTTTATTTATGTGCATGTGTCTGTGTGAGTGCATGTTGCATTGGTGCCTGTGGAGCCAGTAGAAGGCTCTGGAGCCCTTCCTTGGAACTAGAGTAACGGGCAGTTGGGAGTTGCTTAATGTGGGTGCTAGGAATTCAGCCTGAGTCCTCCGCAGGAGCAGCAAGTGCCTGCTGAGTCTCATGGGGCTCAGATCAGATCCTTCTATATATTAGCAATCAATTCTGAAAATGGAATTCAAAAAAACAGTTGTAGGGGTTGAAGGGATGGCTCAATGGTTAAGAGCACTTGAGGACCTGAGTTTGACACCCACAAGGGGGTTCACAACCATTTGTAACTCCACTTCCAGGAGGAGTCGGGTACACTCTTCTGGCCTCTGTGAGCACCAGGCACAAATGTAGTGTCCATATATACATGCAGACAAAAACACCTCTACACATAAAATATATATCAAAATAAATCCTTAAAGAGTAAACCGTTCTTTTTTAAGTAGAATCATAATGAATAACATTATATAAATTTAACAAAAGATGTGCACAACTCCTATATTGACAAAATATTGTTGAGAGAAAGACAACCAAATCAATGGGAAGATAACCTGTTTCTATGATTGGAAAGATCCAATATTAAGATTTCACAAGTCTCTAAATTTAATCCATTTAATCCAAAATTCTAAGTATCTCTTCTTCAGAAATTGGCATGGCTATCCTAAGATTTATGTATTTATTATTTTTCTTTAAAGACTTATTTATTTATTATGCATACAGTGTTCTGCTTGCATGTATGCCTGTGCCAGAAGAGGGCACAAGATCTCATTACAGATGGTTGTGAGCCACCATGTGGTTGCTGGGAATTAAACTCAGGACCTCTGGAAGGGCAGCCAGCACTCCCAACCTCTGAGCCATATCTCCAGCCCTTATCCTAAGATTTATATGGAAATGCAAAGGATCCCAACAACCAATCATCTTGGAGACGGATCAAGTTGGAGGGTTCCCACTTAATGATAACAGAATATCCAGCAAAAGCTCTCTATGGGCTTCCTGGCCACCCTGAAGTGAACTGCTTTGGTACATGCTTGTACACATGTTCTCAGCATCCTGATAGTCAGCCTTGCCTCAGATCCAAAGCAATGGAACCTACAACCATGAACAGAAATACCAGAGACAGACAACTTTCCTTTGCATATATGTCTCCTTCCCTCCTTTCTTCCCACCCTCTCTCCCTCCCTCCTTTTCTGTCTTCCTTCCTCCCTCCCTCCCTCCTTCTTTCTTCTTTGTTGTACTGGCAACTAAATTCAGGGTCTCATGCATGCTGGCTAAGGGTTCCACCACTGAACTAAGATCTGAGCCCTCTTTCAGAGATCTCCAAGAGACTTTTGCTACAATGTGGCAAAGATCTCCAAGAAGTCCTTTGTCAAGGTATCTTGGAATACTGTTCTTTTATTCCAGTGTGTTGATGGGTGGTGGTGGTGATGGTAGGTTGCACCTTTTCTTGTTATTTTAAGGAGAGCCTAAGTGTGTCATACAGACAGACAAACAGCCAACCATCCTCTCTTCTCACTTTCCTGTAGAAAGCTGAATCCCTTCTGTCTGGAGTGGCCCATGAAGACCATCTCCAGGAATGGTTTAGACTGGACTCGAACTCAGGCTCCTCTCCTCTCTGCTGTGAGGACTGGGCAGGACACAGCAGACAGGGGCACATTATGGGGTCAGGATTCAGCCTTCTTGACTTACAGTCTCTGTGCCTTCAAAAGCTGGTGTGTGCCAGCAGAGACCATGGAGGCAGTGTGGTCTAAGTTATACAGTCAGATGCCCTGGTCAAACCTCAGGGCTAACTTCTTTAAGCTGTCTCTCCAGGGCAGTCCTTCATCATGTTGGGTCTTAGCTGTCTTCCCTGTGCAATATGAAGCTGTTGTGAGAATCAAGTTCAGCATTCCAGCTATTGCAATACGGAGGATTTCTAGAGATATGTGGAACGGCGAGACATGTCCCTTACCATAAAGGAACCACTGAGTTAGGGCAGGCCAGGTGGCTCAGCCCGGGAAGGTGTTCTGAAGCCTAATGACCAAAGATCAGATGTTTGGAACTTGTGATGGAAGCAGTCCTAAAAGCTGTCCTCTGACCTCCACATATATAGCACGGCACATGCCTACTGGAACGATATCTCTCTCTCTCTCTCTCTCTCTCTCTCTCTCTCTCTCTCTCTCTCTCTCTCTCTTTCCATAAGATAAAATAAAAACAAAGGAACTCATTTAAAAGTAGCTATCTAGACCTAGCCTCTCCTTGGCCACATCCACAGTTCCTTGGTCACACCCACAGCTCTGTACAGGAGAAGCAGCATAGAGGTGGCTTTCTGTGGCTTTCCAGGCGAGGGCTGCCCTGTTCCTATGACTGGACCTGCAGGAGGCAGCTCGCTCATGCCACCAAACAGTTTATCTTTGTTCTGTTTCTTGAGCAGCTTGTCTGACCTCACACCTTCATGGAGCAGCTTTCCCAGGATTCCAATAGCCTTTGGGCTGAGGAGCGATCTTGGGGTAAAAAGCAATCTTGGGTTAAGAAAGGACCTTGGGCTAAGAAGCGACGTTAGTCCGAGAGCTATTCTATTGGAAATGTTAGCTCTGATCTGTAAACACGACACTCGAGCATTTCCATGCCCTGTTTCTTGGCCCAAGGGTTTTGTTGTGGTTAATACTGTGGTCTGTCTATTTTATGCTTCATCTTCCCGGAAACAGTAAAATGTTTAGCTGTCACACATTCTTGGCTCCAGCATTGCCTTGGGCCAGCTGTGTCACTGTGAGAAACACAATAGAATCTCGGGACTTTAGATCAGAGAGAGCTGATACAATCCCTTCACTGAAGGGAAATGAGGCATTGAATGAGGTGAGGAAGAGAGATTGAACTATAGAAATGTCAAAATGGCCCTTCTCAAGGTCATCTCTGTTTGTCTCTGTAGAATCTGCCTCTCCAGAGTGTAAAACAAACCTTAGAGTAGATGGCCACTGGACATCCTTCCGCACACAAGTTTCACAGCTATTTCTCTATGTGTAAATCAACTGTGGTATTAACTTCTTTATAGAGATCCCACCCCCAGGCCAGTATTATGACCGAGCTATGTTGTTAATATAGATGGACATATTTGTGTCCTTTCACAGGTTCAGAATTTATTGAATATGTCACAAGCCAAGTTTTTTTTTTAATCAAAATATACTGGAAAACTATAGTAATTGGCACAGTATGGCACAGCACAGAGGTAGCCATTTAGAATAAATGATAGGATAAAAATGGAGGTTCTGTGGTCAATTGGTTTTCAGCAAAGATGTTAAGACTATTCAGTGAGGGGAAAGAACACTCCTTTGACAAATAATAATGGGAAATTATCTATCTACCTGGGAAGAAATGAGTTGAGACCTCCCATTGGACACCTTATACAAATACCAACTCAAAATTGACCAGAGATTTAAATGTGAAAGTCAAAACTATAGAATGCTTAGGAAAAAAAAAATGCAGCTAAATCTTTATGACCCTGCTTTAAGCAGGAGCTTATTAGATATAACATATAAAGAAAAAGCAACCAGATAAGAAATAGGCAAATAGGACTTCACCAAATTTTAAGATTTGGGCTGGGGAGACAGCCATGCAAATATGAAGATTTAAATTTGATCTCCCCAGAACCTATGTAAAAGGCAGATGGGATAGCCTAGTGCCAGTAATCCCAGCACGGGTAGGCTTGGGGGTGGCAGACCCAGGCAGATCCCAGAGGCTTGCTAGCCAGTAGTCTAGATGAAACATGATAAGCCCCAGGTTCAGTGAGAGACTTTTTCTCAAAAAAAGAAAGAAAGAAAGAAAGAAAGAAAGAAAGAAAGAAAGAAAGAAAGAAAGAAAAAGGGACTGGAGAGATGGCTCAGTGCAGTGCTTAGGGGCCTTGAATGCTCTTCCAGAGGACCCAGGTTTGATTCCCAGCACACACACGGTGGCTCACAATCATCTCTAACCCCAGTCCCAGAGATCTGATGACTTATTCTGGGCTCCTTGGCCATTGCACAAATATAGTGTACCAACATACATGCAGACAAAACACCCATACACATAAAATAAACCTAAAGGAGATAAAAAGTTGGACGTGTGCATGCAGGCAACTCCAGAAGACTTTGCTAGCTTGCCAGCTGCCAGCCTAGCTCTAGTTTCATCAAGAGGTCCCATCTCAAGGATTAAGGCAGAAAGTGATAAAACAGTACACCTAACATCTTCCTGTGACTTCCCTGTGTACATCTTGTTCTCATGCATCATGCTCATCCCACTGACCCCACAAATGCAGATGCTGGAGCTGTGGTGCAGTGCAGGTCGGGGAAAGTAAGGTGCTGTGTGTGTGTGTGTGTGTGTGTGTGTGTGTGTGTGTGTGTGTGTGTAAAAGCAGCTTGAAAGTGACTAGTGATGGCTGTGACTATGACTCCCGGATGATGGATGCCCTGGAGGTACAAAATACTTAACAAAATACTGTAAATAACTGACTTTGCATTTTAAAGAAGCTAAATCCTATAGTCTATGAACTTTTTTTTTTTTTTTTTTTTTTTTTTTTTTTGTTTTTCGAGACAGGGTTTTTCTGTGTAGTCCTGGCTGTCCTGGAACTCACTTTGTAGACCAGGCTGGCCTCGAACTCAGAAATCCGCCTGCCTCTGCCTCCCAAGTGCTGGGATTAAAGGCGTGTGCCGCCACGGCCCAGCATCTATGAACTATTAAGAACAAACAAATTGACCAGAACGTGCTGTGCATTACTGTACTCTCAGCATTTAGACGGCCGAGGCAGGAAGCTCAGGAGTCTAAGATCATCTTTGACTTCATAGTTTGAGGCTAGCTCAGGATACAAGACACCCTGTCTCAAAAACAAGACAACCAGGGGCTGGAGAGTTGGCTCATTGGTTAAGAGCACTGGCTGCTCTTCCAAAGGTTCAGGATTTGATTCCTAGCAACCACATGCTAGCTCATATCTGTCTGTGACTCCAGTTCCAGGGTATCTGATGCCCTAATTCTGGCTTCCATGGGCACTAGGCATGCCAGTGGTGCACAGACAAACATGTAGGCAAACACACACACACACACACACACACACACACACACACACACACACACACATATATATATATATATATATATATATATATATATATATATATATAACAAAAAACACAAAGCAGAACAACTAGATTGGTAGCACTTATGGTCTGACCCCTCCCCCATCCAAGAATAGCTGTAGCTATTTTGTTCCATGCCTGCCAGCTATTTCATGTTATATGCTGTAATATGCTGCCAGTCATTGACACAGAGAGGTCACTTGGCTCAAGGACATGCTGACTGTATACCCTGCTTTGTCCTGTATGTTTTGTATGAAGTTTGCTAATCTTAAGAAATTTCACAAAGCTTTGCATAGGACCCATCAAATCAAAGGTCAACATGAACTGTTCTGTCTAAAATGGCTCGAGTCAGAGCTGACCACTGGGCAACACTTTCTCTATGTATGTATAAGTTCACTGTGGTTTTTGTGGCTGACACTGAAGAATGCTACTAATAAGCCAAAAAAGTTATGGTTTTAATACTCATGCCCTGTTATCTCAATATTCTGAAATTCCCCTGTTCACTGCCCCCAATCCCTTACCTTACTCAGGACCAACCAGCCTAAAGGTTAGCTGATAACACTTTGCCAACTATTACCCTCCTTGCCCTTTAAACTTGTGAACCTGGTTTTTCCTATGAAAAGCCTGCCCTGAGAGCAGACTAGGACCGCAGTCCTTTTTTGCAATCCTGGACATCCAGTATTATGGTGTGCAGTCAATAAACTGCTCTTGCTTAACTGAGATCAGTGTTTGGTTTGAGTGGAGGTTCCCGAACCCCAACAGTAGCAGTTACCCAGGCCCTGGAAGAGGGTCTGGAAGAGGAATAGGGCACTGGTAATTAATAAGCATAGGGATACAGGTGACTCAGAAGAAAACTATCCAATGACCTAAAGCACACTCGAATTGCTATGACGGACATATGATTACAGATTTCACTTTGGCTAATATTCAGAAGACTTCAGGTGAGCCGGGCAGTGGTGGCGCACGCCTTTAATCCCAGCACTTGGGAGGCAGAGGCAGGTGGATTTCTGAGTTCGAGGCCAGCCTGGTCTACAGAGTGAGTTCCAGGACAGCCAGGGATACACAGAGAACCCTGTCTCGAAAAACCAAAAAAAAAAACAAAACAAAACAAAACAAAACAAAAAAAAAAACCAGAAGACTTCAGGTGCTTCTAACAAATAAATGATAGGTCCTTGAGGAAACAGAGACATCACATACTCTGGTCTGACCATTGCACATTGTAGGCAAACATCATGTGACCACCATGGATATGTCCAATTGCTATAAACCTATGAAAATTGGTATGAAAGTTAAGCATATTAGATACATGCAAATAAAAGATCATGGAATAGAACAGCACAATCTGATCTAAACTGAAGTGTGGGGGGGATGGGAAAGGTGCGGGGGGTGGGGGTGGGGGAGGGGAACCCAGAGGTTAAAGCTGATCAGAAAAGTGTGAGCTAGCGTCAAGAGCTGACACCCATGTAGCTGGAACCCCACAGGAGGTGATAGAATGGGACAAAGCCTATTTAGAAATGTTTTGCCTCCCAAAAAATGCTTTAAATTTTATTTTAATTTTATACTAACCCCAGATCTACTTACCTCAGACATTTTCTAGCTGGATAAATACAAAGATAATCATACCTGTGTACACTGAAGTTGAACTGGGGAGCCGGGTGTGGTGGTCCATGCCTTTAATCCCTGCAGTTGGGAGGCAGGGAGGCAGAGGTAGGTAGAACTCTCGAGTTTGAGGCCAGTCTGTCTATAAACCGAGTTCCAGGACAGACAGGGCTACACAGAGAAACCCTTCTTTGTTTGTTTTGTTTAAAAAAAAAACCTTGATGCCATGCACACCTTTAATTCTAGCTCTTAGGAGGCAGAGGGAGTTGGATCTCTCTGAGTTTGAGACCAGCCTTGTCAACAGAGTGAGTTCCAGGACAGCCAGGGCTAAACAGAAAAACCCTGTCTCAACAACAACAACACATAGGAAAAAACAAAACAAACAAAGAAACAAATAAAAACAGCACTGAAAGAAGAGCTGGGCATCTGAACTCCTTTTGCCGATGTCCCATCTCATCAGGCCCGGTGCTGGCTTTCATACTGGTTTTAGTATAGGACTTTGCCTATGCTGGACAAGTTCTATATCCCTGAGCTACACCCTGAGCCTCATATTAAAAACCAACAACAACAAAACGTTAGGAACTGGAGAAATGGCTCAGTGGTTTAAATGTACTGTCTGCTTTTCCTGAGGATCCAGGTTCAATTCACCCACGTGACAGCTCGCAGTATTGTCCAGTTCTAGGGGGGAATCCAGTGCCATCTTCTGGCCTTCATGGACAATGCATGCATGTGGTGCACAGATACACATGACAGCAAAGCACCCAATAAAAGCAAATAAAAAAATGAAAAAGAGCTTCCTGTTAAAAGTACATAAATTAATTTTTAGTTAAATTTAAAATTTTTATATGTATGTGTTTGTTGCCTATAATTTTTTTATATTTTTTGTTGCATATAAATTTTTATATGTATGTGTGTGTACCTGTTACCCAAGGAGATCAGAAGAGGGCATTGGATCCCTTGGAACAGGAATCACAGATGGTAGGAGCCACCGTGTGGATTCTGTGAATGGAGCCTGCACCCATCAAGTAAGTGCTCTTAAACATTGGGCCATATCTTCAGCCACAATTTTATTTTAAAATTTTATCTAAATTTATTATTATTATTGATTTTTTTTTTGAGACAAGATCTTCTATTCCACAGCCCCGACTGCCTGCTGCCCTGGAACTTGCTGTGTAGATCAGGTTGATCTCAGACTTACAGAGATCTATCTGCCGCTGCTTCCACAGATTTCCTTATTTCTAAGGGCTGTAAAAGAGGAGAAGGAAGGGGGAGGGGAAAAGAGACTAACTGTCTCTGACCTAAGAAGCCTGAAATATGTACTGATGTCCTTCCTTGAGTCCTAGTGTAAATCTTGATGAAGCCAGGCTGAGGGGTTAGAAATTGGAACTGTGATCCCGGCTACCTGCGGGTTGGTGGGTGTCCAGGATAGAGCATGAGCAAACTATCTTGTGTGGTCGAATTATTTTAAAATAAAACAAATAAGAATTGAGATAGCATTTGGCTAGATAGCCCTGGTTGGTCTGGAACTCCACATATATCGGACTGGCACTGACTTTACAGAAATCTGCCTGCTTTGACCTCCTAGAGCTGAGCTCAAAGGTGTCACCACACCCAGCTTACTGGTGATTATGCTACTCATTAGAATGTATATTTTTTGACA
The DNA here is from genome assembly GCF_011762505.2 of Arvicanthis niloticus. Lineage (NCBI taxonomy): Eukaryota > Metazoa > Chordata > Mammalia > Rodentia > Muridae > Arvicanthis > Arvicanthis niloticus. The sequence goes on along the minus strand of NC_047662.1, from coordinate 34,881,023 downwards.
AAGTTCATTAACATTCAAATATTCTATTGCCTATAAATTGTGCCATAAAGGAAGAACTGGGGAGTCATTTCCCCCAAGAGTTTAATTCACTGATTAAAGTAAGAAAAAAAATTATCATTAGAAGTTTAACTTTTCCCTATATCCTCCTATATCCCTATATCTGGGTGAGATTGATCTGTTGAATAACGAGTTCACTTCTTGAGGTCTTCTTTGATATTTTTAGCTTGATTGAGAGCTAATCAAACAAAAGCCAGCATTTGCAGGGCTTCAGAAATTATTGTTTTCCCAATCATGCTTTCCAAGGAATGATTTAACATGATTGAAAATATAAATGTATGTTATGAAAACCATAACATGTCTCCTTTCAGTATCTGTCTGTCTGTCTGAATGGGGCTGAGCAGTATGTAATTCATTCCATACTAAAATTTATGAAAAACTTGTGGTAAACAGCTTTGGTAACAAGCTATTTTTTTTTCCTTCAGTGTGAATTTTGTTGACATACAGTTGACTTGGTTTTTAAATCATTACCATGCTCTGGTCCCGAATGACTTTACGTTTTAAGAATCCAAAGTTATGGGGGTCTGGGGAGGTGAAAAGTGATTGCTGTACCTGTCTGGGGACCTGAGTTGGGAAAGGGGCTCATGCCTGTAATCCTAAGATTGGGGAGGCCCAGATGGGGGATCGCTGGCCCTGGAGCTTGAATCCGTGAGCTTCATGTTCAATGAGAGACTCTGCCCCCCAAAATAATGTGGACAATGATAGATGAAGACACTAGATGCCAACCTCTCTAACACACACACACAACCACACACACACACACACACACACACAGAGTTGTGGTTTTTTTCTTCTCCCAAAGTTATAAGATGTTTAATAAAAAATGCTGTTGCCTCTGTTTGCATCCTGTGTAGATTAGATGTCTCGTTCCCTTCTGCTTCTGGTCAAATGGAATTGCTAGAAAAGAAACTTTGCTATACAGATTTTGAGTGCCTGCTAATTTTGTTATAAAGCAATACAGAAAAGCAAAGAACCAACAGCTACCAAACTGGCTAAGAGTATTATTTTAGGGATATTTCATTTCCAAGCAGGTTTTACTATTCTTTTAGATATCCAGTCAGTAATGAGGGAAAAAAAAAAAAACAAAAAAAGCATGTGGGAAAATGTTTTAAAGGCTGATTTAAGGTATCTCTTCTGAGGAAAAGGAAGGAATAAAAACAGTATCAGGACGTTGGGGCTTCTGCCTCACACATTAAAAACAAATTCCAGGGGCTGGAGAGGTGCCTCCGTGGTTATGAGCAGAGCCTTGGCTGCTCTCAGAGAGGACATGAGTTCAGTTCCCTGTGTGCGCGTTGGGTGGCTCACAACAGCTTGTAACTGCAGGAAAAGCTGACTTTTTGGCTTCCTCGGTACCTGTACCCCTCTGCCAACCCATCCCCCATCCTTATCCCTGTGCCGCCAAATAAATAATAAGTAAATAAAAACAAATCCAGTGCCAGCGACAAGGCTGAGTGGGTAAAGTGCTTGTCTGAGGACTTGAGTTCTGTTCACTGAATCCGTAAAAACAGATGGATGGGGTGGCGCACAGCCGTGATCTCACTCTCCTATGGACGAGACGGGAAGAGGAGGAGGCAGGAGAAGAATCCTAAAGCTTGCTGGACCACTGCCCTTAAGGATGGCAGAAACAACATCAAAACAAAATAAAACAAAACAAAAGTAGGCCTGGACGCGCTGGAATTGAGGAGGAGCATTTCTGGGACAAGGTGGAAGGAAGCCTAGCGCAATGGAAACTCCGTGGAATCTATGGGCGTAACCCTAGCAAAGACTCCTCGTAATGGGGGACATGGAGCCTGAACTGCCCATCTCCTGTAACCAGGCAAAGCCTCAAGTAGAGGGATTGAGATACAAACCTAGCCACAAACCCTTCAACCTATAGTTTGTCCTGCCTGCAGATTGTTTTGGGACCAGAGACTAGCAGAATCATCCAGAAAGAGACCAGAGAGACTTCATCCAGCAACTGGTGGGGATAGATGCAGAGTCCCACAGCCAAACGTTAGGTGGAGAAGCTCAGTGAGCCCTGTGGAGGACGGAGAGGAAGGATCAGAGGAACAGGGAGTCAGGGATACCTTGAGAACACGGTCCAAAGAATCATCGGACTGGGACTCATAGGCCCTCGAAGAGATCAGGGAGCCTGTATGGGTCTGACCCATGTCCTCTGCATATATGTTATGGCTGAGTAGCTTGGTGTTCTGTGGGACTGACTCCTAACAGTGACGGGGGAGGGGTTGTAGTCTCTGGTTCTGTTGCTTACTCCTGGGACCCTTTTCCTCCTTGGGTTGCCTTGTCTAGCCTTGATGTGATGGTATGTGCCTGATCTTGCTGTAGCTTGTTATGCAGTGTTTGGATGATGAATCCTGAGTGGTCTGCTCTTTTCTGAGGGGAGGCAGAGGTGGGGTGCATCTAGGGGAGAGGGGAGACAGGGAAGAGAGACTTGGGGGAGGACAAGAAGGGGAAACTCCCATGTAACGAATGAGAGAATAATAATGATAATAATACTAGAATAAAATAAGCAGTAGCTCTCAATCATCATCATCATCATCATCATCATCATCATCATCATCAACAACAACAACAACAACAACAACAACAACAACTAGGGCTGGAGAGCTGGCTCAGTAGTTTTGAGTTCTCATTGCTCTTGCAGACGGTTTGATTCCCAGCACCCACATGGTGGCTCACAATCATCTGTAACTCTAGTTCCAGGAGATCCAATATCTTCTGGTCTCCTCAGAACCAGGCATGCACACAGTGCATGTACAGAAATGCAGGCAAAACATTCATACATATGCAATTTAAAATTTTAAGCAAGCAAGCAAGCAAACCAACAAACAAATAAGCATCAAACCCAAATGAGGTGAAAGTAGAAAACTGATTCCTGAAAGTTGTCCTTTGATCTCTACACTGGTGGCATGAATTCACCCACCAGGACAGAAGTGTGTGTGTGTGTGTGTGTGTGTGTGCACATGTACACACACACAGACACACACTTCAACACTCATGCTCACACACATTCCCACACATACTATGCACATGCACTCACACATGCACACACTCAAACACATGCTCACACACATGTACACACATGCGTACACATACACACATTCACACACATGCTCACAGACAAGCACACATATACACACACTCACACACACTCACACACATACACACACTCACATGCACACACTCACACACACACACTTATACACACACAGACACACACACACACACACACGCACAGAGAAAATTCCAAGTAGGTTAAAGCAACAGCAACAATGAATAAATACAGTTAGCCCATCCAAATTGTATGAATCCAACCACCCTGGGATTGTCAACACTTGAGAAGGAGATATGCCTGCCTCAACACCTTTCCTTCTCTTTGCTCTGCAAACAGGACATTAATAACAAGTATTCACGTGGCAGTTACACCGTAATAAGGATTATAGGCAATTTGGAGAGGAATTAAGGTATGTGTAGGTTATATGCAAATACTGTGCCATTTATATAAGGGGCTTGAGCATCCGTGGATTTTGGCATCCTTAGGTGGTCTCAGAGCCAATCCCTCACGAAGGCTGACTGTAGTCTATTTCCAGCGATAGCTGTCTGTAGAACCGCTCCCAGTATAGAGTACTTAAAATGCTGGATGAAATACAAAAAGCATCTTTCTTTTTAAAGGCATGGCAATGTTGTCAGGAAAGGAAGGGAAATTATCAAAAACAAGGAGAGACTTCTATACCAGGAAAATTCCAGCTGGAGCTGGTGTGGCCAAGTAACACCTGCCTGTCCCTGTGGCCAGGCAGAGGGCAAAGCACAGAGTTGGAGTTTGAGTCCTTTGGGGCCAGGGAGGTTGGGTTGGAACCCATTCACAAAGTTGGCTGAGGACAAACTGGAGAAGTGAGGGGCTAGAGAGGTGCCAGGCAGCAGAAAAGGCAGCGAAGAGCCTGTCTCTGAGGCACAGGCCTGCACTCACTTGCAAATGATACGTTATTACTGCGCTTTTGTAATCTCTTAAGCCTAAAATTTAACATGATTCTGAGTTTGGAGTGCCCCCAATTGCCAGCAAAATCAAACAGATTTTCCACAGAAGAACACGTTTTTCATAGAGGCCGAAATTCCCACTAATAAACTTCCAAAGAATATGAGTTTGTGCTCGTCTTTAAAAAAAAAAAAAAAAACAACTGTTTATTTTATTTTAAGTGGTCAACTTAGGCAATGACATCTTTTAAACAATTTTTATTCAATTATTTTTTGAATTGAACATTATTTTGACACTTTTGTGTCCATATGCAACATACTGTGATTCGCCCCTCCCCTTTCATCGCCCCTCCCCTTTTGTCGCCACTCCCACTTCCTGCTGACCCCACTCTTACTAAACCATTCCTTTCTGCACACATTTCTTTTCTGTTTTGGACCCTCTAAGTTTAATTAGTTACTTATACAAGTCCGGTAGGGTTTTTACTGCAGCATAGTCAGTTTAACAATGGCTATAGCACAGAAGAAAACCTCCTCCCCTGCCCTGGCCACCATTAACAGGCAAGCTCCCCAGGGAGGTGGGAATCTCATAATCCCCCACACCCCACCCTGATCTGTGAAGGCATGTAGAAGAGGCCAAGTCTCACGCAGGTAGGTAACCATAGTTACAAGATGCCTATTTAAAATATCTTTGCACATTTATTTATTCTTTTAGTGTGTGTGTTCGTGCGCGCTGGTGCGTGCGCGTGTGTATTACAGGGTCTGAAAGTTGGATCGGTGGTTAAGAGCACTTGCTGCTCTCCTAGAGACAGAGGACGGGGGTTCAGTTCCCACCACACAACTCAGGAAGATTACAACTTCTTGTGACAACTTCTTGTGGCAACAGGAGATCTCATGGCATCTTCTGGACTCTGTGAACATCTGCCCACATGTGGCATACACACAAACACACACACACACACACACATACAGACACACACACACACGCCATCCACATAAATAAAAATAAAATAAATCTTAAGAAAGAAAAGCCTCTTTCTAGTGGAGGGGACTTGTGGCCTTCACAGGGCGACACTGAGGCTCACATCTGACTCCTCAACAGAAACTGTGAATGGCAAGGACAACTGAAAGCTGCCAATCTAGAATCTAGATCCAGCGTAAATAAACAGAGGCACTTCCCACAAAGAAAAGTGGAGAAAATTATCACCCTGAGATCTCCCACAAAACTATACAGGGAAGTTTCAATCTGGGCAGAGTGGCACGTGCCTGCTGTCTCAGTTTGATTTCTATTACTGTGAAGAGACACCATGACCAGGGAAATTTATTTATTTATTTATTTATTTATTTATTTATTTATTTATGGTTTTGGTTTTTTGAAACAGGGTTTCTCTGTGTTCAGGTCGGCCTTGAACTCACAGAGATCCACCTGCCTCTGCCTCCTCATGCTGGGAATGCAGCTTAAAGGCAGCACTTCAAGATGGGTGCCACTACTGCCCAGCTACAGCAACCCTTTTGTAGTAAAGGACAACATTTAGTTGGGGAAGCATGGTGTCAAGCAAGCAGACATGGTACTGGAGAAAGAACTGAGAGTTCCACATTTGACCGGTAGCCAATAGAAGTAGACTGTGTCTACTGGGTGGAGCTTGAGCATATACGACCTCAAAGCCCGCCCTCCACAATGACGCACTTCCTCCAAAAGGCCACACCTACTTCAAAAAAGGCCACACCTCCTAACAGAGTCACTCCCTGTCTGTGGGAGCCATACCTATTGAAAGCACCACACTTGTCCACTAATGCTACTCAGGGAGTTAAGGCAGGAGGGTTGCTTGAACTCAGGAATGCAAGGCCAGTTTAGGCAACATACTGAAATGATGTGATGAGAAGAGAGGGAAGGGGGTTGGGGGAGACAGACAAAGTCAGAGAGGAAGAGAGAGAGACACACACACACACACACACACACACACACACACACACACACACACGGAGAGATGGGGGTGGGAGGGAGGGAGGCTACTTAAGGTAAAGCAACAATTCTAGACTAAAGCATAGTGGTGCAGGAGAAACTGTAAAGGACTGGGAGAGAGGAAAACCACACAGATATCTACTCTTACACTTACTGTGTGCAAGCTTATGCACTCATTTCAGATATGTGTGTTTAAATAAGCGACTGTTTAAACACAGCAAGCTAGGGCTGCGGCTGTAGCTCTGTGGATGGAGCCCTTACCTGGTGTGTATGAGGCCCTGAGTTAAAAACTCAAAACCAGGATTAAGCTGGATGTGATGCTGCCCACCTGTAACCCCAGCACTCAGGAGGCAGAGACAGGAGGGTCTCAAGCTCAAAGCCAGTTTGGTCTAAAGAGGGAGTTCCAGGCCAGCCAGGGCTACATACATTGTGAGAAAAATCTCAGTCAGTAAAGTGATGGCTGTGCAAGCCTGGCGATCTGAGTTCAATCCTTGAAAGCCACCTGAAGGTGGAGGGGGACAACCAAGTCCACGAGGTTGTCTCCTGACCACCGCCCACACACCATCACCCGCAATGGCGATTTACAAAAACGAAAAAAATAAAAACCCAACTAAATAGACTAATAAATAGTACTTTGTGGAACTTAAGTTAGACACAGACAAAAAAAAATAGATAAGAATTAGACAGAGAGCAGTAGGGAAAGAAATGGAAGAAAACAATTGTAAAGTCCTTTATTGTTTGAGGCACAATAAAAATGTTAATCTGCGGTAGTGAGTCCAACAGGCATATATTTTTAAAATAGTATTTTAATTGTAGGTTAGTTTTCGAATTGCAGAAAAGTTAAGGGGGTGGTGTGGAGAGCTCCCGTGGGTCCCACACTGAGATTTTCTTCATGGACATCTTTCCTTTTACTGCATGTTGGTTGTTATTAATGAGCCAACATTGACACTGTTTCTTTTGAGTCAGGAGCTCACTATGTACACCAGGCTGGCCTTGAACTCAGAGAGTCACATGTCTCTGCCTCCGGAGTGCTGAGATCAAAAGTGTGCATCACCACAACAAAAGTTTCAATGTTGACACTTAAAAGAAGATGTATTATATGACTTGACTTTGTTTTATATGTGTGATTATGTGTACATGAGTTCCTATACCGTTGGGGGTCAGAGGCACCAGATCTGCAGCTGGAGCTACAGGTGATTGTGAGCCATCTGACATCTTTGATGCTAGGCACTGAACCTGGGTCCTCTGCAAGATTAGCAAGTGTTCCTAACCACTGAGCTGTCTCTTTAGCACCCTGTTGTTTCCCTTCCTTCTTTCCTTCCTCCTTCCCTCCATCACTCCTTTCCTTCTTCCTTCCCTTTCTCCTTCCCTCCCTTCCTCCTTTCCTCCTTCCTTCCTTTCTTCCTTCCTTCCTCCCTTCCTCCCTTCCTTCCTTCCTTCCTTCCTTCCTTCCTTCCTTCCTCCTTCCCTCTGTCACTCCTTTCCTCCTTCCTTTCCTTTCTCCTTCCCTCCCTTCCTCCTTTCCTCCTTCCTTCCTTCCTTCTTTTTTTCTTTCTTTGTGATGAAGCATTATATAGCCCAGTATGGTCTTCAACTTGCCACGTGGCTGTAAATGACCTTGAATTCCTGATCCCTTGATTCTGAGTTCCTTCGATTGTAGGCATGGACACATTGTTACCTAAAGCTTGTGTTTTATATTCATTTAATTCCCACTTAATGTCTTCTGTCTGGGACCTGATCTAAGATACTTCAGTGCATTCACTTGTGTCTCCGCAGGCTTCCCTTGGCTACGACAGCTTCTCATGCAGTCTCTTCTCATCTGAGGAGCACTGGAGGTGTGTTTTATAGGCTGTCCCTCAGTTCAGATTTGTCTGATATCTTTGTCCAGACTGGAATGGAATTATTATGGATTTTCCCCCTGCATGCACCAGAGACAAATGATCTGCTTCTGAGGGGAAATCGGTGTGTTGAAAAAAGTTCTGATTTCATCATCAAGCATCAAGGGAGACATTACCGTACCACCCATCTCTGTTGGCGCTCACTTGATCCGAGATAGTATTTGCCAGGTTTCTTCACTCTGACATCATTCCCTTTCCTAATTCCCTTATGATATTCCTTTGAAAGAGTCATGATGGCCAGGCCATACTTAAATGAGTAGAGATTTACTTAGTGGCTCCTTCAGGGAACAGCACCTACATCTATCATTTGGAACTGATGTGCAAGAGAGACTTCTCCTTCCCCACTGATGGTCCTGCTTACTCATTTCTATAATTTCAATGGTGATGACTTCTTTTATACCTGGGTTTATAACTGTGCAGCTCAGGCTGGCCAGCCTTTAACTCGGTGTACCAAGTACTGAGCTCACAGGCATGGAGAACCATGACCCACCTGCCTTGGCCTCTCAAGTGCTGGAATTAAAGGTGTGTACCACTATAACCATCTTGGAGTTAATTTTTAAAGACATTTCCTTTCTATAAGTCGCTACAGAAAAGTAGTAGGTGCAGCTCAGCTTTTCTTGTTTGTCTGTCTGCTTGTTCTTTGATGTTTGGAGACAAGGTCTCACATCTCTTATGTCCCAGTTTATCCATTCCTCATGGAGCTTTGTTTTCTTTGAGATTTGCATTAGATGTGGGCACTAACATTAATGTATCATTTCTTCTAGGCTCTTAGTAGACAGAAGAAGAAAAAAAATACATGTACCTTAGTCTATGCATACACATGGATGCATGTGTCAGATATGTATCCATATATAGTTCTCTATATAATCATCTGTCTATAGAAACCACTGAATAAAGAAAGAATGTCAAAATAATGAATATGATGGTTAATTTTGGTTGACAACTGGATTGGATTCAGAGATTAAGGCACACTTATGGGTGCATCTGTGAGGGCCCAGAGAAAATTGCCATATTGTGTGGCAACTGAGAGGGAATGGTCAGTCCTGAATGTGGGTGGCACTGTCCCATAGTGGGGGGGGGGGGTCAGGATAGGACCAAGGTAGTGATTGGCTTGTTCTCTTCCTTGGTGATGCAGATATAGATCACATTAGATCAGATTAAACGTAGATAAAAGTGGGCCTGGAGTGTTCTCCAAACCCGCAGGGGAGTTTTCTCTGTGAGGTTGGGGTCAGGAGAAGGAGGGAAAATGGGGTTTCCTAGCTTGTTTGGGGACTAAGCAGGGGTTTCAGCCTCTCAGGTAGAACAAGACAGAGGTAGACGCAGCAGCCCCCAAGCACAGGCGTCCCCTGTTTCCTGTCCACCACAAGGTAAACTGCTTGGCTTCACCACATTCTCCCTTCCGCGTTCAGTCTCATCTCAGGCTGACAGTGTTGCCCACTGACCAGCTACTGAAATACTCGAACTGGTGAGCCAAAATAACCTTTCTCTAGTAAGCCACTTTCCCTTCTCAGGTTTTTGTCACTGCAGTAAAAAGTGTGACTAACACAATGGAATAATGAAAAGCAACTGGTCCTAAAGAAGACATCAATGGAGAAACAAATTATTGGAGGAAAGCTAGGAAAACAGGGCAAAGAGGAACAGAAAGCAAGGAGTAAGGTAGACACAAAGGGATGAATGGTAGGTGTGTAAGAAAGAGTTCAAACAGACACCATTCCAGATCCGCCCTCTACCTCCTCTTTCCTGTTCTCAGCCAGGGCCAAGGACTGCTGTCTTTGACTGGGCCGAAACATTTCCTGCCTGAGACTCCTCTCTGGCTCAGAAGTACAGGTTCACACACACAGTCCACGCGGGCTAGTTGTGCCATCAGGCCAAACTCACTGCTTCTTTCTAGTTTCCATGTGGATTTTGAAAACTGTTCACTCTCCTCGTTTGTCCCATCCAGCAGGGCATTGAACAGGGGTGCAGGGAGATCACCTGAAAGAGAGGATGGGGGACACAGGCAAACACAAAGAACCACGGCTGATCAAACTGTAATTTTTACTTTTTCACACAGGAGTTATAAACACAAAAAGGCAGGATGTGGGGAAGGGGATGACGTGGGAGCATAGGTGTTCGGGGGGAGTACAGATATCTTCCAGAACAGGGTATCAGCTGGGTGAAGGTTCAGGGGACAGGTCACTATGACTCCGTCTATGATTCACTTGTCCTTATTTAAGTTGGTACTATCCACCAAGGCTACCCAAGGTCTATGACTATCTATAAGACCAATGACTACTTGTTCTTATCCAGGCTGGTAAATTTCCACCAAAGCTGCCTGTTTACAGTATCTTATAGCTATCTGTTTCAGTGTTTTTCCACAGAGACCCAAGACTTTTGTGTTAGCAGGCTGACTTAGGCCTATGGCTGATTTTAGGCCTTCAGTGTATAAGCAAGGCTGCCCCTGACACTCGTTCCTTCAGGACTAGGAGTATTAATAATGCTGTGGTTATTAGCTCTGAATAACTGCATTGTCCCTTGTGGGTTCCCTTGTGCCCTGTACAGGCCTTCATAAAACCTTCTAGGAGTTGTATTACTTTCCACACTGTATCATCTTTCTTCCTGTTTGGACTCAGACTGAGGTGATAACTGTGGAATCTGGAAACAGTCCTCTAGGATGGGATCCTGGGACGTGGTGACTTCGTATCTGAGGAAGGCTGTGCTTGGCCATGTGTGGCACATCAGTCACAGCTCTGCTTAGCAGTGGCGGAGGCATGTGATGAGATGTAGCTGAGGGAGAGGGCTGCATCAGACCAGCACTCACCTGTTCTGGAAACCAGCATGGTTTCCCAACAGTAGAACCCAAAGCTTTCTTCTTACTACCCTACGCCGTTCACATAGGGGAAAGTTGTCATGACAAAATGCTTCCAGGCATCCTTAAAGGATGCCTCGATTTCTGGCCATTGCAAGGAAGAGAAGTATGCTTGCACACCAAGGGTAGCAGCCGATTATCGGAGATAAGGATTTGCAGCAGCTAGTAAATCAATAGTCCCGGCAAGTCTCTCACATCATGACAAGGTCATTGGTGGGAGAGGTGGGACTCTGAGATAAGGGGAGGGATACAGGATGCTTCCAAGAAAGATATAAAGATGTGATAGGGCTCAGGATTTTGAACTTCTTATTTTGATGGGGCCAGCTTTCCTCTGGATAAAAGCCATATGATAAATGTACCCAATGCAATTGCCTAAGAAGCCGAGGCTTCCTCTCCTCAGGTCCCGTCCCTTCATCTCTTGTCACTATCAGGATCACACTGAAGACTATGTGTGTGTACAGGGAGTGTTCTAAAAGACACCGACCATGTGCTTAAAGTGTTCAAAACTGGGCAGAGGAGATGCCTCGGTTGGTGACGTGCCTGCACATAAACAGGAGGACACCTACCACCTATGCTAGCTCAGTGTGTCTGTAACTTCCCCACAGCCCAGGGCTTTGGGAACAGAGACAGACAGATCCCTGGAGCTTATTAGCCAGCCAGCTAGCTAGATGGATGTGCTCTAGGTTCAGTGAGAGGCCTTGCCTCAAAAATAAGGTGCAGTGGGTCAGTAGGAAGACTCAGTCGGTGATGATGCATTTGGCCAAGATTGATGAGCGGAGTCTGATTTCTGGAACTCAAGTGGTGAAAGAACAGACCATGTCCTGTCAGTTTTCTTCTTTCTAACTTCCACATATGCACAGCTGGATTCCCTACCCACACTAACTAAATAAACAAACATGTGTAATTTTAAAATGTGGAGAGTGATTGAGGAACACACCCTACATTGCCCTTGGGCCACGCATTTATGTACACTCATGTGGGGAGCCGACCGAAGGCGGCTATCATCCTTGCAGCCATTTTGAGCCATATACCCTGATAAGAGACTTGATTACATTAGCCTGCAACAGCTGAGCACACTCTAATAACATCTTGCTTTAGATACCCAGGATTTTCCCTTGGGTGTGTGAGACTTAAAGGTGTGTGACTTAAGGGCGTGACTTAGAGATCAGATTTAGAGAAAAGACCTAAGGGCATGATTAAAGGCATGACTTAGAGGCGTGGCTTAGAAGTGAGACATATAAAAGGCGAGAGGCAGACAGAAGAGAGATCAGAGAATCAGACACTTCAGGGAGTACAACTTGGAGTAGGAATTAGGCATTAAGACAGAACAACTTACAGTACAACTTGGAGGAAGAACTTGGACAGAGTACAACTTGGAACTAGGAATTAGGTTAGAGAGTACAATTTAGAGTACAACTTGGAGTAGGAATTAGGCATTGAGGAAGAAGACACTTTGGCTAGAGAACTCGGAGGAAGATTATTAGGTATTAGGCACTTGGAACTTGGAGGCACTAGGGACTAGAAACTAGGGACTTGGAGAGAAGAGAGACTGAAGAATAAATAGGATTGAATCACACTCTGTCTGGTCTCCATTCTTCGAGTCCATCCTCACTCTCTCTCTTGCTGAACCCCGATCTGAGGACCTGAGCAGCTTGGGGCAGTGCGGGCTCTAACAGTTTAGCCCCCAAGGCTTTTGGCAGTGCGGGTTTCAACATTGACAGAGCGGTCCGAGACATTTTGGCCCCTAAGTGTGGGGCAGAGCGGCTCTCAACATTTTGGCCCCCAAACGTGGGGCAGCTCAGGCCGCAACACACTCACCTGAGTGTGTGCCTGCACATACATGCACACATCCACATCCACATCCACACACACACACACACACACACACACACACACACACTTGCACTACACTTCCCCAGGTGTGTGATGCCTGACAGCTGGCTCTCCAGGTGTGGTCCCTGGACCAACAGTCAAGAGTCACTTAAAGTCTTTTATACATGCAGTCTCAGGTCCCCATCAGTGCTATGGCATTTGAAACAGAGGGAGTGGTGCTCAGAAATCTACATGTTAACAAACCTTACAGCTGGTTTTGGTTCATACAAAAAATTTGAGAACCATCGACATGATATCTCCATTTTCTCTTTCATTTTCTCGAGTCTGTAGACATCACTTCTTTTGTGTCACTACTGAGCACAGATGCCCCGGTCAGAAAAACCGACAGCACTGGAACTGGTTAAAAAATGAACTAATCTGTATGTGAAAATCTCCCCATGGGATTCAAGCGGGCACTGCAGTTGGAAAAGCCCTGCCCCGCTGCAGTGGTTTGCAAACTCCAGCAAGTGTTTGGGAGGTTCGGTGCTATGTAAACTTACTACCCCCCCCCCCCCCCCCCCCGCTCCACAACTCCCAGGAAGGTATAGGTGATCCCATCACAAAAGCAGCTGTTGAGCAGCCTGTGAAGGTGCTGTCACCAATTTAGACCCTGTTACCAGCTACATAATAGGGACGATGTCATTTTGTTGTCTGCTTCCTGGTTTTGTCTCTGATGCTTTCTAATAGACAATCATACATTTAGCACCTAAAAGCAACAGGCAACTGTTATATTACAGTTCTTCAGGCCAGAAGACCAGGTACGGCATAGATGTCTGGATTCTTTGTTCAGGGTCTCAAAAGACTGGAAAAAATCAATCATCAATCAATCAATCACCAAAACCCAATCAAGGCTATGGATGAGCTGTAGTCCCATCCAAAGCTCAGGCTTCCTCCAAACTCAAACAGTGAAGCAGAATTCAATTCCCTGTGGCTAGGGGGTAGAAGTTCCTCTGTGTTGCGGCCCGAGCTGCCCCACACTTGGGGGCCAGAAATGTTGAGAACTGCACTGCCTCACATTTGGGGTTCAAAATGTCTCAGACCGTTCTGTCAGTGTTGAGACCCGCACTGCCAAAAGCTTTGGGGACTAACTTGTTAGAGCCTGCACTGCCCCAAGCTGCTCTGGTTTGCGGGTCGAGGTTCAGCAAGAGAGAGTGAGGACGGACGTGAGGAATGGAGACCAGACAGAGTGTGATTCAATCTCGTTTATTCTTCAGTCTCTCTTCTTAGTCCAAGTCCCAAGTCTTGAGTTCTTAGTCCCTAGTTCCTAGTTCCTAGTTTCTAGTGCCTCCAAGTTCCAAGTTACTTCTTCCAAGTGCTAAGTGCCTAATGTCTAATAATCCTTCTTCCTCAATGCCTAATTCCTACTCCAAGTTGTACTCTCTAACCTAATTCCTAGTTCCAAGTTGTACTGATAATAATTTCTTCTGTCTGCCTGTAGCCTTTTATTTGTCTCACTTCTAAGCCACGCCTCTAAGTCACACCTTTAATCATGCCCTTAGGTCTTTTCTCTAAATTTGATTCTAAGTCAAGCCCTTAAGTCACACACCTTTAAGTCTCACACACCCAAGGAAAGATCCTGGGTATCTAAACCAAGATGTTATCAGAGTGTGCTCAGCTGTTATAGGTTATTGTAATCAAATCTCTTATCAGGGTATATGGCTCAAGATGGCTGCAAGGATGATAGCTGCCTTCTGTTGGCTCCCCACACCTCTGTTGTCCGTTCTGTTTTGGTTGTGAGACAGCTCTTAGACTCCGCCCACATTCCTTACCTCGAGACTCCTCCATCTTCACAGCCACCAATGGAGAATTGTTTGTGTATCACCCTTTGAGTCTCTCTCACCAGGAAGATCCCGGTTGCTTGGAAGGATTTACCTGCTTACCTTGGACCTACCTGGGCTCATTTCCCTGTAACTGATTTGAGACCTTTCTTTTGTTGGGAAAAGTCCCTTCACCGAGGCAGCCTGTTTAGGGCATGATTGAGGAACTGAAAGAAGGTGCGGCCATTTGATTTGGGGGAGTAGAGATGTGGGGGAGCTCTCTCAGAGCCCTACCTGCTGCATCTTTCCTCACTGTTTGGAACTTCCTTGTTTGAGGAACATGAGTTTCTATGTGAGGTTTCAGAAGTGATTCTGCAAGATTGAGGGTGTCTGCTAAAATGGTAGACAGGGGGACATGTGGGTCCCTCTCAACAAAGACATGGACCCAAGTCTTTCCCCAGGGAAGAGTGAGGGTATGTGCAGATAGAGGTAAGAGGAAAACCCTATCAATCTGACCTACAAAGATAGTTCAGAACAGCTAGCACTATTATACAGAGAAACCCTCTCACCGCCCCCAAATAACCAGTGTATATTTATGTATATATTTGTGTGTTTATTAACATGTGTGGATGCAGGTGCTCACGAAATCTAGAAGAGGGTATCAGATTCTCTGAAGCTGGAGTTATAAGTGGTATGAGGGACCCACCATGGATGCTAGGAACAAACGCCATGTCCTAAGCAAGACCAGAAAGCACTCTCTGGAGTCCCATCAATAGGTTTTCTTAGTCCTTGCTCTCTTGGTTTTAATCTGACTAGGAAGCAAGCATTGGATCATGGAGGAAGCAGGATGACCCAAAGAGTCACACTTGAGAGGTCTGAGGCTTCGCTGTCTTGACATTATTGGTCAGTTTCCCACTGACCAAGACTTTAGAGAAAGAGAGGCCCAGGAAGTGTCCTAAATATGGTCCTCCTTGGCACCTTCTGTGTAGCAGCAACACACCTTCCCTTTAACTGACATGATCCATCGGCCTGGCCAGAACCGTCCTTTCTCACCAAGCTTCCTCCCTGTAGGCTTGCCTCAAGCCACTTGTGTCCTTAGCCTGAGGGTCTCTTGTCCTCTTAGCCATCATCACAGGATTTTTCTTCTTCTGGATTTCAACACTGCCTTTGGCTCTTTTTTAGGCCTGGAGGCCTTAGGTTGCTACAGGATCTCGTGTCTACTCCCCTGCCTCCTGCCCACACCTTCACAAATAGTCCCATTATGAAACCTTGGGAATGATCCTAATTTGAATATGCCATCTGTTTTCTGTTTGGGCTCTGACTGCTGTAGGATCCTATTAGGAGATAGACACAGGACCACAGCAGATGGAGATGCCAATATTACTTTTATTACCATTGGAACTGATACTGGACAATATGGCATAGGTCTGGTAGTAAGTGTGTTTGCTAACATGTCACTCCGAGGTCATCCCCGAGAGGCTTTGTCCTTGTGACTCCGGTGGTTTGAAGAAATGACACAGGATTCGTGTTTCTCACTGAGGAGAAGACCTGAGTGAAGTATCTACACTCTTTGAAAAGAATATGTGTATGAGTGTTTTGCCTGTATATATATGTATGTGTACACTCCATGTGTGTCTGGTGCCCATGGAGGCCAGAAGAGAGCATTTGATCTCCCTGCACTGGAGATACAGATGGTTTGAACTACCATATGTGTGCCAGGAATGAACCTGAGTCCTCCACAAGGACAACCAAGTATTCTTAACTATTGAGCCATAGCTTCTACCTTGCAACTATATGCTAAAGTCACCAGAAGCCAGATGAATCAGTCTTAGCCCCAGGGGAAGACCAAGGAGAGGAGACAGGGGGCCAAAGACTCATTTTGTAAAGACTCTGTGAAGATGGTTTTATGTCAACTTGACATAAGCTAGAGTCACTGGAGAGGAAGGAGCCTTGGTTAAGAAAGTGCCTCCAAAAGACTGGACTGTAGGCAAGCCTGTAGGACATTTACTTAGTGATGGGAAGGCCACTGTAGGTGGGGCCATCCCTGGGTTGGAGATAGCAGGCTGAGCAAATCATGGGGAGCAATCCAGGGTCTTACACATGTTAGGCAAACACCTTACCCCCTAGCTGTGAAAAGAAAATATTAATGGCTTAAAAATGTGGTGTTGGAGTAGTTATTCAACTCCAGTAATAATCAAAGACATGACTTCAAAAGTTTTGAGAGGAGGTAGGTGAAGGCTCAGTCAGTAAACGAGTTTGGATTCCCAGCATCCACATAAAAGTTAGAGTATCTATAGTCCCAGGGTGGGGAGATGAACAAGAAGATTCCTGGGGCTTGTTAGTCACTAGCAGAATCTGCGAGGTACAGGTGATAGACTTTATCTCAAAATATAAGGTAGAAGATCTGGAGAGCTGGCTCAGTGGTTTAAGAGCACTGGCTGCTCTTTCAGATGATCAGGTCTGATTCCCAGCACTAGTGTGACAGCTCACAACCATCTGCAACTCTCCTCCAGGGGATCTGACACCCTCTTCTGAAAGGACCAGGCATACAAGTGGTTCATATAGACACACATGCAGGCAAAACACCCATAAACATAAATTTAAAACAATTTAACAAACAAGCCGGACATGGTAGCACATGCCCCTTCAACCCCAGCACTTAGGAGGCAGAGGCAAAGGATCTCTGAGCTCAGAGCTTGCCTGGTCTACAGAGGGAGTTCTGGGACAGCTTAGGCTACACGGGGAAACCCTGTCTTGAAAAGCCAGTCAAATCCAAAAACCCTAACCAACTCAAAACCATTCTACTTGTATCTCATTTCAAACCATATGTGCATGGGGGCTATTGCTGAGTTTAGAGTTTGCATGACGACACGCAATTAGTTAACATTCCATTAGGCTGCCAAGAGCCTTTGTTTGCTATTAAGGATGCATGTGCAAGAGAGGGAAAGGAGGGCTTCTGGCTGCGATCCAGCCATCCAGTAACAGATTAGAAAGCAAGGATAAAAGGCCAGCTACAGGAGCCCCCTCTGAAAGAGGAACATGTGTAACACGGAACAGCAAATATTGTAATATTCTTTTGAGAATATAGATAATTGCTTATGCAAGTGCAAATTTTGTAAAGTGATTCAATTCTGTTTTGTATAATGATGCTATTATTCAATGTATGGTGTGTGAGAGATTATTCCATTTAAATGTGCTGACATTTTAGTTACAGGGTCCCAAATGTAGATGTATCGTGGATATTCCTGTATAAATGCTTGGGTACAATAGGAGTCAATGAAAGAAATTTCACCCAAGATTTCCATTCCTTTTGATGCTGTTACAAGCTGACATGAGTCTGTGTGATATGGACTATTACTGGTAAAATTGAGTATAGTCAGAAAGTTAAATTCTGAGGAGTTAGAAATGTAGGCTCAATGGCTCAAAAAGAATACCAGCAGAGTGACAATTGAATGGGGGAATCTTCTTAAATGGAGGCAGCTGTAACGGAATACATGGCCGAGTGTGGAAATATACAGCATGATGTATAGGCTCTGACTTGAGCATATTGTACCAAATGATAGGAAACTAACAGCTCAGATAGAGAAAGCTAAAGAGAGACAAAAACGTTCTTGTACAGGACAAGATAATAAAGAGCTTAAGGAGACGAGTGAACTAAAATCGCTGGCACAATCTATGGCTTTGAAAGACAGAAATACCCTGTTAGGCATTGGAATCTTTACATCACTCTGAGGGGTCACCCAGCCATTTACTGCTAGTAATTTTTTTAAAAGATGTATTTATTTATTGTATATGAATACACTGTAGCTGTCTTCAGACACCAGAAGAGGGCATCAGAGCTCATTACAGATGGTTGTGAGCCACCATGTAGTTGCTGGGATTTGAACTCAAGACCTCTAGAAGTGCAGTCAGTGCTCTTAACCACTGAGTCATCTCTCCAGCCCATGTAATTTTAATTATAAAGATTCATGAAATGATATAAAACCTGGTGCCCAAAGGTTAGGTCTTTACATATAGAAGGAAGAGTTTATTTTTGGTGCTCGATTACAGAGGCGAGCCCATGCCCATCATATTGAGAAACATGGCAATAGGCAGGCAGGCAGGCAGGCAGGCAGGCATGGCTTTGGAGTAGTAGCTGAGAGATCACTTCTTTATCCACAAGAGTAGGTCAGAGAGAGGGACACTGGGAATTGCTTGAATTTTTTGAAGTCTCAAAGTCAGGTTGTACTGACACACCTCCTTCAACAAGGTCACACCTCCTCCAACAAAGCCACACCTCCTCCAATAAGGCCACACCTCCTA
This sequence comes from Arvicanthis niloticus, assembly GCF_011762505.2. Classification (NCBI taxonomy): domain Eukaryota; kingdom Metazoa; phylum Chordata; class Mammalia; order Rodentia; family Muridae; genus Arvicanthis; species Arvicanthis niloticus. The sequence goes on along the minus strand of NC_047662.1, from coordinate 34,862,357 downwards.
ATCCTTCCCAAACACTTCCACCATACTGGGGACCAAGTACTCAAATATATCAACCTACAGGGGCCATTCTCATTCAAATAACACAACGTTGCTTTTTACCAATAGACTCAAATATTTATTGAAGTATACATAGTGCTGGAGGCTGGGAGGGTAAACAGCAGGTTAGTTCTGGGAAATCTTGATTTTTGGAAAAACTTAAGAGGAAACAAGAAAGGCAGTCTGGTTGATTCCCTAACAGAGCTTCTGCGGGACAAACACAGTACTTCTCTTTGCCTCTTCTCTCTGACATTAGTGTTACTCTTCTAGGCTCTCTCTCTCTCTCTCTCTCTCTCTCTCTCTCTCTCTCTCTGTGTGTGTGTGTGTGTGTGTGTGTAGCTTTTTTTTAGAAGGAGAAGAGAGGGAAGGGTAGGCAACATACATGTATAACAGGTATTATAGTGGCCCAGCCTGGGTCAGGAGACAAGATTACTGTGGCACCTATTCATGCCTTCAGGCCAAGAAAAGATGAAAGTGGTGGACAGTAGTTCGTCCAAACAAGGGAACTAGTCCAAACACAAATTCCTCCACTAGTCAGCCACTGCTGTTAACAAGTTATTCCCAAACTCAGAGCCAAAGAGTTCCTAGAGTCTGGAAACCCGGTGTGCTTTCGCCCACTCAGTGTCTCTTACGAGGTTCTGCTTTAGCTGTTGGTCATAGTGTAGTCACTTCAAAGCTCTCTTGGGGAGGATCCATTCTATGCTCATCCTGTGACTTTCCATCAGCTTTAGATCCTTGTCAGCTTTGAGCCAGTGTATTAGTTTGGACTATGCCATGGTTTGTATTTTATGTGGTGCATGCTGGGTACCAGGTTGGCTCTATTATTAGAAGGTGGTGGAATTGATAAGAGGCAGAACCTTGTGAGAGGTCGTTGGATACTGGGGTGTGAACTCCTAAAGGTGATTATAGGTCTCCAGTTTCTCTTTCTTTCACTTGCTGGCTGTGGGTGAGCAGTTTTGTTTTGTCCTGAACATCCACCAAGATGTGCCACTCTGTCACAAGCCCTAAGCCCCTAAAACCATGAGACACAACAAGTCCTTTGAGGTATATGTGTATGTGTGTGTGTGTGTGTGTGTGTGTGTGTGTGTGTGTGTGTGCGTGTGCGTGTGCCTGTGTGTGTGTGTGTGTGTGTCTTAATGTGTTGCCCTGGCTGTCCTGGAATTTTCTGTGTAGACAAGGCTAGCTTCACACTCGAAGACCTACCTGCCTCTGCTTCCTGAGTTAGGGGATTACAGGTGTGCACCCCACACATCTCTCCCTTTCCCCTCATGCCCTCTGTTTCCTGGCTACGGTGAGGTGAGCAGTCTTTGTCCTGCACTCCTATTGTCATGCTATTCTGCAGTGCCTCTAGCCCAAGGCGATGAGTCTGCTTGGTTTTGGATTGAGACCTTTGAAACCATGAGATTAAGCAAATCTCTCTTCTCCTTTCTGCTGCTTTTCCCAGGTGTCTGTCACAAAATGTCCAACTGACATGGAACTTCAGCATGTGGAGGGGTGGGAGAGACACGTTCAGTCATCATAACTGTAGACATCAGAGTCTCTAACACATAGCTTTCTCTGCAGGGCACTTTACAACCTGGCAGCAGGTTTTCCTAGGAGCCAGTGAGTAAGAAGCCCAAGATAGAAGCACAGCTTTTTCATAAGCTACTTTCCGAGGTATCTTCCACCATCCTAATTTGTTGGAAGCAAGTCTCATATCCAAATGGAAAAGGGTATCCGGGGCTCTGAATGCCAGTAGGCATAGACCATAATGTAAGGTGCTCCCCATGGAGTCTGAGCAGACACTAAAAGGCCACCATCCTGAGCAGTAACAATCTGACAGTTAGATGTAGCCCGAGCTGTACGAATGGTGCATGGAAGCCGAGTCTGTGGCAAAGCTTTGAGATGATGAGACCCTCACGATGAAAATGTCAGCATAGAATGTGCTAGCAGGTGGTAGGCACATGCGCAGAAGGTCTTAAAGTTCTGTTTTTATTAAATATGAAACTGATACACAAAATTGGTGCCTACAAAACATATGTAAGCGATAAAAGAAGTGTGACATAATTAGTGTACATGGCTGTCCCACCCAGTTTAAGGGAAGGGATGTGGGTGACTTCTCAGGTCTCCAGTACCTGCTGCTTCTCCCCACTCCAGATACAATTATGTTTTGTGATTGCTATTCATGACAAAAAAAAAAAAAAAAAAAAAAAAAAAAAAAAAAAAAAAAAACCAGAGATGCTTGTATCTCCTCTTGTGTTGGTGGTTTCCTTGCCTTTGTATAAATGGAGGCAGGGCTGGTGACAAGGCTTAGTGGGTAAAAGGCTTGCCGCACAAGCCCGGACCTAAGTTTGAACCCAGGATCCCACTACAGAAGAGACTGATTCCCGGTATCCATATCCTGTTCCAGTGAGTCTAACACCACAGGCACCCACACTCATTCGTGTTGGGTTGTAGTGTGTGTGGGTCCTGTTGGGTTGATGTGTGGGTCCCGCCTCTGTCTTGCCATGTGGCTAGGGCCTCTTGTGGGGACAGAGGCGTGGGAAGTTGACTGTGTTTACTCCACGCTGGCACTGTGTGACGCTGCAGGACTCTGCTTGGGGTGGGAGAGCACAGTCTGAGGTCCCACAGGGAGCCAGAGCTCTTGGGTTGGGGGTCTCTGGGCCAAAAGGACGCTGGGAACCAGTTGGTTCTCAGGCCCTTGGGCTCTCAGGCACTGCTAGGGTGCAACGGAAGGGCTGAGACCGAAGAGGAGAGGGGAAGGATGAGCTCTGGCTGTGTCCTGCAGGTATGAGAGTCTTGGTCACAGCAACTCGCTTGGCTGGGTCATGGCTTGCTTGTTTGTGTTGCTTGGCTTCCGTGGCTGAGAATGTAGAGAGGTCTGCTGCTCAGTAGCTGAAAACCTTCTTCACTGTTCTCCATAGCGGGTCCCAAGGAAGAGAAATAGGCTATGGTCTTAAGATATCTATTGCCATGGCGGAAAACGGATGAAAACTATACCCCTGTATTTTCAGGGCAGGCCTGAGGTTAAATACCTTTTGTAAGGAGGAGGATCTGGGAAGGAATGTTTAATTGGCTATGCCCCTTTGGCCTTTAGGTATCTCATTAATATGGAGATCTATCTTGAGGCTCTGCAGCCTGTAGTCACGCCCTCTACCTGTGGAGGGGCTCTTGTGTGACTAAACAGCACAGATTTATGGAGGTCTGTGGTATTGTGTCAGGAGCTTAGAGTCTGGGAGCATGGCAAGATGCCTGCTGTCCCTGGCAGGGAATCCTTCGGGGTCTCTGGCGATTTCCAACCGGTGCTTGACCAGAAATTAGGCTATCCTTTCACGGTCCTACACACACGCGCACACCTTCCTGTTGACACATATGTATAAATCAGACAAAAATTTTAACAAAATAAAAATGGAAGCACACCGTATGTACATATTTCTCTCAAAATTATGTTTCTGAGATTTTAAAATACCATCACCTTAATGTTTTCAATTTGAGCCAAATTCACATTGCTCCAGTACAAGGAGAACTCAGTTTCTCACCTGAGCCATCAGCTTTGTCTTCCCCTCTCTGTGCGACACTGTGCCACAATGCTGCAGCTCAGCCCGGTGTGTCTCTCTGGACGTTTGGCCCGTGTTAGCCTTTTGCTGGGTAAACTGTGTTGCTATGAATATCATGAGGCTTATTCCTGCCACACGTGTGCAGATGTTTCTTCAGAGACTTCCCCTGGATGAGGAACTGCTGGATCCAGGGCACATCAGTTTTGAGAAATCATTCCAAATTGTTTTCCAAAGTGCTTAGAGTGATTTATGTGCGCACTGGCACCGAGGGAGCTTGCCAGTTGTTCTAAATCCTGTTGACTATTTGATACTGACTTCCATTTTGGCCGATCTGGAATGTATCCGATGGCTCTCACTGAGGGTTTCACTTGTACAGTACACAGGACTGCAGAAGGTTTCAACACTGCACAGACGGTTACTCTCTCGCAACCAGATGAGACTCTGGACTCTGCCCTTGACCTTTCGATATTATCCATTATCTAGTTCAGATTGTTGATTCCATAATGAAACATTACTCCTATGCAAATTCCCTGGGTAAAAGTGAAAACGCAAAGAGTGGAAACTTGGCATAATAATTTAGTATGATGCCTGTGTCACAAAGTGCTAGAAACTACAGATGACCGCAAGTTATGGATGAAGAAAATACTTTGTAGGCTGGGGGTGTGGTTTCGTGAAAAGCATGTGTTCCACGTACAGGGGTCTGGGTTCGATCCCTAGCATGGAAAAGGGGGAAATTGTTTTCACGGACATTGTGCCTCCTATGTATGTATTTTTATTGAAAGTCGTAAGGGAATCGAGAGGAATTGCAAGTCATGTCCACCTAGTTCATAAAACTCTCTCTGCTGCCATAAAGGAATACGAAGAGGCTGGGTGGTGGTGGCGCACGCCTTTAATTCCAGCACTTGGGAGGCAGAGGCAGGCGGATTTCTGAGTTCGAGGCCAGCCTGGTCTACAGAGTGAGTTCCAGGACAGCCAGGACTACACAGAGAAACCCTGTCTCGAAAAAAAAAAAAAAAAAAAAAAAAAAAAACAAACAAAAAAAAAAAAAAAAAAAAAAAAAAAGGAATACGAAGAGGGTGTGGATGGCCATGGGTTTGAACATTTAGTTCCTGATTCAGAACTCGGGAGGTGCTGGTGCAGTTAGGATTTAATTAGAATTACCTTGGTACAGGTGAGAGATTTACAGAGACGAGCTAATAAAGATGTTTTCCCTCGGGTGTCACTCTGGACTGTAACCTGCGGATTGATTAACAAGCTAAACGTAGTTAAGAGGTCACAACCCGGTCGGACTCTAGCCAAGAGACATGCTCCAAACAAGCCAAAGGTCCAAGAGAAAATTCAACTGCAAATGGGCAAGAAGTCAGGTGATAGGTGAGCTGGTGGGTCTGAGGCAGAGCTGCACTAGTGGAGCCTCCAATCACATGCCTTAAGGATGAGTGAGTCTGGACCTGGGTGTCTGAGTGAGCTGGATGTCTTGAGATGACCATCCAGCTGAGCAGAACAGTGGAAGTTGGCTGGGGGCATCTGGAGCGCTTCATTACATCAACCTGTAAATGGCTGAGCGCTAAAACTTGAGGGTAGAGTTCACAGCCTGGTCTTGTGATAGATAGCATCTGCCTGTGTCCAGTGAGACATTCAGAGTCCTGGGTACAAGTGATGAATTCTACTTATGGAGGGGTGTGGTATAAATTTACATTTTAAAGCTTCTTTCTTTTCTTTTGTTTTCTTATTTGTTTATTTGGTTTGGCTTTCTGAGACAGGGTTCCTTTGTGTAGCCTTGGCTGTCCTAGAACTAGTTTTGTAGACCCCTCGAACTGCTTGCCTTGGGGGTGCTGGGATTAAAGGCTTGTGCCACCACGGCCCAGCTTCCTTCCTTTCTTTTTCTCAGACAAGGTCTTGCTACATTACTCAGGCTGGCCTTAAACTCACAGTGACCCTGTCTCAGTCTTCTATGTATTTGGGATTAGAGATGTATACGATCCTTATAAATGTACCTTTCAGAAAACACTATATCATTGCTATCAAGAATCTAAAGAGAGTGGGAGACAGTCCCCCAGCACTGCCTGCTCTTCCGGAGGACTCAAGTCTAGTTCCCAGCACCTACAAGGTAGCTAGTTCCAGGAGATCCGACGCCCTCTTCTGGCCTCCTCAGGCACTGCATGAGTGTGGTGCACTGACATACAAGTAGGTAAAACACCCACACACATAAAAAGAAAAGAAAAAAGAATTTAAGCCTCTTTCTTTCTTTCTTTCTTTCTTTCTTTCTTTCTTTCTTTCTTTCTTTCTTTCTTTCTTTCTTCCTTCCTTCCTTCCTTCCTTCCTTCCTTCCTTCCTTCCTTCCTTCTTTCTTTCTTTCTTTCTTTCTTTCTTTCTTTCTTTCTTTCTTTCTTTCTTTCGAGACAGGATTTCTCTGTGTAGCCCTGGCTGTCATAAGCCTGTTTCTTATTTTGGAATATATTCTATGTATTTTTCAAATCTGTGTTTTTGTAAGTGAAAGGATATTTGTTCAAATTTGTTTCTAGAAACACGGGAGGCTTTACAGGTGAGATAAGTACCTAGCTATGGAGCAGCTGCCCGGGCCGGGGTGTGGGGGCCGGGTCCCTCCGTTATGCTCTTCTGATATCTACCTTTATCGTGTGTCTCTCTCTCTCTCTCTCTCTCTCTCTCTCTCTCTCTCTCTCTCTCTCTCTCTCTCTCTCTCATCTTTTGTAGTTTCCACAGGTCTAGTCGTCTGACAAAACTAAGCTAATCTTGATTGGCCAGGTTGTCTGCCCTTGGTCTCCTCCTATGACCCCACCAGTGGAGGCGTAGACCTACACGCCCCCAGCTACTTAGCGTAGTTACCCTGGTACAGCAGCTTCTTTTATGGACAAATATCCAGGACTGGCAAGCACTGTGATGGACATCATTAAAAAGGGAATCTAAGAAAAAGGTGTAGAGATGCGGAACCAGAGGTGTTTTAATGTGCTCCGGCGCGCGTGCGCGTGCACACCAGCCACAGCGATATGATAATTATGGGTTGTCTAAGTGTGCAGTGCAACAATAAGTAGCGATTGGCATGACTTTGAAGAGTATTGAAGAACACGGGGGTGGGGGGGAATGCTAATAGGTCGTCATTTGAAAAAAGATAAGCCATAAAACTTTATACGACACGATCCGAATTTTCTGAGGAAAAAAAAAATGCTCGCTTAGTGTTTAGTCTGTAAGGAAAAATCAATGGGCGGGCGGTGTGAGAGCCGCTGGCATAAAGATCCGAGTGTGGCGGAGGTAGGCCTATAATCCCACATTGGGAGGTTGGCGCAGAAGGATGGCGGCTGTAGTCCTGGGCCAGCATGTGTGAGGCTCAAATAAAGCTTTTGGGCGTTTCAGTTACCTCCTTTTCACCAAGCAATTCGTTCGCAGGCCAACCTCCCTTTATTTGAACTGCACCGGGGCGGCCTCGCTCCGCCCCTCGCCGCTGGCCTTACTTCCTGACCCGAGGCCGCGCCTTCGTCGCCGCCTTCCGCTGGCATGGCTCCGCTCCGCTTCTCGGCCAATGTCTCCTGGTTGTTCTCGGAGCTTCCCGGGCTCCCCGAGCGGCTGCACGCCGCGGGCCGTGCGGGCTTCGAAGCGGCCGAGGTGGCCTGGCCATATGCCGAGCCTCCCCAGGCGCTGGCGAGCGCGGCGCGGGCCGCAGGACTGCGGCTGGTGCTCATCAACACGCCGCGGGGTGCGCGCCCGGGGCGGGGGAGCCGCAGGGGCTGCGGAGAGCCGAACCCGCACTTACGCTGGTTCTCTCCACAGGAGACCATGAGAAGGGGGAGATGGGGCTGGGGGCCGTCCCCGGGAGACAGGAGGCCTTCCGAGAGGGGCTGGAGCAGGCTGTGCTGTACGCCAAGGCTCTGGGCTGCCCCAGGTACCCTACCCTGCCCTCCCTTGACCACAGGGCTGGGTCCAGAGCTGTGAGCAGAGACACCGCTGTGGGCTAGGCCTTTTGCAGACAGTTTTTTATATTTTATCTGTTAGTGTCATTCTGTATGCCACGCTGCTGTCATGCTCTTCTCATACCGGGATCCCGTGTTAGGAGCAGGGGGTGGGGGATTCTGGTTAGGGAGCTACTAAGTTGGAAAAAGCAGGGTCCAGGGGTGGAGGTGTGGTAGGGCGGCACCTAACCCCTACTAGAAGAAAGCTGTTTGCAGATAGTTAGGCAGGAACTGAATCTGGCAGGCCCACACATCCACTTTATAGAGGGAGGTAAGCTATTCAGGCAAGGAGGTGGCTCTGGCAAAAGGAGGGTTGTTGTGTCCAGCTGAGTTAATGAGGCTGGGGGTGGTAAATACTGAGTTCCAAGGGGTTTAATACCTGCTGGCAGTTGGGAACAGAGACAAGAAGTGGACAGATGTGGGGAGGAGCCGTTTGCAGCCCCCAGCATGGGTATAGGAGGATCTCCTGCTGGGTCCTACGGTGACAAGAGGCTGGCTGCTGGTCAGCACAGGGAGAGGAAGCACGTTTAAGCAACACAGACTCTCTGAAAGGGCAAGGGTCAAAGTCATTTTAAAATGTGAGCCTCAGGGCTGGAAAGATGGCTCAGCAGTTAAGAGCACTTGTTGCTCTTACAGAAGACCTAGATTGGGTTGCCAGTACCCTCATGGCAATTCAACCATCTGTACATCCAGTAATGGCATCCAATGCCTTCTGACCCCAAGGGCACCAGGCACACATGGTACACATACATACATGCAGGTAGAACACACACAAATACATTTTAAAAATCTGGAAATTTTTTTTTAAAAGCCTCAAGCATGACTATGAGCTGAGAAGAAACTAGGGAAAGGAGGAGTTAAGAGGACAGGAGCAAGTGATGGGCGAGGCCCAGATGGATTGACCGGAAGAAGGCGCGGGCAACTTGCCTTGGGCTGACACAGAAGAGCAGGAGGCTGCTGGGATGCTTGAGGGAGACTGGGTGAGGTTGGGTTAGTTAGAGGGCATCTAATAAGAGATGAACAGGGAGGCATGAGCCCTCCCCTACCACCCTCTCCACAGGATCCACCTGATGGCTGGCCGAGTACCCCGAGGGGCTGCCCGAGCTGCAGTCAAGGGGGAGATGGAAATGGTTTTTGTGGAGAACCTGAGGCATGCAGCTGGGGTTCTGGCTCAGGTAAGGTGGAAGCATACCTAATGTGTTGGGGAGAGAGGAGGTACACAGTGGGAACAGTAGGTGACGTACAAAGAGGAACAGATGAGGTCACTGCCCAGTGACAGACTGGGACAGATGTGGGGAGCCCTTGACAACTTCTAACATGGTTCTAGGAGAACCTCGTGGGACTGCTAGAGCCCATCAACACCCGTATCACAGACCCCCAGTATTTCCTGGACACGCCCCAGCAGGGTAGGAATCTAGTCCTATGCCACCTTCTAGTCCTCTTTGATCCGCATATTCCAAAGTCTCATGGCTGTCTGCCTGGCTTTCCCCCTAGCGGCAGCCATCTTGCAGAAGGTTGGGAGACCCAATCTGCAATTACAAATGGTGAGTGGGAGATGGGTGTTTTTTAGGAGGCCATGTCTTCCAGTCTGAGAAGAATTGTGGATGACACTTGAGGGTTCTGACTGACATTCTTCTCCCTAGGACATATTCCACTGGCAGATCATGGATGGGAATCTGACAGGAAACGTCAGGGAGTTCCTGCCCATTGTTGGTGAGGGCTACCCTCCCGAGCTCCCTCCTGGTCTGATGTTTTTTATGTTTGCCATCTTTTCTACACTTTGCTGTCCCATGCCTCTCCCCTTCTGTCCCTAGGGCACGTGCAAGTGGCACAGGTCCCAGACCGAGGGGAGCCAGGCAGCTCTGGAGAGCTGGACTTTACTTACCTGTTCCAGCTGCTAGAAGATGAGGGCTACCAAGGATTTGTGGGCTGCGAGTATCGGCCTCGAGGTAAAGAGGACACTGGAGAGACAGATGTTGGACAGGGGTGGTTCTTTCTCTATAGGTTAAAATGGCATTGCCTCTCTTTTACTGCAGGAGACACAGTGGAGGGTCTGAGTTGGCTACGTTCATACTGGGACAGACGGGGTCACCCACGGACTGGCCAGTAAGGTTCTGCACAGCACCTGCATGCTGCTCTGGGGCAGTGGCTAGTGTCCTGATGTGCTTCCTCTGAATTAAAATCACACTGAGCATTTTCATATGTATATATTACAGGGGTGGGGGACACATAGTGTCTAATGCTTCAATGTCTCTGGGTTAATTCCCTCCCACTGAGAAGGGACACACAGCTCAAGCTCAGATCCTCCAGCTAGTGCCAGGGTTGCTGTGGACACAGGAGAGCTTCTAAGCCCTTCTTAACCATCGATGAGGAACCAAAGGTCCAATGGGGATAGGAGGAGGTAAAACTGGTCACAGGTGCTTGGCAGGCAGAGTCAAGATCAGAAACAGGTCTTATCTCAATGGTTATGTTCAGCAGTGATGGCCAAGTGACAGGGCTCGTAGAGGTGAGAGCTTGTCAGATTGGGTGACATTCCCTGGCACTCTACCAGGAGTGCAGGAAGAAGCCATCCTCTTCTGCACAGGCCCAGGGGCCTGAGGTGAGGCAAGGCCAGGCTGTTCAGCAGCAAGGTTCCTGTTGCCAGGCTGTGGCAGCAGTTCCCCCAGACATACTCAAAATCCTCTGGTGTCACTTTGTGTCTGAGTTCACCCTGGGGTTCATAAGTGTCAGTCTGTCCTGCCTCAAGTGGACAAGCTTATAGATCCTTAATTCAGCCAACAAAGTCAGTGGTCCACTTTCTCAGAGGAGGCGGGTCCAGAGGGTGAAACAGGCTGTGTTGATGACAGACTCCAAGTGGTGGTAGGTAGAGACCAGCTGGGCAGGGGGACTCTCGCTGTCCTGGGGCTGCACTGGGAAGGGCTCTCGGAAAACCACCGTCAGAGACTGAGGAAATGACAGAAATGAAGTGGTGAGAAGGCCGTGGAAAGGAGAGAGGCTGGGTGCAGAGGACAGCAGCCCAACCTTAGAAGGCTGAGGTGGAGAACTGGGGTATGGCCTCCATGAAACCCCTGCCCTCTCTTCTCACCGTCTTTCCCAAGTGTGAGTCCAGAAACACTAAGACAAAACAGTCGGTGAACTTCTGATTCAGCACAACCTGAAGCAACAGAAGGGGGAGTGCCAGGTGTGAGTCCTCCTGGAAGGCTTCTTATGGAGGCAAGAGGGTGAGGCCTCCTTCTGTCATTGTGCCTGATCCTATCTGCAAGCCTGGCTCACTCAGGATGGTGTTGCCACACTGGGCCTCAACCTGTCTGTCAAAACCTTCTAGAGGTCATGATAGGGAAGCCAATCAGTGAAGAGCAGTTCTAGACCCTTGGTGCTACCCCTCCAGCAAGTTCTAGGTCTCCTCCTGCCTCCTGATGTCAGCTACCCACTAGCACTCAGCTCTGGGATCCACCCCTGGGTGAATTCTCCTCAGGGCTTCTGTACCATCTAACATGGCCATGGTCTACATCTCTCTCCATCCCAGATGTCCACATATCTCATGGACCACAGACTCAACGTGCCCCACGCACTCATCCCCTCCTCTGAGCCACCCCAGCTTCAGTGCTCCATCGCTAGTGGGTGCCCCAATGCCCCTTTGGCTGCCCCACTGCAGCCCTGGCTTCTCTGGATGATCGGGGGCATGCCAGAGGTAAATCTTGTGCCAGGCTCACTGCCAGGTTCACAACGCCTACTCTCCCACTCAAAGTCTTCTCGAATCCTCTCCAGAAGCACAGCTGTACCCAGCCTTTAGCCTCTAGTTTCTCACACTCATCACCCACCGCTGGAGCCATGTCTCGCCCTGTCCTTCACACCAGGGTGTACAGGCCTTTGAGGGATGCTGCCGAGGTGCCCAAAGGTTTCAGTGGCTGTCGGTGTGGTCTAACAGTGTAAAGCAGGGCTTGCTTGTTAAGACTGTACCGCCGAGTGGCTCTGGTATGTCAGGTAAGGGTTTCTGTTGGCCTTCCTTTTAGAGTGGGCCAATGGGACTCACCAGGTACTGGGTTCCCAAGTCTGGGCTCTGAAAATGGCGGCAGCTCTGGGGGAACCGGCTCAGGAGAACCTTGATGAGGCTCTGGTACCAGGAGACCGTCATGGAGAGGAAACAGTCCTGGGAAGGGTTCAGAGAGTCACCCAAGATGCCGTCCCTCCAGCCCAGCCACCTGTGGCACAGCTGGATGCAATGCTGGCCCTGTGGAGTCAGGTCTCTTACCAGCTGGGGGTCAATGTCCGCAATGGACTTGGCATGCACTGCCTCCAAGAGCTCTTCCAGCTCCGCCAGGGCCAGGCGCCCTCCTAGCCTTAGCCGGTCTGGTCCTGGTGGCTCCAGCAAGAAGAGGCGCTTCCAGAGGGTATCCCGCCGGCAGTGCCCACCAGCCAACCTAACCAGCTGAGCCAGCCGTGCCCGGGCCATACCCACTTCTGCAGCCAGTGGTGGAAACAGAGGAGCTGGTCCTGGAGCCAGCATAATACCTGAGGCCTCCCCAGGGCTACCAACCAAGCTCCCAGGAGCCTCTGGCTCAAGGGGAAGCCTGGATGGCTTCCTGAATCTGCGCATGTCAGCAGTGAGTCTTGGGAAAAGTTCTCGTTGGCTGGTGAGCACCACAAAGAACTGAAGCCTGGGGAGCAGAAGGGGCAGGAGAGTGGGAGAGTGTCACAGCAATGGACTTAGGGGTAGGAATAGAGAATCTGAGAAATGGGTACATTCAAGGTAAGAGTTCTGACCTTAGCACATGTCGCTCAGCTTCTCCTTGCTCCTCAAAGGGTGCAGCAGAGTGACAGACAAGCAGAGACACATCAAAGTCATCCTGATGCCGAAGTCCTTCTGAGTCCAGATAGGAGCCAGAGCTATGCAGTTGGGGTGGGAGAGATGTCACCTCTGAGGCTCAATTGAAACCAGACCCAGCCTCTGTGCCCTAGAAAACCTACATCTCCTAAGTGCCATCCCCCTTCAGCCCTCCCAGGAGGAGCTGGAAGCTGCCTCCTTGCCTTACCTGTGCCATGCTGACACCAGAGCATATTCATTATGTTCTGGGCCACCGGGCCGGGCCATTCGCAGTGGCTTCATGTGGTAAGAGCTGGCATGGTCAGCCACATAGTTGTACAGCTGGTGGGCAGCGATGAGCGGAGTGGGGAGCTCCAGTGTCCCTATGCAGCAAGTTACAGGAAAAACAAGACACAGCTGGGACAAACAAGCTGAGCTGGTGGAGCAGGGGATGGGAATACTGAGGCTTTGCTTTCCTCGGGAACCTTCCCCACCCCGCCCCCCCAAGCCCCTGTGGAATGTTGCTGTGATGGGATAAGATGCTCAGAATTGAGGGCAGGATGACACAGGACACAGGGCCCTAATCTCCTAATTTCTCACCAACCGTGAGAAGCCTGGAGACAGTCAAAGACTGAAAGCAGGGACATGGTACAGGGAAATGATTCATGGTCTTGGTAGGCCAGGCCGTGCGGCTATTCTATTGTAGCCTCCCTGGCTTACCCTTGGGCACTGACCTTGGTAAATGTGATTACGGCCAAAGTGTGGTCCATCAGGGTGATGGGCCAGGAAATGCTGCAGGAAGGTGGTGAGGTGGTAGCCATGCCGCAGGACCAGGTGGGCACCAAGCACATGCTGGTGAACGAGGCGCAAGTGGAAGTCATAGCTGAAGGAGTGGACGTGCATCAGATCACGGACCTTGTCGCACTCCTCTGTGAACAGCAGGGACAGCTGGGGAGGAACAGCAGGAGGCAAGGTTCGGGTGTGGGAGCACAGGCTGCACAATCCATACTTCGCTCTTCCTGGGCAGAGAGAAGCTTGGCACTGCTGCCTGTTGCTGTGGGCCCAGCAGAACTCCCTCAGCCAGCACAGCTTCTATGGGGAACCTTCCTCTTACACTCTGTAATACGGTGCTGGAGCTCCTGGGGCCATTTGGGTAGTTAAGCCTTGTAGGTACTGCATTTGAGCCTGTCATAGATGCTCTACCATGTATTTACCAGTGGCCATTGAAAGTACAGGGAAACAGACACAATGCCTTGCTTCAAGAAGCTTACATTCTAGTAGTTAGATACAGGATGAGGACAGTCCAGGGATGATAAACAGTCCAAAGGTGATGGACAGGACAGGGAGTGACTGAGGAATTACAAAGCTACTAGACAATACGGAATCAGAAAATCTGGTGGGAGTCACCTGCCATGAGAAAGCTTTCACCTGCCTTCCCCAAGGACAATACTCTGGCCTGCACTACATACCCGTGTGCCCTTTGCCTTTGATGCTGATCTGCCTGACATGGAGCATAACTCCCACTAGTCACTGTAAAGCTTCCTATAGAACAGCAGGGCCAGGCCAGGGCGGGCCGCCTTTGAGTCTGTGTGACTACCTGGCTGAATGAACTGATGATAGAAGGGAAAGAGGAGGAGATAAGGAATATGCCCTACTCTGTGCCCTTCTCTTGAGACGGTATTCCACCAACAGTGTTGACAACAGTGTGTGTGGTACTCGAGTGGCAGGCTCCATCTGGGCACCCTGGGAGCATCAGGAGTTGGTAGAAAAGCAAACCAACATCAGAAGGAGACAGGCTAGCTACATGGCCTTGGTAAACCAGTCTCTCTGGCATTAGCTTCCTCATCCACCTTAGAGAAAATGCACATATCTCAGTCAGGGGCAGTGTGATGAGAGAAGACAGACATGGGTGAGATCAGTGTCTCAAAAACCTAGATTTCACCCAAGTCTGCCACTCATGAGCTTTGTGCTGCAGGGTAGAATTTCTGTGACCTTCAGACTCATCATTTGGCTGGAAAATAAACTGCTTTCTCCTCTTAGTACATACAAGGGCCATTTAATGAACGATGGCATCCTAAAGCAGTTTGGACACTTGAGCAGCATGTAAATGCCAGCAGCTAGGAGACAGAAGGAAAAGGAGCGGAAAGTCACTTTTGGCTACAAGGTGAGTCCAGGATAGCCAGGGTGATCTCAGATCTAGCTCAGAAACTAAACTAAAACAAAGAGAAGCCTGTGCAGGGCTAGAGACTTAGAGAAGGAGAGACAGAGATCAGATCAAACCCTAGGCAAACCCTGGAAATCAGGTAACAGGAAGTCAAAGCTGGGAGGAGCACTCCAATCTCACAGAACAGCGTGTGAGTGAGGACGGCCCACCTACCCACAGCTCCCTTTTGAGTACTCTGGTCTAGGTAGGTTCCTGCACAAGAAGCCATGATGCTTTTCAGGGTTGTATCATCCAATGGCAAACTGTTACCATGTATGTATGTATGTATGTATGTATGTATGTATGTATGTATGCTCAATGTTCAAAGCAAAGGCAACAATCTGGGGCTAGGTTTGAATCATCCAGGTATGGGAGTTCCCCACAATGGAGGAGGTGGTTTTGACAGCATTGGGTCCCACTGGATCCTTGATCTTTCAGAAGTGTAAGCCTACAAGATATAGCCCCTATTCTAACACTTCTAGCAACTTGAGAAGCCAAACCAAGCAAGCCAGGGCTTCTTCAGGTTGCTGACCTTACTTGCTCCTTAACTAACCATACACCTTTGAGTGCTTGGCCCTCCAGGGTATCAAGGGCCTGCCTTGAGGCAGGCTGACAAGGACACAATAATGAGCAACCGCCACCAATGGTGACTACACAGACAATGCCAACTGCCCCAATTGCATCAGACCAGGTCTTGCATGGCACTGACCTGGTGTATCACATAGTAATGGCATTGTACTATGTGTAATGGCATACTGTGCTGGCACAGGGCGGGGCCCATCTCTGTATTGGCTTGCCTCAGTGCTACAGCTGAATGTAGCTTTGGGCCTCCCAGGGTCAGACAAAACAACAGTCCAGTCACCACCTGACTCATCACCAGGCTATGGTGCCACTATAAGGGTCATAAAACCATAGTGCCCACCACACAACAGGGAGGCAATGGCTGTGTCTGAGCTGTCCACTCCGTATTACCCTGTCCCCACTACATACCTGAGAGTTGACAGCTTGTCCCATTGGGATTCGGGAGCATTCCAGAGCAAACTGTTTGACACAGAAGTAACAGCCCTGCAGAGAGGGTGAGCTGAGGTGAGGATGGCGTGGGAGATGAGTGGGCAGAGCTCCCCCCCCCACCCCTTCCCCTTCTCACCTGGAATGTCAGCTCCATGAGAATGATGCCCCCAGGCAGTGCCCGCTGCAGGTGGTAGGTAGCGACCGGAGTGCTGCTGCTCTGAAGAAAGGAAAAGGAGACATATGCTGGGGCTCACTCGCATTGAACCACATGGCAGAGGTCCTTTAGGTTCCTGGCTTTAGTAATGAGAGCCTAGGACCAGCATATCAGTCAGGGTCGATGGCTTTGGGTATGGAGGGATTATCACTCAGATCACTGCGCACTTCACCATTATGTGATAAGGAGTTACCTTCGGGCTCCCCTCAGCCTTGGCTTTGGGGCAGGAGAAGGAGCCTCGGCCCTCTGTTCCAAGGATAGCCATAGCCCGTAGCCGGCTGGTGCTGTAGAGAAGGAAGAGAGACAAGAGGCTGAATGAGGCAGGCCAGGGGCTGAAGGAGTCAGGCCTGAGGATGGGTTTGCTCAGTGTTCCCCAGGAAGCATGGCTGGGACTGGAGTCCAGGTCTAGACTGCAGGGCAGCTGCTGCTGTCTGGTAAGTAAGCTGTGTTCAGGGGTGGGTGTAGGGGTGGCAATAGAGCAGGCATTATTCACTGTTGCCTGGGAGAGAGGATATCTGCAGAGGGGAAGGAGATGAGGCATGCCTGAGATTTTACTAGGAGACGCTGGAGGCCCGTGAGGGGGAGCTCTCTAAGAGGGAAAGCAGGCTTCTTTAATCGGGGGATGACACTCCACTGTTCTTTATCTCTGAATTGTTTTACTTATGTGTGTGTATGTGTATCTTGTGAGTGTGACATGTCTGCATTCATGTGTGAAGGCCAGAAAGGGGCATCATGTCTCCAAGAGCTGGAGTGTAATTTATCTGATGTGGTGCCGGGAACTGAGTCGGGGTTCTGTGGAAGGCAACAGCCACTCTTAAACCACTGAGCCATCTTTCCAGCCTCGTCTAGTTCTTCACTCAGAGCCAAGGAGAATGAGAAGCAGGGAAGGACTTTCAGAAGCCTGACAGGGCTGCAGGGTCCAATGTGCTCCATGAAAGAGCTGCAACGCCAGGCTCATGCTGGTGGGTGGTAACTGGAGCATCAATGCTTCAAGGAGAGAAAGGGAAGTGCATACTGGGGGCTCACCAGCCTTGAACCAGTGTGTGGGGTCCTTCAGGTTCCTGACTTTAATGATGTCTGGTGGGATCAGAAAACTCAGTACACCAATCACAACACTTGCAATGCAATTCTATCTACCACCGCAGTGGGTACCACTCCAGGTCACAGAAGCGGCTTTCAGATAGAAGAAATGTTCCATCCAATCCTCAGGGGGAAGTGCTATTCGACTCAAGAGATCACTAAAACTGGTGAGGACGGAATGCTTGACTTTAAATGTTCTAGAAAACATAGTGTTTAAGAATTGCTGTCACTTTTCCTCATTGGTCATCTGAAGGCAAGAAGGGTCACACCAGTGGCTGTACTGAAGTCACTTGCGTAAGTACCATTAGTTTTCTCACACTTCCGGCATTTGCTCAAATTCCATGGACTGAACTGGAAATACCAGCTCAATGTGTGTGGTCAGTGTTTCTGTCAGCACGCGAGCTCATTAAGTCAGGCTAAGCACCCTTGAATGGATTATCAAGGTCTACATAGTAATATGAGGTCATGCTAGTCTTTGTACACACACACACACAGAGAGAGAGAGAGAGAGAGAGAGAGAGAGAGAGAGAGAGAGAGAGAGAGAATATGAATATGTAATCAAAGAATACAGGCTCTGAATCTGGCCTAAGATGAGAAAGGTTGTTACTGAATTGCCAGGCTTAGGGTTGATGGCATGTGGAGACAGAGAACTAGCCTCTTTCAGGACTCAGGCTGTTGGTGATAGCCAGAGAGCTGAGTATGACTAGGAACAGAACATGGTCAGGGCTACAAGCAGGACCAGTGCCGAGGGTCTTGGCAAAAATGGTGAAGAGGTCAACACAAAGACCAAGACAGGAATCAACAAGACCCAAACTTAAAAGTTTAGGAGCATAAGTGAGAATCTGCATGTATGGATCTATGCAGGCATGTAAACAAACGAGGTGTGGGTGGGCACAAGCTTGGTAAGAACATACTGTCTGTGTGCGTGCTTGTGAGTTCTGCAAACCACATAAGGTCTGTAGGACATGCAGGGGGGCTACATGAAGAAAAGTGCCTAAGCTCTTCATAACTGTGTTCCAGTGTACCTAAGCGGTCAAAGCAGGAGCCATGTGAACAAAGGAAGGCTGTGGGCGGTAGGGCAGGAGGAGTGGACTTGCCTTCGGGCAGGTGAGGGGGGCCGGAGTGGTACCAGCGCAAAGCCAATGCTTTGCAGATACTGCACGTATTGCTGCAGGAAGGCCAAGCTCAGCTCCTTCAGCCATG
The DNA here is from genome assembly GCF_011762505.2 of Arvicanthis niloticus. NCBI lineage: Eukaryota > Metazoa > Chordata > Mammalia > Rodentia > Muridae > Arvicanthis > Arvicanthis niloticus. The sequence goes on along the minus strand of NC_047662.1, from coordinate 34,844,308 downwards.
GCTCTTCTCGGGCTCCTGGAGGAGGCACATCCAAGGATTCGCAGCTTGTGGGAACCTCTCGGCCTCCAGACCCTGACTCAGGGCGCAGTCGTCGCTGCAGAAGTGGAAATTAAGGCTCGTTACCTAATGACAACCCTGTAGGGATGCAGTGCAGGCTACTGCTGGGTACAGACCTTTGAGAACGCTTAAGCCTCACCTGCCCTTCAGAGGGTGCAGAAGTCTCTGGGGGTCCATGCAGCCAGGCAGCTGGGTCAAAAAGCAGTGCTGTCGCACAGTAATGCACCAAGCGGGATGACTGCTTCAGGGTCTCCAACTCCCCAGCCTGGACACAGGGCAGTAAGCTCTGGAACAGTGGCCAAGGGAGGGGCAGAGATCTTTGTGCAGTATGCAGAGGGGACTACTCACACTGATGGGCATGCTGGCTGGTGCAGAACGCTGCTGCCAGGTTACAAACAGGTTCTCCATCTTCATCTGGCGCTCCAGCTCTGTGGGAGGGAGGCATCAGTAGTAGACTTCGAAGCTAACCTCCTCTCTGTCACGGTCTTCACAGAATTTTCCCTTCCCACTGCCTGGTCCACATTCCTCACCTTTTCGCTCTGTCATCTTGATTTCTAAGAACTGCTGCCCATGGTAGGTCACAGGATCTGGAGGTCTGGGCGCGGGACCACCTGTGGAGCTGGGGCGGGCAGCTGTGATGTCCCTCAGGGCTTCATCAAAGGGAAATGTGTCCAAGGAGAGGGGACCTCCACCACGAGAGGACCCACTCAGCCGGCCCTGTTCGCGACTCAGTGGAGGGCTTGCATTCCGGATGAGGGTCTCTACTTCCATGGTTGGCAGCAGGAATGGGTTTGGCTCCTGAGAGGGATGGAGGATCACGCCAGGCTCAAGCCCTTTGACCTTGAACCCTTTGTTCCACATCGGGGCTTCCTCTCCTACCATTTCTGTTCTGAGCCTGTCTCCCTTTCCTTGTCTCTTTAGCTGGTCACTCAGTGGGCAGAACTATGAGCTGGGGCTAAGCCATAGGTACCTTTCCATCTCGCATGGGAAAGTCCAACTGGCCACAGTGGTGGAAGAGGCCGAGCTTCTGGCTGAGCAGGCAGGAGATGAGGTGGGCTCGTGCATTCTGCCACTGGACAAGGCGGATCAGAGCTCGGCCCAATGCTGCACCCAGGTCTGGAGCCCAGTTATAAGTCAGCAGTTGTAGCTAGAGATCAGGGATCAGGGTCAGGGAGGTCACAGAACTCCTCCCCGGCCCACCCGTGTCCCCACGCTTACCTTCTTGTCTGTAACCTCTAGCAGCAAGAGCCTTTGCCGGGGAGCACTTCGCCCCGGGCTTCCGTCGCCTCCTGACTCAAAGCGCTGCACAGCTTTGGCAGCTACAGGGAAGGGAATGGGACATTGCGGGGCTGTGGGCAGAGACCCAGATCCCACCTTCTCCCTGCAGAGTCAGACTACCCAGTGGTCCCTGGAGCCCACCATCTCCTCACCCTGCTGGGTTGGTCTCCTCCACTGTGCGAAGTTCCTTCCCAGAAGAAGAAGGTGCCGCTCAGCTGCTGGGCGGGGGGCTGGGCCCAGCTGCCCCGGGAAACAAGGGTTGAAGACATCTGGCTCAGAACCTCTGTTGGGAGGAAGGCATGGCTAAGAAGGCAACAGTTGCTGGCCCCATTTTCAGGCCCTTCCTGCACCTCCTGAGCCTTGTGCCCACCTCTCCTAGCCTAGCCCCTACTGGCTTAGCTTCCTGTAGTTGCCAGCTTTTAAGACTCTGGAAGGCCAGGGTCTTTCAATCCTCCAGGATCTCAAACTCACAAATGCTGCTCAAAGACACGGACACTGGTGTCTCCAGCCATTGAGATGACCAGAGTGGTGAACTCTGACAGGATGGATGGAAGGAGGAACCGGGATACCATGTGGGTGGAGCTCCGGGACACTGAGGCACAACCTGGAGGACAAAGAAGTCACTGCAGGGCCACAGCATGGAAAGCAGGCAAGGACTGAGGAAGGGGTGAGGGTCAAGGCTCTCACCAATCTGAACCATGAATCCCATCCAGCGCTGAATGACACGAGCAAACACAGGGTGCAGAGTACCCACCTCACCCTCCTCTAGCTGTGTTGTCCGGCGTCTAAAGACAGAGTAGGAGTTAGAACTCTACACCCATCGGACACACACAGCTAGCAAGGACCTACCAGGGACTTACACATGGACATGCCCTCCAACACGACACCATACCACATGTATACCTTTGTCTCTGGGCTCCAGAATCTGGGCCTGGTGCCCGCTCAGATCCACCTGGGGTCCGAACATTCTCAGTTTTATGACGTCTTCGACCCCGGGTATCTTCTGGCCGATCCAGGACAATATCATCAGTTGTTTTGGGAGAACCCAAATCTCCAGCTTCTGTTTTACTCTAGCAACAATGCAGGAAATGAGAAAGGGCTATGAGGAAGAGGAGAGGAGGGATGGAAGCTCTGGGGAGCAGAAGTGAACCTCAAGGGGTTAGAGACTGATAACTCAGTCCTGGAGGCTAACTACCCAGCCCCAGGCAGGTTACTAAATTTCCTGATCCTCATCTTCCTCATGGGTGAAGTGCTATTGTTTAGAGGACTCTCATTTAGAAACACGAAGTAAGGCAGTTGGCAAGCTGAGACTCTCTATATCAGCAGTTGTCAATTTGTGGTCTCGACCCGTTGTGTGTGTGTGGGGAGGTATCAAATAACCCTTCACAGGAGTCACCTAAAGACCATTGGGAAACACAGATATTTACACTGTGATTCCTAACAGTAGCACAATTACAGTTATAAAGTAGCAACAAAAATAATTGTATAGTTGAGGATCATCAGAGCATGAAGAACTATAAAGGGTCACAGCACTAGGAAGGTTGAGAACCACTGCTTTACAGCAAGGAGAGCTTGCTAAGTTTTACAAATCTCTACCTAAAGGACAGAGAGTTTTAACTGAAAAGACACATGAAAAAGCTTGAAAAAGCTGTAGGGGGAGAGGGCTGGGAGGCAGGCAGGTAGACAGAAGCCACTTCACCACTTCCTTCCATTACCAGCATATCCCAGAAGCTGCGGCGGCCAGCTTTGCTAGGTGGAGTCACAGGCTCCCCAGAGCCATGGGTAGAGGGAAAGTTGCTGGCTCGGCAGGCAGGGCTCTTGGTTTCCAATGGCCCGCTCTTAAGACTTCCTGTGGACATCAAACATTGCAGGCTCCCATCATGGATTCCCTTTATAGAAAAGCTCACCCCAAACCTGGCACAAGTGTCAACACCTACTCTGCTAGTGGGTGTGTGAAACTTGACCGTGCACAGCTGCACATGCTTGTCAGATGAGTTCTGAGGCTATCCCCTCCTCAGGTGTATGTGCTGGGGAGGGGGAGGGGTGGCTGAATGTGTACACAGCTGTTACTGCCTCCTCTTGATGTAAGGTGATGGGCAGCTGAATGAATATTTCTGATGGGGCACCCTGCTTCTACCCACGTACCTCATGTGTGCACCCCTGCCCAGCACATGATTCTGCCTTGATTGCTGACTTTCACTGGACCCAGTATAGGAGCTGGGCTCTTGGTTTACATACCTGGAGGGATGTCTTCCGTACACAGTGAGGCTGGTAGCAGCCGCAGCTCCATGATTGCATCAGCCAGGGCCTGGCGAGCAGCCGCCCGGAGCTTCTCCTCCAGTTGTACTATGCTAATGTTCCCCTTTTCCCATACGTCCAGTCGGAGCCGTGGGGACCCATCCTGAGCTGGAGGGGAAAATAGAGGTCACCTGTGGTTGCCCTCTACCCTAATTGGCACCTTCGCCTTCACAGCACTGATGGAACTCTCCAACCCAACAGGCTGTCTTACCTGAAGAACTGTCCGATGTGTTTGGGCAGCGAATGACCTGAGTCAGTTGCTCAAACTCTTCCTCTCGTAGTGGGTCTGGGGGCCCCAGAGAAGAGGGGGGCCACAATGCCAGTGAGATGGGGGCTCCTCCTTCTTCTACAAAGGCTAGAGTGATGCAGGCAACCCCTGTGTAGAAATCCATAGGAAGACTCAGACTTAGCACTTGCACACAGCCCCTCTCCTAGACCCTCCTCACCAACAAGGCTCTCTAGCCCGAAGGTAAAAAGAAGCCTTTGTTGCACCTGGTGTAGTGCCACAGGCCTAAGCTCTGCAATTTACCTTTGCCACCAGTTCCCTGTCCACCAGGTTTATTATACAAGTAGATGTCCAAGTCGGGGAGGCCACCCTGTGCTGGGAGTGGATGCTGGAGAGAGAACAGCCATGAGCACCAAGACACAGGGCGACAGGTAGGAGGGTACAAGTGTACAGAGGGTTCAGAAGACATGAGCAAGGGTGTACACGGGCTCATGGACACAGCCACAGATGCAAGGATCCAGAGAAAAGTCACAGTCTGGGTGTGCGGGGGAAGGGGACACATGAGTGCAGGTAGGAAACAGCAATCTCACTTGGAAGTGGTTCCGGCTATTGCTGTCTGTGTACTTAGGGGAGTGCAGGAAGGTGAGTAAGTTCTGACGGAGGTACCAGGCCAGGGCAGGAAGCCAGGGTCTGCAGGATGGAGGCAGGACCAGATGCAGCACCTCTGAGGGGAGACTCCCAGGAGGCTGGATGAACTGCAGTTATAAGAGAGAGAGCTGAAGCCATGGATTCTATCCTAGATGTCCTCAGCACCTGTGGCTGAGTCTGAAAGGGATGTTGGTGTGAGAGAGGCAGCTGACCTCTACATCAGCCGGGGTCAGCTTGCAATTCCGAACCAGCATGACAGTGATGATGTCCAGGGTGGCCTCATCCAGCCGCCTGCGCAGAACGCGAACTAACTCATCCGTGATTTCAGGACCTTGATAGAGCCGTGTTAGAGAGGTAGGGGAGATTGTCAGAGGATTCAGTTGTCTTCAGTCCTGGCCTGAAACCCCTGGCCACAACTACAGAACTGGATATAGCTATGCACTCCAGATGAAAGGAAACTGGCACAGAGCTCTGGCTTTGTCAGGCTACTCGACACAATTTTAGACATATTACCTAAAATCCTCAAAGTCCCTATCTAAAAAATGGTGAGCTTTCTATCTCCAATCTCAGAGTTGTGTTACAACTACTAAAAGAGAAGATATGTGTCCTGCCAGCTTTAACTGTCTACTTAATTCAGCCTAGAGTCATCTGAGAATGAAGTCTCAGTTGAGGGACTGCCCAGGTCAGGCTGGTGTGTGAACATATCTGTGGGAGGTTTGGCTGATTAGTAGTCAATACGGGAGGACCTGGGACACTGTGGCAGCACAGTGGGAAGGTGATGAAGGGCTGTGTAAGAATGTCAGCTAAGCAGGAACCTGTATGAACCAGCACCATGTTCCTCCATGCTTTCTGCTTTAAGTCACTGACAAGCTCCTGCCCTGACTTCCATTGATGATATAACCTGTAAGCGGAAATAGACTTTCCTATGTTGCTTTTGGTTAGTGTTTTATCACGGTAATAGAATGAAACTCTGACAATTACGATAGCTTTAGCCTGAGCTGTGGTACATATTACCCGAATCCCTCAGGGAACCTCAGTGTAGCCCCCTAGCTGATCCTAGCCTCAGGTCAGGACCAAGCAGCTGTGCTTCGACTATCTGGCTCTTCTTCCTACACTGCACCTTGTTGGGAGCCGACTCCTAGCAGAAAGCGGCTATCATCTTTGCAGTCATCTCAGGCCATATACCCTGACAAGAGACTTGTTTTTCAACAGCCTACAACAGCCGAGCACACTCTGATAAACATCTTGTTTTTCCCAGACATATTTTGTTTTGTTGTTTAGTGTCTCCAGCTGCACTCCCCTGCTTGTGCTTATATACCCATGATGTTCTTTCAATAAACGAGACTTGACCAGACACTCTGTCTTGGCTCCATTCTTCGCGCCTCTTGCCCCTCCATCCTCTCTCTCTCTCTCTCTCTCTCTCTCTCTCTCTCTCTCCCTCCCTCCCTCCCTCCCTCCCCCTCCTTCCCTCCCTCCCCCTCTCTCTTTCTCCCTCCCCCCTCCCCCCTCTCTCTTTCTCCCCCCCCTGCAGACCCCTTTGACTGACTTGCAGGCCAGGTCAGCACCTCAAGTGGGCTGTCTTGTCTCACCCAGCTCCTGCTCAAGCCAAGTCCAGAACACAGCCAGCACTGGAGGAAGAAGTCAGGGCAGACTAGATGGCTGCAAGAGAAGCAGATCTCAGAATCCTTACCTGCCTGGTCTACACCATGTACCAGCAGCTGGATATGTCTGTCCACTTGGCCCACAGGGCGAACAGCATCTGAACTGCGGCTGGAAGCCATGTCCAGGGGAGAACGAGGAGCCTAGAGGGACAATAATGGTCAGGGTCTAGCTCCAAGAAGCAAAACATGCAGGGTGCATGGGAGTAACATGTGGTGGAACAGTGATACGTGCCGCGGAATCCTCAGAGTTGATGGGTTCTTGGCTTCGGGACAGAGCTAGGGATGGGGCCAGGGTATCCCCTTCCCATGGTCGGTCACTGCAAGAAGTCTCCAGAAGCCTAGAAAAGAAAGGTGAGGTCATTGGATATGTCTCCTCCCATGCCATCCCTGACTCAAGTTTTAACCCATCTTCTCAGGGTCCACATACCGAAGGTAGTATACGGCCTTTGTTGCTCGCTCTTGATAAACAAACATATTTTTCCGGTTCACTACAGAGAAGGCATTGAGCACAGAGCGCAGGGCCTGGATAGCTGCCAAAGTAACATGAATAAGAAAATTTCTTTCCCTAAATCTCCCACTCCCACCTGCCCTCTTATGCCAGTCACATACCCCGAGAGACCCCCATGCTGGGACCCATCTTGAGACGTGAATGGACTCGGATCACAGTTCCCCATACAACATCACAGGAGAAATGGCCTGGGACAAACTGCATGGTGGCTGCTAGGTATCCTCGGGGAGCACAGCTCTCATCAGCAGCGTAATCTGCAGAGGGGCAGCATGGGTAACAAACAGGATATCCAGGTATCTGCTTGGTTATCTTGGCTCATTCTCAATGTGCAGAAACTGCCTTCAAAACCACAGCAGACTGATAATTACGGGGTTTCTCCTTTTTTCTCTGTACCCCAGACTTCCTACTCCTGATTTCTCACCCCTGACTATCCATCTCCTAAGGAAAAATGAACGTATTGGATAGTAAGGATGAGCTAGGCTTAGGTACATTCCGAGGAACCAGGTTGGTACAGAGGCTTTTGGGACTATCTTAAGGAGACCTTGAGGAGTTAAGGAGAGGTATCAAGAAAGGTAATCCTGAAGACAATGCCTAGGGGTTCTGGCTTCTCACAACACATGCCGGTGGCCCCATTAGCTACTGTCTTCACCAAAGCCATAGCAGCAGCTCATTAAAAGAAAGAGGCTATGGGTGTCTGTGTACACTAGCTGCAGAGTGGGGGCAGAGCTCCTGTGCTCTGAAGGAAAAGATGCCCCAAAGGCTGGAATAGTAGTAATTAATGCCATGGACACAGTCCAATGCCTCGTCTGATCCTTGTCATGCTTCCTAATGAATGAGGAACCTTCTGAAGGGTAAGGGAGCAGTTTGACTTCCCAGAAACACTACATACAGGCTGCCTAAGAGACTCTACCTACACTCTGGCTCCAAGTGCAGCTCCTACGGGCTTCAGAGACTATGGAGACTAAAACCAGGAAGGGCTGTGCCTAGGCTCTGACCAGCCACATGTGCCAGGATGCTGTGAGTCTTGTCGTGGCAGTGCTTGGTTATCTTGGCTCATTCTCAATGTGCAGAAACTGCCTTCAAAACCACAGCAGACTGATAATTATGGGGTTTCTCCTTTTATACAGGGAAACATCCTAGGATGTGCTGAGAGAAATACTCCTCTAACACTGGTAAAAATGTATGAGACTATTAAAAATAGGGAGTCTTTGGTTTTATGCTTTCCTTTGATCACTGTAGCATGAGCCATGGTCATCAGGTACAAAAGAAGGAAGCCCAAGGGTTGAGACTTCAATTACTGCCACCATTAGATTAGTATGTTTCCTTGTCATGACCAGAAACCCTAGGAATCCCAAAGGGGCCCTATGTCTGGCTGTCTGGAGGGGTGCTCAGAAGACCAACCTTGCTACAGTGTCTCCGGCTCCTCCCCTCTGGCTCCTTCTTGTAGAACAGGCTGCCAACTTCCCACTCCCTCATACTCCTTGCTGTCTACTCCGCTGCTGGGTTAATGTCAATGTTTTAGGTATCAAGGCAAGGCCAGGCAAAGGCCAGCCAGTGGGAAGCCTGGTCACAGCCTAGAGCTAACCATCTCTTTTCTGCAGTATTCTTCAACCTCTCCTCCTTTACAGGCTTTCCCCACAGAGGCACGCTCAGTTCTGTCCTTTATTTTGGTGGCTTCCCTCGCCTCTACCTTCCTTCAGTCACTGTATCCATTTTCTCTGCTGACCTAGTTGAAAGAGCAGTTCTGTCTGCTCCAACTCTGTCTTCACTCTGCCTTGTCGTCTGGCTTCTGATCCTGCCCATCCATTGAAACTACTCTCTTTAAAGTCCGTGATGACCTAGCAGCAGCCAAGGGCAGGGCCCCTTATCTTTCCAATCTTGCTGGCCCCTTATCTTTCCAATCTTGCTTCTCACATGAGGAATGGACAGAGGACAGAGAGCGAGGCTGCCTGGTGAGGGAGGGTCATGGCTATGACCATACCGTCACTGGGCAGGACTACCCGCTGACGGCAATGGAAAGGCGTCTCACTGCGCCACAGATCTTCTTCGCTTTCTGCCACCAGAAGGGAGTTACACACGTGACTGTCGTGAAGGTCCTGAAGAAGCAGTCGCTAGGAGAAGGAGCAAGGTGTCAGAAAAGCAGAAACACTTTCTATTATATGGGTGATGGTCAGGGGTGATGGTCAGATCACAAAGAATGACCACTATTACTGAGGTCTGAGATCAAACAGAACATCAGGGCTGGGCAGTGGTGGCGCACGCCTTTAATCCCAACACTTGGGAGGCAGAGGCAGGTGGATTTCTGAGTTTGAGGCCAGCCTGGTCTACAGAGTGAGTTTTAGGACAGCCAGGGCTACACAGAGAAACCCTGTCTCGAAAAAAAACCAAACCAAAACAAAACAAGAACATCGGGAGCCTGGACTACCTAAAGTACAGTGTATCAGAAACGAAAATACATGGCTGTACCGAGGACTGGGAGGCAGCCAAAGGCAGTCTGCTTTGATACTGCATCAGCCTTGCCTGCTATGACTGGGGAGCATGGCCTACCCTGGTAGTAAGAAGAGGTTACTCCTAGGCACTATCAAGTGAAAGGAGTCAAGAAACAGGTTTCTTGTGAAGGGGACCCAGAGTGCCTGGCTTCAGACACTGTTCAGTCTACACTGGGAAAAAGGTAATGCAGGTGTTTAAACTGGACAGGGGAGGTTGGCACAGAAAATAAATGGGCCAGGCAGGGACAGGTAGCTTGGGGAGTGAGAAATTCTGAATTTGTAAAAGGGAAAATACAAAACAAAACACCCACCACCAATCTGGAAGGACACCAGCAAGCACAGTGTGGGTCACGAGGGAACAGCATCTTACTTAACAGAGCTCAGTGCAAACCCAGCAAGCCTTTGCTTCTCAGAATCTAGCCTTCAGTTCTCAACTTAAAAGTGCTTTAACCAAGAAGTGTTCCCAGACAGTCCGAGTCAGAGCCCTGACACGTGCTCTCCCAGCAGCCTCTTCTCCACTACAGAATTCTTCATGGCTGACACTGAAATCATCCATGTATTTTAGCTGTTCCCTGTGTCTGGCTCTCACTGACTTCCTGGTGTAAGGACAAGAAACATCTCAAGGGTCACTGGCAGGGAATGAGACCCCTTCAGTTTGTAAAGAGCTGTGAGAATAACAGCTTTCAGAACTGGGGTGTCATAGAAAAGGTCTCTGTCACTGTTAAGTCTGAGACAGACCACCCAATTCTAAAATTTTGGTTCCTAGAAACTCCTTCCTCCTCTTCCTCAAAGTCTCAGTGCCCCAGCCCCACTCCAGGCTGACTGACCTGGTTGACCTCTCTGCAGATTTCCCCAACTCGCCTCACCAGGAGTTGTTGCAGGTGGCGACACTCAGTGCCCGGGCCACCATCCTCACGACTCAGGCTCCTAGACAGAAAGGACAGAGATGACAGAACTGCAGAGGGAGGTGGTCTTAGGTGTCCTAAGTTGGAGGGAAGGTCATGGAGCTGGGGGCCCAAGGGAACTATATAAAGGAGGTAACAATGTACAAAGTAAGTAAGCCTATGGAAAGGGAAACAGAGATTGCCAGTGGTTTTGGAAGCCTAGGCTGCACACTTGCCTTGCCAGCTCCCTCATGGAACTACAGAGGCTCCCACACCTCTTGATTATTCTTAAAGCTTAGTCAAGATGGTGGCCTTCCCTTGTGCCACCTCTAAAAACAGGTTATTTAAGCAGATGCCCAGCTGTGAGCCCTTGCTCTATCACTTACTGTGACCTTGGGCAAGTATTCAATTCTTTGCAGAGTTTCTTCACTTACACTATTAGGGCACTACTATGTGGAGCTGATATGATGTGACAGGCAATGCCAGGTCAGTGAGACAAGATGATGCTTGTACACGCTGGACAGGCACCTCAATGCTATGTGCACTTGTCAAATACCAGCCACCACTCGTATTTTCCTAAATGTCAACCTCTGAAGCTTTTATGAACTTAAGGCCTCCAAGTTTTTATGAACCTGATGGTCTTAAGGCTCAGGTAGAAGTCATAATCCCCATTAGCCTTTCATCGCCACTAAGAAAGTCCAGAGAGCTGGGTATGAAGGCATATACCTTACTCTCAGCATTCATAAGGCAAAGGCAGGCAGATCTCTATGAGTTCAAAGCCAAACTGGTCTACATAATGAGTTCCGGGCTAGCCCTGTGCCACAAAACGAGCAAACAAACCAATAAACAAACAAACCAAAACCAAGAGTGATGTGCTTTTCTTAGAAGAGATCAGGAGTCCCAGACCTTAGAAGACCCCTAACAAAGCTCTTAAGTTTTTCTCTTTTCACTTTCTCTCTGGGACAGGGTTTCACTGTAGCCCTGGTGACCTGGAACATACAATGTAGACCAAGTTGATCTCAAACTTTAGAGTTCCTCCTACCTATGCCTTCCCCGTGTAGCGTTAAAGGTACATACATGTCATCATGCCAGGCTTTAGGTATTTTCAGTAACCTTGAGAGGTGCTGTGTGACTATGCACCAGAAGCTGACGGTGCTGGGGTACAGCATGGCCTCTACATACCGTGCATGTGCATACACTTCCACACGATCCTGCAGTATCCTGACGATGAGCCAGAAATCAGGCAGGGAGGGCCCAGGAAGAACAGCGAGTGAAGGCTGTGGAGGTGCTGGTCCAGGTGGAGTCCGCAGTGTGAAGAGGGCTTTCTCACCAAGAGTCTCACCGGGACCCTCACTGTCTGAGCCACTGCTGCCACCATCATAACCTGGGTCAAATGTGCTGACATTCAATCCCACCCTTAGCTGAGCCCAAGTTATATAAATCACATGGGCATCAAGCTTGACAGACTCCTTTAAGTAGGTCTCCTCTGACCCCCTACCTAGACCTTTCCCTATGCAGTCCTAAGCCCAGCTGTTATCAACTTGAGGTCCTCCACCCTCACCATGAGCTTACCGAGGTGGTCTGAGTCCACGCTGCCTTGACTGGACATGAGGCTTAGTCCCCGACTAGGCTGACTTCCTATATAGAGAAGGGAATGCCTGGTGTGTCTCTGGATCCTGCGTAGGGTCTGCCAGTAGAAAGGGGAGCTGGGAGGGACAGCTATGCCCCCAGACTATGCTGCCCATCTTGTCTTACCTCCCTGTGACAGGCTGGGAAGGCTGACAAGGGGGGTGCCTTCAGAATCCTCCAGGGAGCCAGGGACCTGGGGGCTGGCTGTCAGGACCTGAAAAACAGGAATCAGAACTGAGATAAAGCCGTATGACACCTGCCACACCTCTTGGTCCCCAGGTCAGACTCACCTCCCCTTCAGCATCTTCAGCCCTATCTTCATGGTTGTGCCAAGCCCAGGCTGCTGAAGGGGGCTCCCCATGGAGAACACTTGGCTGTTGGCCAGTTGCCACAAAGAAGAAGCCACTGTCAGGGTCCTCGAGGAGAACATGGCCAGGGAGGTGGAGGCGTCGGAACTCCTAGGGAAGGAGCCGAGAGCATAGGTCAGGTGGGGTTTCTCCTTTGACACTGTGCCTCCCTACAGAAGCGGATGGGAGTCCACAAAGCAGAAAAGCTTGAGTGGCTTTGCCAAAGTTCAGCAGGCCCAATAACAAGGAGGGAAGTAGGGCTACTGTCCACAGAGCCCCACTTCCAGGCAAACGAGAGAGGGGCAGAGATGGCAAGGAAATACAGGAGGGAAAATTCTTATGAATTCAGATTAAAAGAGGGCAGGGCTTTTCTTTCTGGGCTCCAAGAAAGGATATAGTCCCAGGGAACCATGGAGTGTCCTAAGGGCAGCTGACCTCCTTGAACTGTGTGAGGGAGCGCTCTGGCCCAAACACAAAACTCAGAGGAGGAGCTTGGCGGAGGCAGGTAGAGCGTCCAGAAGAGCTGTGAATGTGGGCAGCCGCTCGGTGCAGGGCAGGGCTCTGGGGGATGCCCCCTCTTCGGAGTGCCCCTACCATCTCGTCTTCTAATAGCCAGCGGATCTACAACCAGAGTTTGGGTGTGAGCCCTTGCTTATTGGGGTACCAACCCAACCCAAACCATAAGGCGCTAGAAGACAGTCTGCCTTATAGACTGCAAGAGGCCTACATCCGTCTTCTCATGTACCTGGCTAAGCGGGTGTCAGCTATAGCACTGGGGGGGGGGGGGGGGGGTGGTGGTTTACTGCTTGTACTGAAGGAGAGAAGGCTTACCTCGTTCATTGTGCTCTCAATAGCCAGTCTGTGAGGTGTGGCCAAACTGGACAGTCCTGGGTGTCTAAGTGGATGAAAGGTTTATAAACTAGTTTCCCAAGAATAAAAACTGAGGGAAAGTGGAGAAACTGAGAAGGAGGTAAGGATGGGTGGGTGGGTGAGCACCCTCTTAGAGGTGAAGGAGATGGGGGATGAGGTGGGGGGCTCATGGAGGGGGGGACAAAGAGATAACATTTGAAATGTAAACAAATAAAATAATTAATTAAAAAAAATCACACACACACACGCACAGGCACAGGCACAGGCACAAAGGATGTACCTCTCTTCTTCTGGGGGTGGTAGTGGGGGTCCTAGGCCATCATCTGACCTTAAAGATGAGGGCTGCCCTGGGGACCGTGGGAATGAAGCACTGCTCTCAGATGTTGACCTAAACAGGGCAGAAACAAAAGTCAAAGGTCAGGAGCTACTATCTTCCTAGGGTCTCCAAAGGTCTCGTGTTCCCCAAAGCCCCAGAACCTGCCAAGCTTGCTGCCATACCGATGGTGTTGAGGGCCTGAGGCCGGGGGTAGTTCCACTTCCAGGGGTAAGGTCAACACAAAGACATCAAGAGTGATGCTGAGATCCCTCAGTGGGACTCGGCCTCCAATTGGGGGTCCCTCCAGACTGGAAAGCACTTGACCTGTGAGAGAGGTAAAATTAGGGGTTTCTGAGGACCCTGGAAAAAGTATAGCTTTCCAAGTTCTAAATTATACCAAGTCATTCTCCTAGGTTCTCCCATCTTGCCTGTCCCCAAGGGCAGGCAGGCAAACAAGCCATATGGGGACCTTTGGCTTTCCCCTTGGCTCCCCTAAGCTCACCCAGACAGGTGGGCAGGCTGCACACAGGCACTGAGCTGTGTTGTCCACGCAACCGCACGGAGCATGTGAGGTGTAGGAAGAGAGGCGGCAGGTCATGGATGAGGCTGTCGGGCCCAGTAGGGGAGTCACCCCCTAGGATACTGAAGGAGTCCTCATCGGGGTTCACAGTGTCTGCATCTGACAATGATGCAGAGTCTAGCCCAGCAGGCCCCAGGTCTGGTTCTCGGCTCTCGCGGTACTCCACCTCCAGCTCTGGATCGCTTTCAGTGGCCACGCAGCAGGCAGATGTGTCCCCTAGAGGCGTAAGACGTGATTAATGAGAGAGGGCAGCAGCAAGGACCACTGAACTCCTGCTGGAAACAGCTCACACACCTTCCTCTCCCACGAGCTCAGCCTCTGAAAACTCCAGGTCACTGACTTTTCTGTCCACAGTGTCTCGGGGCCCCTCATCCTGAGGGGGGAGAGGAGAAGACAGGTGATCAAAGCAGGCCATCCAGGCATCAGAGAACCAAGACTCAAAAGGATTCCGACAGGCTCTGGGTTGGGCACGCAGAAAGAAGCTCCTCACCTCTCGCCTACTGGATGGAGGGCAATAGAAGAAGTAGTGGGGATTGGAGGGCACGGTGCGGAAGTGCAGACGGCTGATCTCCAGGAACTTCTCCTGTTCAGGAAGAGGCTATGAGGTCAGCCATCCCTGAAAGGACACTGCTCTCTTCACTAGACCAGGACATCCTCAACCCAGGGGAGTCTGTGGGCTGCATGAGCAGGACTCTACCTGCTTCCGCTCCCCTCCAAGTTCCCACCTGGATGAGGCTGTGAAGGGCATCATGTGCCTCTCCTCTGAACTGGCAGACATCTGTCAGAGAAATCTCCGGACCAGGGTCTGGATTCCCAGGGACGCGGGTGCTCTGAAACTCCGGCTCACTTAGGTCCTCAGTCTCTATACTGGGGTTAAAGGAGCACATCAGGGTTAAGAACCACCACGTGCCAGAGCAGCAACAGTCTGCCGTTGTCTACAAGGAGTTGGAACAGAGCCTGGGAGGTGACCGTGGAGCAGCCCTCTCCCTTCGGGCTCTGACCTACACACTTCTTACAGAAAGGGTGTCACTGGGTGGAGGGTAGGACCACTCAGCATAAAAGCAGCAGCAAAGCTTGTTGGAGGAATCGTGTGTTCACTTGGAGGGGCACAGAGGGTGTAGGAGGTCTGGGCCTCCAGAGCAGTCACTGGGCCCTAGCATCCTCGCTTTCTACCTGTCATTTCTTCAACTGCAACACCGTAGAAGCTACCAGAGCACCTCCCATCCTGTCTCTGTCCTTCCTCTAGCCTTCCTCTTCCTTCAGCAGGAGCTGTGAAGACTCACTGTGGGGACTCAGTGATGAACAATACACTCACAGCAGTTGGGGACATTGTTATGATTAATATGGAAGACAACAGAAAAATTTCTGTCTTTACTCCTGGGAATGGGCTAGCCCTAACTCAGCTCATTAGACATACTAAATTAGGAGAGGTGGGGTATGCCTGGGAGGGAGACTGCTACCAAAGCCAAATGGGACAAGACCAGAAACAAAGCCAGTGACAAGGTACCACCACCTCTCGGTGTACTTCCTCTGGACTGAAAAGTCTTGCTTGTAGGGACTTGGTTCATGTGTCTCTTACAACCCTGCTCAACAGCCTTCAAGAACAATCCTAACCTGGACTCAGAAACTAGGATAGCTCGTTCCCGGGGTTCTGGTCCTTCTTCGATACTACTGCTGAAGGGCCCTGGACTGAGAGGCCCAGGGCTTGGGGGTGCATGAGGCAAACCCCAAGTATGGCCACATAGTGCAAGCAGGAAAGAGGTGATGTCTACTTCTTGTAGTAGCTCCTCACAGGCATCTACGGCTGTCAGCAGATCCTGGCAGGTCACACTTTGTGCTTGCTGCAAGCTTCGGAACAGTCCTAATAGGAGCAGAATGGTCCATGAGGATCGCCTCTGTAACTGTCGTCCAGTTCCCAACACTGTAATCCCTATAGTTCCACCCCAGAGTCACACTCCTTCCTTCCGTGGCATTCCTGCTCACCGCGGACGAAGCACCGCTGGGCATGCTCCTGCAGCAAGGCACAATGCGTGGCTGCCTCCTTGTATCTGGGCTCCATCCAAGCTGAGGATGAGGAAGGGTGGTCCAAGTACTGAGCCCTAGGAATGTGAGGAAAAACAGGTCTTGGTGGACTCCCCTAAACGATACCTTGGCCTCATCAGGCACTCAAACTCCAGAGGAGCATCCAGACTCTTAGCAAACATACCCCTGATCAGGGATGTCTGATGACTTGCTGGGGGACACAGCTAGAAAGTGAAGTTCCTGATTGACCTGAGTATGCACCCAAGCCTTGGATGGGAGGAGCCGAGAGGTGAAATGAGGCATACCCACCGAAATATGAGATCTCGTGGTGCTTGTGGAGGCTGCAAGCCAACCATTTGTTCCCTCAGTGCTTCCAGGGAACAGCTATAGCTGTAGACAGGACACCGGGTCCGGGGCCCTTCAGCACCCTCTGTCTGGGGAGCCTGGCGCCCACTGTTAGATGCTAAGTCTCGGCAGGAGGGTGTGCTTGGCTCTCCTGGATCCTGGGCACTGTCTGTGAAGAAAGGTGTTTATGTCTTCACATTCTCAGAGGCTTCCCAACCTCACCCTGTACTTGAATGACTTTAGGCAGCAGCCTTACCACTAGCAAGGGTCACACTGAGGATGGGCACTTGGGACTTTGCAGCCTTAGTCCCTGCTCCTCCCAGGTCTCTCAGGCTCGGAGCTCCACTCCAATCCCCAAGCTTAGGTTTTATTTCTTCTTGAAAGGAACCCTCCAGGCCATAAGCAGTCAGATGTTGAACATCTGAGGAAGAAAAGAGGGGCATCTGCCTATCAGGGCTCTCTGGTGGACTAGGGGAAGAGCTCAAGGGTTTGTGTCAGAGGGGTTAGTGAGGAAGGTCAGCTACTGGTACCTGAGAAGGTAGCCGGGAGAAAAGTCAGAAACACATGCTGAGGGCCCAGAAGCCTTGCATAGCAGTGCCACTGAGGGGGCTGGGCAGAAATGGAAGACCTGATAATTCCAGGAATCCCTACACCCTGTAAGAGATGAACAGAGAACAAGAGCAATCCACAAAGGAGCAACATTCCAAGTCTTGTTCCCTTCGTCCACCCTGACCAGGTTCCTCTTAGGCTAAGTATGAGAGGTCAGGGGATGGAGACCTGGGTACAGGTGTGCGCTGACAGAAGGATGTTTGCACCCGAAGCGCTCAGGGAAATGCAGCGGTGCTGACCTGGCTAGGAAGGGTGTAGTCTTCAGAGGCCTGGGTGCTGTCACCTGCTTGATCCTTAGAAACTGCATGGCCCCAAACTAGAGGACCTTCTGGACCTGCAGGGGGGCAGAGATGGAGGAAAGGAGCAGGACCAGTAGAGGCAGAACTCTGAGTGACAGGGTAGGAAGCAGCCAGAACTCAAAGACAGAAACCACCTTGAGGTAGGGAAGGGCTGAAGACTGGTATCAGGAAAGTGGTGGGGAACTCACCTGGGTCACGGTAGCTCCGCTGCACGACCTCATTCAAGAAGGCAGCCTGGTCAGCAGGGGTCAGTGGGATCTCCCGGTCACTTAGCTCCTGTCCCAGGCAGCTGTGCAGCAGGCACAGCACCATGTCGTTGGTGGGACAGGGCCCCTCGGCGAGAGGCACACCCTCTGGCTCTGCCCGACACACACTCTGTCTCAGCAACGAGTCTCCTGCTGCCCAGTGCCCCCGGCTCCACCCTAGCTGGCAAAGCCCTTCCTTCAGCCTCAACCTCCACCCGCCCCTCACTCACTGTGCTGGCTGACTTTTCTACCTTCTGAGATACCCAGGTTTGCTGGCCCCTTAGGTGAGGGTGAGCAGCTTCCAAGGATACCCACCTCTGGAGAGCAGGAGGAAAAACATCTGCAGCTGCTGGCACTGTGGCAACAACCCTAGTAGGTCAAAGTTGAAAGGGATCTCATGGACACAGGTGTCTCCTCGTTGGTCCAGCCCTAGGAGGAAAGACTAAGACACAGTGAGACCTGGATTACCTACCCGTAGCTGCTTTCTCCCACCGTACTACCCTGCTCCATACACCCTTGCCACTGACCGTCTGAGAGCCGTGGCTCTGGGGGCAGAGGACCCCACTCCTTGCTCTGGCACAGCTGTATCAGGTATTCGAAAGTCAGCAGGGACCCTATGCAGGCAGCATCCCGTGGATGGAGCTGGGAAGACACACCAGATGACAGGAGTCATTCTATCCTAGGTCCCACCTCTGGTCTCAAAGGACATGCACAGGAGACAGCCTCCAAGCAAGAGATAATCTGATGAGGGAGGGAACCGTTTTGGGGTCACTTACAGCTTGAGGAATCTCAGAGTAGGTCAAGTCCTGCAGGTGTTTCCAGCTTTCAGGGCCAGGTCCCACTCGTCCATACTGAGGCTCCACCCACACCTCAGTGACTAGGTTGAGCTCTGAGTCCCCCTCTAAGGCCTCCACCTCCACATCATTGTCATCATCTGTTGAGAAGCTAGAAGAGGAGGAGTTTTAAGCCCAAAAGTTCAGTGACAGCTGGTGGCAGGGAGGATGGGAAGGCGGGTGTCCAGGATAGCCACACGGCCTGTGCAGACCAGCATCTACTCAGCATGGGTCATCTAAAGCCAGCGGCTCCCTGCTCTGGTTTGGGATAGAGGCCATAGTAGTAGGGTAGCCAGACATTTAGGTGACCCTGGGGGAGGGGACTATGCAGAGTTCACAGCCTCACCTGTCTTTAGTGGAGGTAGAGTGTGGCGGGAAGAGGATGTACTGGACAACACAAGTATGCTTCTCTTCAGCTGCAGCCTGCCCCAGTTGTTCATTCTGTGAATAAATGGGAGATCCTGGGCAAAACCCAGGCAGTGAAGAGGCCTAGACAGCTTCTCACTCTGGCCTGAGGCCTTGGTCCCTTGATCAGGTGAGGTAGTTTCTAGCAGTCACCACTCAGTTGAGACACAAGTGTCCCAAGGTTCTCATAGTCCCTGGTGTAAGTTTCAGAAGGATGGTACACACCTGAATTGGAAGCTCCAAAACCATGTTGATGATTCCTTCCCCGCTACAGGCGAAGTGGAACCCTTCAGAGAGTCGGACTCTGAAGCCCCCAAAAGACACGGCAGAACCAGAAAGATGAGGAAAGAGAAATTAGTTCAGTGCACCAACTGCCCACCTCCCAGAATCCACCATGCAACCTGGCCCACTGGAGGCAAGCTCAAATTAGCAGTTCCCTAGAGAGTACCAGGTCTAAATAGGACCAGAGGTCAAAATTAGCAGAGCTGGGCAGTATGGAGTGGCAACAGCATGACCCATGACCTCTGTACTGACAATGGTGCTTGGAGAAGGGAATTATCTGGCTTTGGCCGCTGTCCAACCCCAGAGCCTACACATGTTCTCTCCCTGCCCTCGCTGAGCTGCCCTGCAGGCTTGGAACATACTCAGTGAGAACAGAGAGGAGCTGGGCGATGGCGCTGAGTGGCAGCGTTGGAGCGAGGCCTGATGGGACACTCCACAGCCAGCGCTGATGGTAGAGGTAACGTGACAGGGAGGCAAGGCTGGATGAGGCCGAGCGGCCTGACACCAGGGGCAGTGGTCCTGGTGGCTCCAGTGTCAACAAGAAGGGTGCCCGGTAGTCCAGGGGCAGCTTCTCATACCTGGGAAACAAGGCAGCTCCCAGTTGGCTTCTGCTCACAGCTGCTCATGCTCTGAGGTCTCCTCCCCATCTTTTTTACCAACCTGATGAGGAGCTTGTCCAGCGGCTTATGAAGAACCACAAGGCAGGGCCGGTCAGACAAGGCCTGCTGTGGCCCCAGCGTGGGGGGTGATTTGGAGGGCGAACTGGCCCCAACGCCCCCTAACCCTTTTCGTTTCACTTTGGGCGTCGGCTCCTTACTTTGCACCCGGTGCGGGAAACGAAGGCGCAGGATCTCTTCCTTCAAGCCCGACACAATCTGGGGGAAAATATAGTAAGACTTCCCCACTCCCAACTCATCCATGTCTGGGAGAAGGGATCCACAGTCATGGAAAGGACTCTCCCTCTCATGTTCCTCTGGGGTTGCCTCTCCTCTCTGAGCCAGGAGGGCCAAGGAAACAGTTCACCTACACCCCAGAACTCCTCAGTCAGGCAGTCAGGGCTTACCTTATGCCGGGCCTGGGCTGGTGTGCCAATTGGAAACCCTAGGCGAAGAACCATGCAAGGGGTCTTGGAAATGATGCGGACCATGTAGAAGGAGGATGGAGGCTGGTCTGGGGCACTGGGAAGATACAGAAGCAAGTGAGCTGTCCTGGGCTGAGAGTAAATGGGCTTCAGAAGTCGGGATATGGTCTGGGGTTAGGAAGAGAGACTGGGATGAGGTGTGAGATGGGTAAGGAGACCACTTTGCCCACCTGGAGAGCAGCTTGACATAGGAATAGCCCTCAACCAGCACGAAGCTGCTCCAGTCTCGAAGCAGAGAGGTCAGTGAAGAGTGTGAGATCCTGCACTGGATAGTGCTATAGCGCCCATTGCTGCCCGGGCTGTGCAAGTGCTTAGGGAGTGGTCTAGGACAGGGTGGGAGGGAGAGTGACATTAGCCCCAATGGTTTCTAGACCCTGAGGTCATGGGAGCTGGCTTAGCCACAGTTGGTACTCTCCCCATCAGCCTCGCTCCCTCCCCAGCATGCTTCTCAATCAGAGCCATGGCCCTGGGCTGAGGGTACCCACGTGTCATGCTCCAGGATTAACACCAGGCGATGCATGTGCAGCCATCTCTGCCATGAGTTAGCATCCATGGACAGCACCGGCTTCCAGTAGGCAGCAAACTGGGCATGGGATGAGTCGGAGCCACTATGCTGAAGGGAAAGCACCTGGGGACAGAGGCCAGCCCACTAAAAACATCCGTGGAAAATAGCAAACAGCTACGGCAGATTCAGTTCAGGGTCAGGCCAGTCTGGGACGAAGGCACAAACTGTTCTCAGCAGAAAGGATATGTTAGGATGACCGAGCCAGGACGGACTGTACAGCTCGTTAGAGCTGACCGAGCAGGAGGATGGAGCCTGCCTAGCTTATATTGCTGACTTTACAGAAAAGTGGCTGAGAGCTGGCAAGATCTAATGATGAGGCCACTGTGTACTTCCGTGGCCATGTGCACTCTGCACCACATTATCAGCTGCAGACTGAGGGAAGAGAACACAGAACTTGGAAGTTGTAGTCCTCAGGAAGTATCCACTTCACATGGAAAGTGGGAGTTGAAAAACAGGTACTGGGTAGGAGGAGGCCCAAGTACACCACACAGAGACAGGCAAGGGCAACGGTAGCCTGCTAGGATACCATCACCTGACATTTGCAAAATGTCGACCTTAGTGTGGTCTGCTCGCGTGGTCTCTTTTTATTAACAGTTTCCCCAGGGCCTTAGGATGCAGGAAGAAGAGATGCTGTCAAGGCTAAAGCTGGTTTGGGTACCTCAGACTTGAGAAGAAACAGTGTTGCATTTGGCCTCCAGGCTAGGCCCACTCACCGGGGTGCTGGAGCCAGGAGGGATGTAGAAGAGGGGTACTCCACTCTTGGTGCTGTCTGGAAGCGTGAAATGCTCTGGCACCGAGGAGAAGGACTGCAGGTGGGCAAGCATCTGATCCGTCTGGTTAATGCTGTAGAACAAGGGCCAAGCTTGAGCTATAGCAGACTGCCGGGACAGATGAAGGGAACCTCAGGGGTACAGAGAACCCTGGACATAATCGTGGTATACTGGATCACTTCCCCCAGATTCACAAATCTGTCCTACACAAGTTGGGTATTGCTCATTAAATGGTGGCCTTACTTACCTCTGTAGTGTGTTCCAGAAACGGCGGATAACGTGAGTGCGATACAGTGAACGAATAGGTTGTCGTAGTGCACAGGACACGTCATGTAAAATGTCATAGCCGCCTTCCATTGTCACTTCCACCCTCGTCCCTCGAGGGCCCTCAGGCTCCAGGGGCCAGGGTGCCACAGCCACATACTCAATACGCATATTGTGTTTCCACAGCAGCACCAGCTTCACCTCCAGCTGGGACCCCCCTTCAAGAGAGCAGGAGGGCAAGGAAGGCTTAGAAGAAGCCGGACTTCAGGCCCAAGTCCTACTCAGAGCCTCACCTGTATCATGGAACTCATGCCCGGCCAAACTTCCAAACACGGTCCCACACATTTCAGAAGCACAGCCCAGGACTCCACACCCCATGCTGTCCACTCAAGCAGAAGATGGAACTGGGAGCTATATGCTAAGAGAACTCAGCCTTGAAAGCACCTCAAAGCTCATTTGTCTTCAATGACAAGCAGAGACTTTCATGGGAACACTCTTTAATGTGTGGGAGGTGGGTGTCCCCTCACCTCATATATCTGGCATGTCTGTACACACATAAGTTACCAGCAGCCTGTGAAACTGCAGGGGTCTAGTGACCCTTACCTTTGGCTAGGGTGACCTCTCGGACACTGTAGCCCTCTCGAAGGCGGACAGACACAGTGCTAACCAAGTCAGCCGGAACCTCCTTCTCAGTGTGTTTCTTTCTGCGCAAGGCCAGGGCAGGGTTGCTGCTTGCAGAGACCAGGTGCTCGTTAAACAAGCGGTGTTGGGAGCCTAGAGGACCCGTGAGGATAGGGAAGGAGAAGGTGGAGATGTGTCAGCTGATGAATGGACAGGGGAGGGGCTACACTGAAATCAATAGGAGAGAGACAACCAGAGAAGCCGGCCCAGTTAGACCACCAATCCTCCCAAAGCCAATGCCATCTCCAAGGGCGCTCGCTCGGTATCTGCCCTTCCCCCACCCACAGGGCCTGGCCTTACCACAGTAGTACTCAGGGTTCAGGGCTTCCCCACTGCGCAGGAAGGAGTAGAGCAGAAACGCCCGGTGGTACACAGTCAGACCCAGGTTGCCTGGCTCAGGCTCAGGACAAGTGGACAGGTAGGAGCCAAATGTCGCCATTGCAATGAACTTCATCAATTCCACGTTAGGCACATGACCAAAGCTACAATCGTAAGAGTAAACTCCTCCCACCTGGAGAGAGTGAGCAGTGAAGACCCTGTTCTACCAGAGGGCCAGGAAAGAACAGGAGAGGGATCTACTGCTTCCAATTTCCAGACCATGGAGGGGACGTGGGCCACAGTGCTCCCAGGATAGACCACCACCCTGTATCTATCCTTCAGCCTTTCTAAGACCCATGCCAGCTGGCCACATCCCCCTCAGCCCTCCTTCCTCCAGGTCAAAACACTCTTTAGCCTCCTCACTGGATTTTATTAAGGAGTCCACTGGCTTCTAGTCACTATAGGTCTAACAAAGTGCTTCTTAAACTCTAAGGAACATATAAAACCCTTTAGGATTTTGTTAACACACATGTCTGATGTGGGGCCTGAGAGCTTGCACTGAATAAAAGCATTTGGTAATACCAACACCAAGGCTGTAGACCCAACCACTCCTAGTCTACAGTCCAAATCAGTGCAGACCTAACTTTCTGTCAGTGGGGTTTGTGGGACAGCCACCTGTATTCGTTTTGCATTTTGTCTGTGGCTGCTGTCTTACCACTACAGCAGAGCCACACAGCTGTGAGATTAAGGGCCTGGAAAGCTTCCACACTTACTGCCTGACCTCTGCAGACAATGTCTGAAGACCTGCTCCAGACGACTCATCTAGTTTCCTGGTCATTCAGTTCCTTACCTTCATACCTACCCCACACACCTGCAGCTGTCTACACACTGGCCCTTGGCTTCACTTGGAATGAATCCATCTCTGCAATCTGCCACATCTCCAAATTGCCACCACCCACAGTACAATACCCCTTTAGCTTCCTCCCACCCTCTTCCTGCTGTGGTTCGACCTCACTGACACGGTCTGCCAGGTCTTCAGCCTCTGGGCTTTATCCGCACTCATTTCCCAGCCTGGCCTGGACCTTACAATCAAGCAAGCCCCAAAGCACCAGAGTCAAATATCTGACCTTCTATTTTCCTCTGTCCTTACCTCAAATCTCAATCAGGATGACAATGTCTACACTGGTGGCTTAGTGAGGGAACTGTGTAGGCTGCCTGTCCTCAGAGCAGCTCCTGCCTCACCATATACTGACGTATTCACTGTTACCTGCTACTTCTGAGAGGAAACAGAGTCCTTTGGCAGAACTTACCTGCACTTGAATTTCTAACTTTCAGTCTCAAAGAAAAACTGACGCTTGTTCATAAAGAACAATCCAACCTGTTTCTAAAGCCAATGTTTCCTGTCACGTTAGGGACATTACACTATCAGATCCTTTTTATATTTTTCCTCTGATTTTTAAGCCCTTTTTAACCACTATGACCTCTTAAAACTACAAACAAGCAAACAAAAAAGCCAATTAGAACTACATAGAGATTCCATCTCTCCCAGTTAGAATGGCTATTGTTCAGGAAAAACTCAAATGTCAGTAAGGATGCTGGGAGAAGGGGCCTTTCACACTGCTGGCAGGAACATAAATTAGTTCAGCCACTGTGAAGATCAGTGTGGAAGGTCTTCGCAAAACTAAAAGAGTAACTTCCATATGACCCAGCTGGGTAACTTCTGGATATGTACCCAAGAGACTCTAAGTCAACATGCCACAGAGACACTTGTATATCTGTTTACAACAGACATATCACAAAAGCCAAGTTACACAATCACCCTAGGTGTCCAACAGAAGATGAATAAAGACAATGTGGTCCAGATACACAATGGAGGTTTTTCTTTGTTTAAGTGTGTATCAGTATTGTACCTGCATGCAACATATGTCTGTGTGAGGGTATCAGAGTCCCTTGAAATGAAGTTACAGACAGTTGTGAGCTAGCTGGGTGCTGGGAATTGAACCTGGGTCCTCTTAACTGCTGAGCAGTTAATCTCTCCAGTCTCCATGATGGAGCTTTATTTATTCAGTCATAAAGAATTATGTTGCTTGTAGGAAGAACGGATGTGCCTGAAGGTAATTTCACGTTAAGTAAAAATAAAAGTCATACTCAAAAAGACAAATATTTTATTCCTCTCATTTTGTGAATCCTAGATTTTATTCAGATAAATAAAAGCATTTTCGAATCTCTGATAACAATGAGGAGAAGTGACCCTGGAGGAACAAGGGACCAGTGAGAAGCTGGAGAAAGGCAGAGTATAGGACTGAATGTGGCTAAGACAAAAGATATATCCACTTATATGACAATGTCTATGAAACCTATCACTGTGCGATGAACATTCTCCAAATAAATAAATTAAAAGAACCATGTTTAAGTGTCTACCTTAAAAAGTAAACTAAACCAAACAGAAAGAACACCCTTTCTTCCACTTTTAGTTCTGTCTGGCCACTCTCCTCTCTTGTTCCTCACGTCAGCCAAATCTCTCATGTCAACACTTGTCCACAGCTCTCTCCCTCCCTCATCAGAGCTGTAATGCGCATTTCCCCGTGACTTCCTGACCAACAAGTCCAAAGGGCACTTTGCACTCCTCACCCTGCTCTTTCGGCTGCTTCTCACTAAGGTCTATCCCTTCCTTCCAAACTTCTGACTTTTCTGACATTGCACTCTCCAGACCAGACCCCCATCCTTGCTGGTCTTCTGAGACATTCCTCTCATCTCAGTTAGCATGCGCAGCCTGACATATATGTCTACCATTCGAATACTACTACTTCCGGAGTACTGAGATCTAACTGTCGGCTACCACAAAGAGCGGCCATTTATCACCCAAGAATGCGCACCCAATGCACTTTAAATGCATCATCTTGCCTGGCAGGTGGGCACTCTGTCTCCCTTGAGAGATGAATCCCACCTGGAAAAAAAGTGGCATGCCCAATGTCACAGAGCTAAAAGCAGTGCCAAGGTTCAGACCTGGCAGGCCTAATTCTAAAGGTGACATATTTCACTGCTATGCAGTATTGAACCATAGGTCATTCTAACACATGCAGAAATCTGAATTTGTCATCTTGTCTTTACAGAGCAGTAAAACATAAGCCCAGCTCTCCTTCCACACAAGTTCATCACCCAGTGAATTATACTTAAACTTATTTACACAGGATTGGGCTTTTGTACCCTAGTTATGCTTACCCTTGTGTCCCAAAGTTCTTGCTCCCTGTCCTGCAGACCATCCATCTGAATTAGAGTGATGGTTACCTGAACAGGCCTTTCCTTCCTACTTTGGTTAAACTAGTCTGAGCTGGGTTTTCTGACCCTTGCAAATAAAGCAGTAACTAAGTGGGCAGATGGGATGAGAACTGACTCAGATTTCAGCATTTCCATTCTTTCCCCAGTGACGTGTTAAGAAAAGGGGACAAAACGAGAGTCCTCTCTCACAGCTGTCACCTACCCTGCTCTAGACCTGTCACCTTCTCCCCAGGAAACCATGTCACCATCTTCACTCTCACCTGTAAGAAAGTAACCAGCCATTCCTGACTTTGTAAGCTGCCCCATTCCCACTCCTCCTTCCTACAAAGTTCTCACCTGCACAAAAGAGCACGCCACGGTGCCACTGCGGAGCTGGTTCAGTAGTGTCTCACACACAGCAACATCAGGGACACTGGTCACCCCGTCCGTGATCACGATGATACCTGAGACAGGAAATAAGATAGACAGCCCTGGAGACAATGGCTCCACCAAAGTCACAGGGAGGCCCAACCCACAGTGCCCCGAAGACCTCAGTGTCTGCCCTCCTCAGCATCTGCCCTCCTCAGTGTCTGTCCTCTGCACACTTCTCAGACACCTTCCCCTTTCTTCCTGCCTTTCCACTAGGTGTTCCTACAACAGATTTCCTAGATGAGGTCCTTCCCGTCAGGGTCTCTGAGGGTGGACGGTGCTGAGTGTGCGGGGCGTACACACGAGTAAGGACTTACAAGTTGCCAACAAGAAAACAGAACTTCTTCCCTGGGGCCCACTAGTCCTGGGAAAACTTCAAT
The DNA here is from genome assembly GCF_011762505.2 of Arvicanthis niloticus. NCBI lineage: Eukaryota > Metazoa > Chordata > Mammalia > Rodentia > Muridae > Arvicanthis > Arvicanthis niloticus. The sequence goes on along the minus strand of NC_047662.1, from coordinate 34,817,671 downwards.
CTTTGCCAACAACCCTCTATCCTAACCTAACCCATTTCCCCACTTATACCAATATATCTTCTACTGACCTGCACTAGAATTTGAGGGCAGTAACTGCAGCGCCAAGATGCCCTGACGAATCATACTGACCAGCCCAAGATCAGCTGTCACCATGGAGACTCCTACCTTCCGGCCCAAGGACTCCCCTGATTCTGGGGACTGGTCTTCTGCCTGGCCCAAAATTACAGAAAAGAATAGGACAGAGAGTAATGTTGCCCCATCTACAGCAAAGTCAGCTTTCCTTCTGTCTTTCTTGTTTGGTGCAGGAGACTGAACCTAGGGCCGCACATGTACCAGGCACATGGTCTGAGTCTTTACTCAGCCCTCAAACTGCAACTTAGAGCCCAGTACACCCAGGTCGGGCAGGTGTAAGCCTCAGTGTCCCAAGTTTCCTACACTGCAGCTGAGTTCTGCTGTGTCCTCATGCCCAGCATGTGTTAAGATGTTGAGCCACAGATGGGAAGGGAGCCAAGCACCAGAGGAAGTATCGGGCTATGCCGAGGCAGCCTCTCCACATTTCTCCATCAGTGCTCTGAAGTACTTCATAACCAGCCAAACACAAGGCTGTCACCACACACTATTTGCACAACCACTTTGATGGTCTCCCAAGTAATGAGGCAGGATACTCCAGCAAGCCAAACAGCTTTAAAAATGCTAAACAGAGATCAAAACTGCCCATGTTCACTTTCAGATCCAGGACTGGAGGAGTAAAAAAGAAAAGACAAACCAAAAAACCTCACAGGCAAATAAATGCCTTCATACTTTCTCCCAGCGTGAATCTGGAGTGTAGGGCTTGGATCTGAGCTGCCCGTGTCCAGTAGGGAGCATGTCTTGACTGTGCATAGCAATCCACCCTGGGTTCACTTTGCCACCCGCTCTTAGCTGTCGTCTGAATGGCCTCTGCCCTCTTTCCCACTTACCTGGCTCTGGGGCTCGTACTGCTGTTGCAACATGGTGGCCACCTTATCCTCAAATAGGCAGAGCTGTTCATATACCTGCTGCAGGAACGCCTCCCGCTGGGAAGGGTCCAAAAGGCAGCCTTGCACCAAAACCTGAGCGGCAATGGGAAAGGCTGAGATGGGGTGGACAGAGCACTGGACATTATACCTCTGTTCTGCACATTCTCTACGCTAGGGAGTCCTGACTTCTCATCCAATAGGCACCCAAAGTTTAACCCCACGTCCAGGTTCACCTCCTCGGGGAGTCGGCTGCTGCACTCAACCCAGGAGCACTGCAGCCCTGCTCAGGAGCCTCAGGTCACCTGCCACCTTAATCCAGGATCATGATGTCCCTATGTCTGTAGTCCTCCTGCCTGGGTTTCCTTGCCCCTTCCTCTAAGGCAGTGATAGGATCTCCTGGTGCCTTCCATGTTGGAATGCTATCTGTGAACTTCTACTCCCCTGCCTGGCAAAGCCTTTCTTATTCCAATCAATGTTTTCTTCCTAAATGTGCGTCACATACCAGCTATTTCCCATGAAGCTGTATTCCTTCCTTTACCCTTAGTAGGTAACCCCCACTCTTCCTTAGGAAGAAAGTTAGCCAGCCACTAGGAACCCCCGCGGCTGCTCCAGGTGCAAACCCTCGTACACTTGTTCTCTCTTCCTCTAGATCCTTCCTGTCCTTTTTCCCAGGGCAATCTTTCCACTTTGAACCTTTTATGTCTCACTCATTCTCTGAGGGCCCTTTCCTTCTTCTTCAACCATGAACTCTTCTGCATATGGGCCTGTAGCCCCCGTGGGGGCCCTCAGGATCCCTTTTGCCTTCAGCCTTCCCTGACCTTCTGCTTCTTCACTCCCTGTTCTTGACTGGGTAAGGGATTAGGAACGACCATTCTCCAGGTCTCTGAGATAGCAGAGAAGGAGAAATGTCAGGTACTGTAACCACAGAAATATGAGTATGTACTCCTATTGTTTAGGGCAATGGGAGACTGAAATGCATCAGAATAAAACAGTAAGTTTTGACAGCTGGAAGCTGGGGTGCACACCTATAATCCCAGCAGAAAGACAAAGGCAAGATGAGCAAGAGTTTGATGCTAGCCTGGGCTAACAGATTGAGTACTGGGTCACCTTGGGCTGAGGCCTTATTCAAAATATAACTCCACAAAAAAGGAAGCTGTCATTAAAAATCATATTTTTGACATAGAACAATCCTCACATTATAAAAACATAGGACATGAGCACCTATTTGGAATGGACCTGATGTTTTCCTGTTCTTTTGGATGAAGAAAGGGAGATTAACCCACTTACTAGACAACAAAGGAACTCTACAAAACGTTAACAATGCCTTTTGGAAGACTGAGGCGGAAGAAATCTTAAGGTCAAAGGTACAGAGTGACCTCACAGCCAGTATGGCCAGACTCTTATCTCAAAACACAAAGTATACAAAGAGAGCTGGGGATATCACACAAGGTTAGAGCACTTGCTCAGTGGGTATGAGGCTGAGTTCAATCCTTAGCACTAAAGAAGAAATAAGCGAGCCAGGTAGGACGGCACGAGCATGTAATCGTAGCATTTGGAAAGCTGAGCCAGAGGCAGAAAATAAGAGTGCCAGGCCAGCCAGGTCTGTTTAGCAAGATCCTGCCTCAAAAAATGAAAACCAAAACAACAATAACAACAACAACAGCAACAGAAGATTCAGTTTAAATGTGTCTTTGTCTAAAAGATTCCTGTCACTGGTGGGTTTTATTGGATGTTCCCTACTGGTGGTCTCACAGTATCTGTATCAGGACCGTTTGTGCCCTTACTGTGCTCAGTTGAAATGATCTCCTTAAATATCTGTCTCCCCTCCTAAGCTCATAAAAACTCCATCAGGACAGAAACAGTACCTGATTTATCTGTGCCCCAAGGACTTAGCCTGGGCTCTTGTCAGTGTTTACCAAGAGGAATACTATTGAGTAATTACCTAACTGCTACGTTCTTCCTGACTTGGCTATGGATTCTGCAAAGCCAGTCTTCTTTCTGGAGATAACCGCCTACAACCACCAGTGAGTGGCTATGCTGGGAGACACCTAAAACTTGGGCAGAGGGCTGACAGTCCTGTCTGAAGACCTGGCAAGTACCAACTGTTCTGTTCCTGGTATCTAGCTCTCAAAGAAAGCCAGACTGTTGAGGCTAGCACCATAGCCATGAGGGACAGTTTCAATGAATTTAGGGTGCTTAAGAGCAGATATGGAGAAACTGGGCCAATGCTTATCTAAGCCAAAAACAAGTATTTCAGTAACAGACTTGAACATTTTCCAAAAGGAGTACTTTGTGATAGGCTATCCTGCCAGGAGAGAAAGCTTTTAATTACTTATTCAGTCAGCATTACATCTGACAGTGTACAGGGCCCTCAGAAAATGACCCTTCTCTGTCTTTAACAGAAATTATGCTTCTGGTGATTGAAACAGCTCAAATGTCATAAAAGTATCCAAATAGACTGTCCTGGACTACAGTCAGGAGTCACCATAGCAGACAGCACTTTACAGAACTAATGGAGTTGTGTCGGGGTGAGGGTGAGGGTAGGGAGAGAGGTAAGGAAGTGAAAGCAAAGAAGACAGTCCAGGGCCAGACACTGAAGGCATTTACAGGATGAGCAGAGAAGCATGTGTTTTAACTAATGTCAGCTACCCAGAGGTCTTCTAAGACCTGAGGAGCAAGCCCTTTCAAGGGGAGAGACTTGCAGGAATAAATACGATACATGCCCAAAAAGCTGGCAGAGGCCTGGCTGGAGCTCAATTGATAAGATTGATAATGTGAGCATTCTTGAAACCCTGGGAGGCTCACACCTGCAATGAAATCCTTCAAGAAGTGGAGGCAGTGGGATCAGAAGTCTACAAACTTCTTTGTCTACACAGCAAACTCAAAGTCAGCCAGAGCTACATGGGTCTCTGTGAGGGGATAAAGGGGAGTTGGGGAAGGGGGGGGGGAACAGACAGCTAGATGGCTCAGCAGCAAAACCAATGACCTGCTTCCTGTGGACAAACAGTGGAGACAGGATAAGGGCTTTGTGTCAACAGGCTATCAGAAATTCAGTCTGCAGGTTCACGCTTGGGGAGAAGACGCACTACCTGGTGGGACTGCAGGCCAATGATGGAGGAATAGGCCTGGATTGTTACGTAGATCTCAGGCTGGAAGTCAATAGAGGATCCGGGCACTCGAAAGGGCCGAAGCAGCCCACCCAGACAACGGGACAGAGCATGGAAAACTTCATCAAACAAGATCTCCCCTGTAGAATCATCCTGCAGGGAATGAAGAGAGAGCTCTCACAAGGGTGTCCAAAGCAGCTATAAGCAGAGAACAGAAACAAGCAGGTTTCCAGGGTCAGCAGGACCTCTGCCTGTGCCCCACGGACATGGAACAGGATCTGTCTTTGAATGCTCACCATCCACTCACAGGCGTGTCTTTTCCCCACAAGGCTGAGACCATTCCCACGTCTCCCAGATCTCTCTCCTTCTCACCCCCATCCCATTGTTGTGATTACTTCCCTCAAACCACTTACCACAATGCCAGTAGATGGGCTGAGGTCCAGCTCAATAACAAAACGATACTGCCAAGCCAGGAAGGTGACTCGAGTGGATGGCACAAGAAGAAATGGCCTTGGGACCACTGGCTCATCTGGCTGCCATCCAGGGGGCAAAACACTAAGGACTTCCAATTCCTGCTCGGACTGAAGCTGACAAGATAGAAGAGAAAAGCAAGGGCTGTGGGCAGGGGAGATGATGGCCCAGTAGTTCAGAAAGCTTGTGCTCTCAGAAAGTCCTCAGAATCGACTAACCTGGGCTCACAGAGACCGAACCAACAATCAGGAAGCCTGTATGGGTATGAGTTAAGCTCTCTGTATATACGCTATAGGTGTGTAGCCTGGTCTTCTGGTGGGTCTTCTAAGTGGGGGCAGGGGCTGTCTCTGACTCATGTTGCTGCTCTTGGGACCCTTTTCCTTCTACTGGGCTGCCTTGTCCAGCCTTAATATGAGGGTTTGTGCCTGGTCTTATTGTAACTTGTTTGACCACGTTTGGTTGATGTCCCTGGGAGGCCTGCTTTTTTCTGAAGGGAAATAGAGGAGGAATGGCTCTGGGTGAGAAGGGAGGCTTGAGGGAGGAACTCGGAGGAGAGGAAGGCAGGGAAACTGCAGTCAAGATGTAATATAAAAATAGATTTTTAAAAAATTAGAAAAGGAGAAAGCAAGCAAGCTTGAGCTCTCAAAGAGGCCCCGGTGTCAGGAGGCTCACAGCCACCTTTCACTCCAGCTCCAGAGCATCCATACCCTCTTCTGACCACAACACACACTCACACACGTGTGATATACACTCACGCAGACACAGTAAGAAAAAGTTAAAAGAAAGTTGAGCAGAGGTCTCTTTCTTCTCTGAATCCCAATTTGGCCATGTACTGTGACTTGGCCATTTAGCTGTGACTGCAGAGAAAGCACTTAAATTCTTTAAGCCTCATTGTCCTCACCTGTAAAATGAACACAATCCCAGAACTGCCTAGAACTGCCTTTTACATCCAAAATGACCCTCCACTAGCCCCACTGTCAATCAACCAACCACACACCCTTTGCCTCACTAGCTAAAAAACAATGAACAAGGGCTAGAGAGATGGCTGAGTGGTTAAGGGCACATATTGCTCTTCCTGAGGACCTGAGTTCGATTCCCAGCATCCATATCAGACAGCTTACAACTGCCTATAACCCCAGCTGCAGGGAGAATTGACACATTAATGTGCACATATGCCCCCTTCCTCCATGCACACACATAATTAAAATAATAAAAGATAATAGTAATAAAAAGAATAAACTTTCCTTAAGGAAACACTTTGCAGGCAAACCCATTACCCCTCCCAGACTTAGAGCCTTAAAAGAGAGGTCACGAGGTCACTAGGACATACCAGAAGCTCTTGGGGTGTGGCCTGAACAGTTTGATGCAGATGATTAAGGAACCAAGCCAGGCGAACATTTCGAGAGATTCGGTAATCTTTCTTCATTAACAGAAACACCTGCCCAGCTTCTTCCACCTGATGAGAGACAAAAGAAAAAAAAAAAAAAAAAGAGAGGTTCTGAGTTCCCGGTATACACACATCCCATACAAGGAAGCTGCCACGGAGCCCACAGCGAGGGAAAAGGCAGCAGAGGGGAAGTCTACCCTTGCTATTACAGAAAGTGGTCCCATCACAGACCCTCTTGTAGAAGAAGGGAACTTACCTCTTAGTGCATATTTCCACACACACTATGTGAGTTTCTCCTGCAAACCACAAGCTCCCTAAGGTAGGAAAGGTGCTTTCTCTTGTTTCTGTGCCCTTGTGCTTGGCAAACTGATTTGTATGAGACCTAGTAAGTCTCCAGTTTGCTATGTGAGCATTTGCCAGTTATTGCCTCAGCCTTGCCCACAGCAGACACTGAAGAAACCTTCGCTGAGTAAATTTAAGATTCCAGAAGGAATGAGGCCTCCTAGGTGGTCTCAAATCCAGCTCCTGAGGGGCACAGTCTCCACTCACATACCTGTCAACGTCAGCAGCATCTTTACTTTCCTACTATACAAACCCCTTTCAATGGTGACTCGGGCATACTCTCTGTGCACACAAGAAGAAGCCTGTCATTTTATCAATGTGGTAAATCTTAACAGGCTTGGTGTCTTGGTCAGCAGCCTTTTTGATTCCTCCCCCCCCCCCCAAGGTTTTTCTACCCCCTCCCAAGCCTGTACCCCCAGCAGAGCAACTTGCCTACCATTCACAAAAACTGAATAATCACCCTATTGTATCACTACAAACCGAATAAGCATGTGGTTTTACGACAGCAAGAGACAAAGTAACCTGATCGTGTTTAAGGTCTTAGGAGGATGGGATGAAGATCCAGCAGAACTTGCTAAGATGGATGACCCAGATGGGGGCAGAAACCGGCAGCTGTGGTACTGAAAGCCCACTGGAGCAGTAGAGCATTGAACTGCACCATGTATGGCTTCCATTTCTTTACCTTTCTCTTGCTTTCAAAGCTGTTTTGAATGACTGCCTTTTCCAAGGCCCAACTGATGTCTGGTTCACCTGTCAGTTCTTATGGAATCCATCTTGAAACCAGGAATGTTTGCCTAGCTTTCTCGTAAAACTTCCTTTTATCTGACTCTTTGATGGGACCATTTCCAAAACCTCCTAAGTTGTCTTACATTTAAGACACACTTCATCAGATCCAGAAGGCTGGCTTAATATAATTTAAGCAGGTAGAATGTTTTTTAAAGAGGGTTCCAAGAACCAGCTGCATCAGAATCACCTGAGCTGTTTATTAAAATGCATATTTGACTCCTGGGTACCATCAGAGTCCAACTAAGAGCTGAGAGAGCCCAAGAATCTACATTTTAACTAGGCCCCCTGGGGACTTTTCCATATTACTGATTGAGAAATGTTTTAATTAGTTGTTTCATGGCATTCACATTCACATGGAGCTTCCAGTCTTCAATTCCAACCTCCCTTGAGTCTGATGTGCCTACTTTTTGAAGCAGTCTGATAAACAAGACAAAGCAGGCTCTTGGAGTCAGAGGCCTGGATTCTGGTGTGTTCTACTGTATGCTATGCATGTAATCTTGCAGGTTAACAAATTGTTTTCCAGGCTTCAATCTCTTTATTGTAATAGCTAGATAAGGATATCTCGGTAAGGACACTCCAATTAAAGAGGTGAGAAAGTACAGTGGTGTAGGAAGGCTATCATCACTGGTTATAATAGTCACTGAGGCCTACATACATTTACGTCAAGATGGATAAAGAGATTGCCAGGCACTGTGTTACTTCCCTCCCTCCACCTCCACCCCCGAAGTTTGTTCCTGCTTCAAGACCAAGGACCAAATTATTCTCTGAGCTTTTTCTAAATTATGTGTTTTCCCACAAAATAGCATCAATACCTCTCTCCCCCAACTATCTGAAGCCTCTCACTATTATGAACCTTAACCTCTGGCAGAACCTCGAGCTGAGCCTTCTCTTTCCCAGTCTTAACCCCCTCACCCATCACTATGGTAAAAGCAGGCACACGAGTGTTAAAGGAAACTTGGGTGAAATACTGGCTCTGCGAGTTTTTTCATTCCTGAACAGGGATAACAAGAGTGACTATTTCCTGAGGATCGAATCTGTATTTAGATACTTAGAGAACTTAAACTTCCTGTGTTCCACCTAACTGCTCACAGAAGGTTAAATGCCCCATTAAATGTTACACTTCCTCACTTGCTTCTCTGCAACACCTATTATAAGCTTATGTTCATTTAGTCCACAGAGCTAAGGAGTCTGCGTCTTATCTTCTGCCTCCACCCTAACCCTCAGCACAACTCTGGCTCCAGAGCAGCACTTGCTTCTCTCTTTTAGGAGCCTAACCTCTCTAAACATCACTTTTTCTTCTTGGTATTTCTTCTTAATATACCCGATTTATTCATAGGGTAGAATGTGTGTGGTTTATCACATCTCCCCTACACACAGGTGTGTGTACCCATACATGATACATATATATGCACTTTGTGTGTGTGTACACATAGTACACACACATGTTATAGTGCACATGTGCAGGTCAGAGGACACCTTGTAGTTCTAGAGCTAGATCACCTACTTGGGAGTTCAAGTGCTAACACTAGCTACACAACTAGGCTTCTTTTAAATCTGCACCTCAGTTTCCTGAAAGGGGGATGATAATGGTGTTTACCTTACAGGGTTGAACGAACTGGTAACAGTAAAGAGCTCACAATGGTGGCTGGCATGCAGTAAGAATTCAACAAGTAGCCATTACTATTTGTATCGTTACACACATCCATCACCCTTCCCTCCTACAGGGCTATCCCTCTGGGGTCCTGGATATTCCAGCCAAATCCAAGGTTTTGGTTCCTCTTCGGATCCTCTAGTTCGGTTAGGATGAGTAGTCCAAAGGTATCTTTGCCTGGCATGACACCTCACCTGCTCTTGACTTCAGTTGTCTGCTCCCCACATAAGAACAAATACTGCCAGATTCCCTGCTGGAGTCACAGTGTCAAAACATACATATAGGGTTCTTTGCGGGGGGGGGGGGGGGGGGTGCCTCATCTGCCTTTTCTGACTTAACTTGTGATCCCCAAGCCACATCACAGAACAAATATTTTTATAAAGAAGGAAACAAGGCCTGCCCAGAGTTAAGACTGCCCAGAGGGTTGCAGTGCTTTGCCAAAAGCACGAACGCTAGAGCGAAATCAACTCATGCCATTGATTGCATTCCAGCTGATGAGATACAAAAACCCCTGCAGTGTCGGTTAGCTTTGGCTTGGCGCAATGAAAATCCCAACTAATAACCAAAACACGAGTTTTATCAGCACCACTATCTCTAAGTCTGCGGGTGGGCGACGAGGATCAGGATGGCATCTGAGTAAACAAAACAGCAACGGCCTCCTCGAAGCTCCGGAGGGTGAAGGCTACCACATGCCTGCCCTCGGGCCTCGGCCCCGCGCCCACCCATCCCTCACCTCTGGCTCGGGGCGCTCCGAGGCCATCACACAGCCCTCCCGCGCCGGCCCGGGCCAGAGAGGTTGCTCCACTCCTGACCTCTGACCCAGGTAGTTCGGTACCCGGCAGGAACCGGAAGTCGTTGGGATGGTCTCGTTTTGAGTTTTCTGATTGGTGAGCGCAGCTGGCGAGAAACCGGAAGAGGAAGTGGCTGCGCCACCCGGGCCGCGGCAATGCAGGTGAGAAGCGGGTTGGGCCTTTTAACCGCTGGCCGGAGGGTGGGCGGGCTGAGGACACCGGGGAGTTTGGGCTGTGAGCCGAGGGCAGAGGCCTCGGCTGTTTGAGGAAAGGCAGCGGATCAAGAGAGAGCGAGGGAAGGCGCGGGGATTGAGGCAGCTGACGTGAGAAGGTCGGAAGCCCAGGGAGGAAAGGCGGACTAGATTGAGTGTGGGAAAGGGTCGAGTTGGCATTTGGGAAGGCTCGAGAAAGTAGTGGGCTTCCCCACACCTCGATCTAGTCTGTTGGACACAGGTGTAATAACCCTTCAGAAGGCTGAAGGGATTGTGGGCCTCCAAGGATAAAAGCTAAGCTGTTTGTAATCCGAAGCTGTGGGTGGAACCCAGTGTCCAACCCCCTCAGTCACTGAGTCGGGTTTGCAAATCAGCTTTGCATCATTCTTGCCTGCTTGTACCCAGTTGCTAAGGGCGGAGAAGTGGAGTAAATAGTCCACAGATAGTCAAACGGAAACCCTCTGCCGGCTCAGTGTTTAAAATTGCCTAGCACTCAGCAACAATGTGCCGGTTTCCTCGCCTTTGTCTTTCATTACTCACTTTGTTTGTTGCATCTGATAATCCTACACTGTTTATGGGTCACCTGAGTTTACGAAAGAGACACTGGAATATTGGCACAGAGACACACGTTGACTCTCTAAAACACCAAATGCTGTGGATAAACGGCCAGTTGGGTGGGGTACCGGGGAGGGGATTGCAGAGTTGGGATGCAGAGAAAGAAAGCCTTACACAGAGGCAGTGTGTGAGATTCTCCAGATTGTGTTGTTGACAGTAGCTACACTCACAAGTCAGAGGATGACCAGAGGTACCATGATATAATGGACTTCAAGAATTATTTATGGCTTTGTGTGTAGCTAGCACCCCTGCTATCATGGCAAACCTTTCTGAGGTGTACTGAACTTCCTGAAAAAAATGTGGCAGTGCCAACATCACAGAGTGACACAAGAGGGATTCTCCATCCACCCAAGGAGAGCAGCATCACAATAACAGTAAGCAGTAGTGTGGTAGGCAGACTATATCTATTTTCCAGAAAAGGGCCCTACAAAGGAGATTGTGCTGAAACTTGAGCATGTTTTTGTTAACCCTACTGCAGATCTAAGAGAATGTTACCTATTGGGAGAGGCAAGGGTTTTTGAGCTGGGAGGAGAAGAGAATGGAATTGAAAAAAATAAAGTGCTAAGTGAGTTCTAAGCCAATTTTGTTACAAAGTCAATAAAATCATGAGGTCACAAGCCAAAGGAAATTAGGTCTGGTGCAATGTTCTTCTTGAAGGACGACAGTGTAGGAGGATTATAGAGGAATCAATTTGTAGGAGGACTTGAGGCCAGGTGAACAGGTTGAAAGGTCTAAGGGTTGATGCCATCTGTAACCCAAATAGTGAGATAGAAAACAATTTAGCTTTTCTGTATGTGTCGCAGTCACTTGTATCTGAGTAACTAAACATACTATTGATGCAGAGGGAGGAGAAGCAGCTTGAGGCATCATTAGATGCCCTGCTGAATCAAGTGGCCGATCTGAAGAATTCACTGGGGAGTTTCATTTACAAGCTGGAAAACGAGTATGACCGGCTGACCTGGTAAGGAGTGCCAGGACAAGCTGGGGAGGGATCCACGGGTGGTGGGGCCAAGCCCCCTGGCTGACACGATATCTTCAACGATATAACTATTTATCAATGTGCAAATATCCTTTTTGATTTGGAAAGAACTAGGTTGCCCAACATTGAAAAGTATAGTTTGGCTTAAGGCTCCATGGCAAGGAACTAAAAAATGGCCAGATCCCCAACCTAGGCTGTTTCTAGGTTTTAATTCTTACACTTTGACTTCCTTGGTGAGGAGGCATTTCCTCAATGGAAGGCCATTATAGCTACATTTATGCTTTCACACATGGCTGAATCTGAGGTCCAACCTTCTGGAATGATAGAGTCTGTTACTACATTAGGGAGGAGACTTTCCCCACTTACCCCAGTGTAACCACAGTTCCTGTCTCCACTGCTCCCAAACCCATTCAAACAATGGGTTGCCTTTTTTTTTCTATGTCTATGTCAAAAGTTTAAAGTGTGTTTCTCTTTCCCAATTTCATCTCTGTTGGCAAATCTGGTTCTTGCCTCTGCTAGTCATAGGGCTGCTAGTCTTCTGGGGGTGAGTCTGAGTGTTGCAGCATTAGGAACTTTAGAGATTACTTTGTAGGGAAAAGTAATTCTGATGACTTCTTCCCACCTCCAGGCCCTCTGTCCTAGACAGCTTTGCATTGCTGTCTGGGCAGTTGAACACTCTCAACAAGGTCTTAAAGCATGAGAAGACACCACTGTTCCGTAACCAGGTCATCATCCCTCTGGTGCTGTCCCCAGACCGAGATGAAGACCTCATGGTAAGATGCAGTTGTTGACTGGATCCTCTGTGTGGCAATGAAAAGTGAGGGCTGCTGGCTGGAAGACTTGCTATTTTATCCATCTGGAGACAGGAAGTGAAAACCAAGGCCTATTGCCACCAAGTCCATGACCTTTCTTTTCCAACATCTGTGTCAGGCAAAAAGAAAAAGTCTGCCCTGCTTCCCTGTGACTTTGTCTGTTCCAGTCTTTAAAATATGGGATTGGGAATTTAGCTCAGTGGTAGAACAAACACAAAGTCCTGGGACCCCAGAATAGGGGTGAAGGTGGAGATTCACAAAAGACCAAAACAAAACAGCTACAAAAAGACAGTTTCAGTGTGGCAGTGGAGGGTGGAATTTAGTTTGCCCTAGTTCTGATAGAGTGAGGAGAGTGTCACAGAAAGCTACATCTCTGCTTCGGGTTGTGTTGTCTCTGAAAATGCATTTTCTGATGGAAGGGAAGTGGGGTTAGAATCTGCTTACCTGGATAGCACAACAGAATCGATCCAATCACCCCAATCTTTGTTACAGCGTCAAACTGAAGGACGAGTGCCTGTTTTCAGCCATGAAGTTGTCCCTGACCATTTGAGGACCAAGCCTGACCCTGAAGTTGAAGAGCAGGAGAAGCAGCTGACCACAGATGCTGCCAGAATTGGTGCTGATGCAGCTCAGGTTGGACTGAGTCACTGCTCTGCTACCTCATCCTCATCCTTCCTAAGAAGCAAGACTTTACCAAGGCTGTGTAGTAGGGGTGTGGGGTTGCTCACAGCTAGGCTGCCTCTGGAAGAGCACAAGGAAGATGCTTCCCCAGAATCATTACTAATCACTAAATTAATTCATGTATGTTACAGAAGCAGATCCAGAGCTTGAATAAAATGTGCTCAAACCTTTTAGAGAAAATCAGCAAAGAAGAACGAGAATCAGAGAGTGGAGGTAAGGGGGGATGTGGCAGCACAGAAGGGGAGCTGTCTGTATAAGATCACTGAATAGCAATGATGGTCTGCCTAATAGTGAAGTAAGGGCATAAGAATGAACTGCTGGGACTGGCAAGATGGCTCAGTGGGCAAAGGCACTTGTCTGGCCTAAGTTTGATCCCTGGGATGGACCTACATGGTGGACGTGAGAACCAATAAGTTGTCCTCTGACCACCAACACAAAATAAGTAAAAGGGATTTTTAAAAAGAAGAGTCTGCTCCTCTCCTGAGCAGAGGCAGCTACCCTCTTGTGCCTCTCCCAGTAAGTCTCTAGTGGGAGGTTTGTTGTGCCATGTGACTTTGTGGTATTCCTTGGCTTCTAACCACTAGAATACCTTTCCTCTCAGAGCCGTAACACATTGGTGCCATGACTTGTATAGGCTCTCATGGTGCCTCTGCTCCCCCTTGGGGTCTGAGCCACACTTGGGGGAAGTGGGAACAAGGTAGGGGAAGAAGAATGAACTGGTAAGAAAAGGGTCTGTATCCTCTTAGTATTGCATGTCTAAGACTATCCCTAAAGCACATAGAGGAAATAGACCAAGTGAAAGTTTTAGATAGGTTTGGGGACTATTAGCTCTTTGATGGGGCTGGGGGAGTCTAGATGTTGCTACAGTCAGAACTATAGTGGCTTTAGTCCAGAGCTGGACACACACTTGAAGGGTCTTGCTTTTTTTTTTTTTTCAGGTCTCCGGCCAAACAAGCAGACTTTCAACCCTGCAGACACCAATGCCTTAGTGGCAGCTGTTGCCTTTGGGAAGGGGCTGTCTAATTGGCGACCTTCAGGTAGCAGTGGTCCTGGCCAACCCGGCCAACCAGGAGCTGGTACAATCCTCGCAGGAGCCTCAGGATTACAGCAAGTTCAGATGCCAGGTGCTCCAAACCAGCAGCAGCCAATGCTCAGTGGAGTCCAGATGGCTCAGGCAGGTCAACCAGGTAAGGTGACATGGACTGACTGCATAGGAATGTAGGAATGAGCTACATCATCTAAGCCTCCTTCACCCTTACCCTCCCCTAAGACCTGGAAATGTGCCGCCTTTGCATTGTCACCCCCAAAACAGTTCAAAGCTCTGCAACAGGTACCAGAGCATCAAGAAGGACCTTGAGTAACAGAAGCTGGGTTACTGTTTACTTCCATCTCAGACTATTATTTCACCTGTCCTGTTTATTCTGGGTGTTAGCGTGTGTCTCTTAGGTTAGAGAGACGAGTGGCCAGTCCTTAACCAAGACCATTTGGTAGATAATCACGAATTAACAAGCTGGCAGTTCTCCAGTCCTTTATGGATCTTTTTCTGCACCCTGTCCCCTGGCCTTGGCTTCCTGCCTTCTCTCATGTTCATTTTATTTACTGTGAGAGCAATCTGATGGGATTCACAGAGGCAGCGGCAAAGCTCTGTGGGCAGGCTATCTAGGGAGAGGGACAACTGAGAACACAAAACTCTTTCCCTGTGATGTTAAACAGGGGACTCGTGATTTACCTGTCTTTTCTGGAAGTAGATGAGCAGAAGACCATTCCAGGGGAGAGGGCTGTTCAGACCCCTCCTCTTTTCTTTCAGATAATCCCCTTCTCCCTAGATATCTTTAGTCAGGGAACTGACTGAAGAGCCACAACCTGGAATCTCTGTCATCCAGAGTCAGAGGCCACGAGGTTCTGAGAAGAGACAACAAGAAGGAATTTGAGAGGCTGCATTTCTGATTTATTGTGAAAGTTTACCTTGCTTCAGACATCTTTCTTTCTGTCATTTTTAGGGAAAATGCCAAGTGGAATAAAAACCAACATCAAGTCAGCTTCAATGCACCCCTACCAGCGGTGAGTGTGGACGGCAGCCTCCACTCTCAGGTGATCTGTGCTGAGTTGAGCAATGGAATTATCTTTTGCTCAAGGCTTATTTAGATGGGTACAATAAAAGGAACACAGGCTTTCAGCAAGAGACAGACCTCAGCTCCACTGTGACTAGCCATGAGAACTTGGGAAAGTGACCTAATGTTTCTCATTTGTAAATGGTGATAATACCTACCTCATAGGGTTGTTGTGAGGATTAAAATGAGAAGATGAGTGTAAAACACTTAGCACAGTATACAAAATACTGGGTCTTGAATAAATGATAGTTTCCTACCTTTCGACCCTGCCATTCCTTGTCCTACACGCAGAACTTACCGTGATTTGGTTCAACTCCATGACAACGGTGATCTAATGGGCACAGGATCAAGTAATCCAGGAACCATGGTGGCCTGTATGTCTTTGGGGCATACTGTCTCCACAGGCCTTCCTGTCCAGGTTCCGTCCTGCTGGCCCTAAAAGCTCCAGGTGAGGGAAGAGGTTTTTGGTGGACACTGTCCACTTTCAGGTCTGATGAAAACAGCTCAGCTTTTCCTGGGAAATAGGTAAAAGTGCCCATCTTTTATCCTTCTGCGCTTCTGAAGATGTCCAGAGACCAGTAGGTAGATCTCTTAAGAAGGGTCCCTGTCAGGCAACAGCACAAATAAAATCATCTTCCTCCTTTGAGGGCAGTTGTGTTTCACACTGACATGGGTTGGGGTTCATTTGTCCACACAGTAACTACTCCCTCTTTCTGTCCTCTTCCCTCTCACTAAGCGTGTGGCTCAGATAAGATCTGGATTGAAAGTGGGAAGGCCAACAGCCCCATTCATTTTGCCTGCTTTTGTAGAGTTGACGAACAGTGGGTTTTTGGACAGCCAGCCATGTTGCCTTTCTCAGCGTTCTTTTCTGGACAAGGGCAGGGATTGAGTCAGCAGAAGTGGGCCAAAGGGTTTCTTTGTTCAATAAAGATATTTAAATTATGTTCACTGGCTCAGGGTTGTCTGACTGAAGTTTATAAGCTATCTACAAGGCAGTTGTAATTTGTTCTCCTTAAAGTATTCCCTTAGCTTTAATTTTCTTTAATTTAAAAACCCTAAGACTTCCAGCTGCACTGTTTGTGTTCTCTTGTGTTACACACTAGAGCTTTGGCCTTTGGTCTGTCAGACAGCATTCTACCAGGCTGTGGCAGCAAAGGCCTGGAAAAGTGGTCCTCTGGTGCTGGTCTGTGAAGACATGAATGGTGTTGACAGAGCTAGCTAATTGACCACAGCACACCGCACCAAGGGAGTCCTGTCATGTGCTCTGAGGCAGTGCCAAACCTTTCCCCCACTTCAATAGGTTAGCCCATCAGCCCATCCAGGTGTTTATCTTCTCATCTCTTTCCTTCCCACTAAATGTCAAAGCTACCTGGGGTATTATGTAGAGCTCTAGCTGGACTTCTTCAGACTTTCCATATTGTCAGGTGACTGCTCTTGACTCCACCTGTTACCAATCCCAAGAGTCTTTGCTGTCCCAGCTGAATTGACTTCATTCCTACCATACTATTGAAATGGGCTTCCTGTCCTCCAAGAACAGGAATATCTTCCTGCTGCATTCAGGCCCTCACCTACATCCTGTGCCTGTAAGCAAACACTGCAGTGGTGGGAGGCACCCACACCTCTCAGTTGCTCTGGTAGTTGTCATTTCTGCCACCTCCTCCCTCTAGAACTTTAGCATACAAATCTGTCGTCTCCCACTTTGGGGCCCATATACCAGTTGGCCCCACGATGGAAAGAAAATCTGGAACCCCTACTGCTTAGAGTATGTGGTGGAGTTGTATGTGGAGGTGCCCGTGGAAAACAGAACTGCTTACTTGCTCGGCTTTGGGTCTGTAAGAAGATGGCCTGCACTGCTCCAGCATTGCTGTTTCTGACCATCTTCTGCTGGGGACTGTACTTTCTACTACATTCAGGACCCTTGGAAAAGGGGATTGGATGGACAAAGGTCTTTTCAATTGTCTCTCAGGCTTGTTTCTGGCATGGAGAAAGCAGCAGGTGTGAAACTTTGAGTGGTTCATCCCACTGAAGGAGGAAGCTTATGGCATCACTGTCAATCCAACAGAGGTTGCCCAAGACCTCTTCCCTCTAGTGCTGTCCTGAGGCTGAGACTCAGTCATCACTGATTGCCCTGGTCACCTTGTTCTTTTTCTTCCTCCACTGTGAATTGCTGCCCTACTTAGCTGGCTCATAACACTTAACTGTACTTTTTGGGGACAACAGCTAAGATAGGTAGGTTGTCGCCAAATGTTCCTTGAACCTCTGTGGAGTGCCAGCACTGGGTCCAGGCTAGAGGGGATGCGATTGCTCACCTCTTACTCTGCTGCTAAAAGGAAGAAGCTGAACTCTGCAGGAATGCCCCAATGTGAGGCTGAGCCCGATTCCACCCCCTCCACACCTCCCCCAAGCAGCTGGAAACAACCTCCCCCTTTGTCTGAGTTTCTTGTACAGAATAATCCTCCTTCTGGACAATGTATTCTCTGTGTCCTGTGGACACAGGAGCCGTGTGAGCCGATCCCAGCACTAGGCAGGACGGAGGCTGAGTCCTTCCAAATGCCCACTCTGGTCAGCTCCTGATGAATGTCCAGTGTAGCTACTAAGGGTTGGACATTTTTTCCTATGTTCTCCAGATCTGAGTGGCAGGAGAGCCTTTTGTGGTTTAGCCCTGGCCAGTTGGATGAGCAGGAGTTGTAGTTTCTTTTCTGGTCTGCCCCGAGTGCTTAAGCACCAGCTCACAGAAGTTTGATGTGATTCTTTCTACAGGGGCCACTGCTTGGAAAATGGTAGGAGCGGGAAGTGACTTGTCTGGCAAGCCATGGTGCTCTATCATGTCACGTGGACATCAATGTGTAACTCTGCTCCACTGGACAAACTTCTTTCTTTAGCAATATGCCTCTCTTGTTCCTGACTCCCTGAGGCAGAGCCTGGGTCCCTCTAATGTGGTCTCTTGTTTAGAGTCACCTGCGTTCAGAATGTGACCTGGGTACATATACTTCCCAGGAGGCATGCCGTGGACCACAGCTCTTGAATTCCTTGGTCCTCCCTTATATCTGAATGACCCCAGTGATCTTTCTACTGGGAAGTCTAACACTGACTCTGAGGCTTTCTTTTCTGCTTTCTTTTCTTTATTGCATAGCTCTATTACTTGAATAGGCTAGGTCTCCTAAATACCTGAAACCCCTAAGAGCTCCTTCTAACCTCCTCAGTCATGAGCTTCATCTGGACGATGTCACTAGCACTGTGTGCTATCTTTCATGTCATCCTCGTGAAGATAAAGCAAAGAGGTGCCGAGGTGGCTTTGGATTGATTAGACGTCAAAAAACCTTCTACTCACAAACATCTGTCTCCTCTGGACAAAATTCTCTAGACAGTATGGAAAGATTGTTTTCAGTCCAGAAAATTACTCCTTGTATAATTCTGATATCCCTGCCTATTTGGCCCATAATTCCCATAGGTTCTGGATGTCCAGACCCAGTCATTTCTTCCCTACATACCTATTTTCTAGTTTCCCTGGGACTAATCTAGGCTAGGCATATGGAAGCATCCTGTACTATTTCTCTTATATGTTCCCAGCTACAGCCCCGCCCCGGGTTAGAGTAGCTTTACATACTGAACTAAATACAACACCCCGAGTGGCTCCCTCTTTACTTCCTCTCTGCTGCTACTGTTGCTCTCCCCATAAGTCCCTAGTGTCTGGTCCTTCAGATTGCTGTGTTTTGATCACACCCCTCATGGGGGGGGGGGGGCATCTTTTATTCTTTATGCTAATTTCTCTGGAATACACTGTCTTCATAGTCTGGTTAATAATGTTTTAAGAGTCTTCCAGCCGGGCGGTGGTGGCACACGCCTTTAATCCCAGCACTTGGGAGGCAGAGGCAGGCGGATTTCTGAGTTCGAGGCCAGCCTGGTCTACAGAGTGAGTTCCAGGACAGCCAGGGTTATACAGAGAAACCCTGTCTCGAAAAACCAAAAAAAAAAAGAGAGAGAGAGAGAGAGAGAGAGAGAGAGAGAGAGAGAGAGAGTCTTCCATAGTAGAAACCTTTCTTGGCTCTTATGTCCTTTCTCTGGCTCTGTTCTTGTTACTTACCCTATCCATAACACTCATCAACACTGACCATCTGTCAAGTCTCTTGCCCTGCATTGGCTTCTACAGCAACCTTCCTGCTCTCCCACCTCACTGGCTATTTCTTCTCAGCTCCTTTTGGACTTCTGAACTTTTGCCACCTTGGTTGCTGTTACTCTCGACTCTCAGCTTGTCTATTTCCCTGTCTTAAGCTACCTGCCTTCTATATGACCACCATTTTTTGTGTACAACTCAAACACGTTTTGTTTTCAACCCAGATCTCTGCTGAATTATAGGTTGTTGTTTGGATATCTCTGTTTTGTTTGACTCACAGTTACCACAGGTTCCAGCTGTCCAAATCCAGTTATTCTCTCTTCACACTTGTTCTTCCTCTAGTTTTCCTGGGTATTAATTACCTAAGCCCCGTAGTTTAAGGTGTGGGAGAATATCGCTCCCCTCTAACCAGTGTAACACTAAGTTCTGTCAGTTTGTCTCCTCAACACGGAATCTGTCTGCTCTCAGATGAACTTCTGAACTTGCTCTCAAGTGACAATATTATTCACACAGACTCCCTGCCTCTACACCTGGAAACTGCTACCAGAAGTCTGCTAGATCTTTCAAGACGACAGAACTGATCCAATTACTCCCTAGCTCAAAATCTCTGGACAGTTCACTACCTGTATTTCTGGGAGGTTGGTAGGGACGGTATTTCAGGCATAAAAGCTATAGGATAAAATCATTCTGGTATTTTCATTTTACTTGAGGGTAATTTAAAATGAAATGCAAATCCAGCATGTGTGTGTGTGTGTAAGAGAAGGGGGGCTAAGAACTGAGACAGATGCAGTAGGAATTGAGTCCAGAGCTTCTGTGTATGATAGGCAGGTGTTTTCTATGAAGCCCAGAGCTTCTATTCCTGATAGGCAGGTGTTCTGTACAGAGCTCCAGTCCCATCTTGCTTTTCACTTTCATTTTGAAGCAGGGTCACACTAAGTTGCCCAGGATGCCCTTCAATTTACAGCTCAGGCTCCAGCTTTGAACTTGGGATTCTCCTGCCTCAACCTCCCAATAACCTGGGATTACCAATCTGTGCTAGCAGGTCCAGATACATAGCCATTATTAGGAGGAAAAAGATTTCAAGGACATATGGACTAAAGGGCTTCAGACTCAGCTGGCAGACTAACTGGGGCTATTTTAAAAGTAGCTCTCATTTTGTGGAAAGGCAAGTAAGATTCCTTGACCTAGTTGCCTGCCTTCTGGCTTATCTACTATATATTGATTTGCTACCTACCTTGTTGAGGACCACTCTGCCCCATGTTGGGGGTCAAAATGTCCCGGACTGCTCTGCTGCTCTGCTCCACGGGTCAGGGTCTAGCAAGAGAGAGAGTAGGGGGAAGAAGGGGAAGAGACATGAATAGAGACAAGCCAGAGGGTCTGTAGTCAAGTGTCATTTACTGTCTCCCATAGACTATATTCACACCTCCTATTGACACTATTACAAGGACATCCTGAGTATTTATAAGCACAAGCAGGAGAACACAGGTGAAGACATTTTACCATGTGCACCATGCAGCTGGGGGCACTAAACAGCAAAACAAGCTATGTGGTACAAACAAGATGTTTGTCAGAATGTGCTCAGCTGTTGTAGGCTGTTGAAAAACAAGTCTCTATCAGGGTATATGGTTCAAGATGGCTGCTAAGTTGATAGCTGCTTTCTGCTAAAAGTCGGCTCCCAACACTACCTAATTCCAAAAGCCATATAAACTTTGTAGTGTAACCAGTTCTTTTGAGCCTCCATTTTTTCTACTATGTCTTATCATTCTGTCTGATAGTTAACCATAGTTCTTTTGGGAGAGAGAATTAAACCAGTCTATAACTCTAGGCAATCCTCCTGCCTGAGCCTCCTAATCACCAGGCCAAACTCCCAGTCAACCTTTTTTTTTTTTTTTTTTATTTTTCGAGACAGGGTTTCTCTGTGTAGCCCCGGCTGTCCTGGAACTCACTCTGTAGACCAGGCTGGCCTTGAACTCAGAAATCCACCTGCCTCTGCCTCCCGAGTGCTGGGATTAAAGGCGTGCGCCACCATCGCCCGGCCCCAGTCAACTTTTTTAAAAAGATGTATTTATGTATATGAGTGCTCTGGCTGCATCATCATGATGCACAGAGGGCATCGGACCTGTTACAGGTGGTTCTGAGCCACCATGTGGCTGCTGGAAATGGAACTCAGGACCTCTGCAAGAGCAATCAGTGCTCTTAACCATTGAGCCATCCCTCCAGCCTCCAAATCAACTTTTAAAACTAGGCTCCTCTGTCACTTCTCTGTAAGGCCTTCCAGTATCCTGGCCTGTTCACAACTCAATGCCACTGCCATCTGGAAAGGTCAGTTACCTCCTCCCTTATGCTCCACCTCTACTGTGTACAAATGTCTTCTAGCTCCTCCTGCACTTTATTGTCCTTCCAGCTCAAGCACCTTGAACTGTCAGAGTTTGAGCTATGTGGTCTTTGGTATCCCATAGCATGTGGCCGTCATAAACACCACCTACGGAAGTGTTGTTATTATTTCTATTATGATTTCATTTTTGTAGTGGTAGTATGAAGTAACTGAGTTGCTTAGTAGTCCATGCCAATAATTATAGCACACAGGAGGCAGAGGCAGGAGGATTGCTGCAAGTTCTTGGCAGCCAGGGCTACACAGCAAGACTGTCTTAAACAAACAAATAAGAATTACAAACACACACACACACACACACACACACACACACACACACACACACGTAGTGTCATCCTGCATGGATTTAAATCCTAGCCTAGCTGCTTACTAGCTATATGATGTTGGAACATCAAAATATTTGTGCCCCATTTCCTTTTTCCTGTCGATATTCTAGAGGGTTGTTCAAAACAGTGCCTGACAGTAGGGTAACCTCGGTCCATCTTAGCTATCCCCAGCTAGAAATCTGTTCCCAGTAGTTACTTGAATAAATGATAGACCATTTCCTCAAAGAGGCCATAAACTCTTCCTCCTCCTGCCACTCCCCTGTGCTTATGCCTCAGAGCTGCTCTTAGAGGTGCCCGGTGTATGGGTTTTATTCCCAGAACCTCCCTAGCAACAGTACAGAGCTAGATATACTGTGAGTTAGTTTTGTATCAAGTTTTGTGGCATGTTTCCCTCTTAGCTGTTGCCTATGCACTCTCTTAAACCACAGTTTGGTCTTAAATTGTATCAGGAATATGCTCCTTCACCTAAGAGTTTCTTTTTCATTGTTTCTAAATGGTGTCTCTTCTTTGTCTGAACCAATTAACAACTAAGCTTCATAGTCTTCTACCCCTAAAGAGGGCTCACCACTCCTCGGATTCCCTTCTAGCAGCTGTGATAAACCCTTGCCTCAATACTCTGTGCTTAGAAAGCACAAGTTGGGCTGGAGTGAATTACTGTATATCAGAACCAAAGCTCTGTAGTCAGGTGTTTGCCTCTTCCTTCATAGTTCATTCAGACATTGGCTCCTGCATCTTCAGCCAATCTCCGCACTTTGCTGTAAATGCTGTCAGTTGCAGCCAGCAGGCCATTGGGTAGGTGCTGCCCCATGGCTTCAGTGCTGTCCACTCAGAATGCCATCCTCCTTCCTGCCTCTAGTTTTTGTGCACTCAATGAACAATTCATCTTTGCAGTCCAAGTGTTGCTGGTCCTGAAAAATTTTTAGTGTGTCCTCCCTGGACACTTGACATAATTCTATTAGGGCAATTTTTGTTTTCATTGGAGTTTATTCTTTATAGGTTAAAATTGTAGCCTAGACACTTCCCTTTGTATAACCTTAGACACATTATTTCACTGTCAAGCACCTCACTTGCCACCTCCATAATAAGACACTTATTTCAAAGGATAATTTCAGCCAAGCACATGTAAGTTTAACCCTTTAAGTAGATAGAACGTTCTATAGGATACAGTTCAAGTTTCTTACAAGTACACACAAGGTCCTTAAGGCAAATAGCACTCAAACGCTATTATTCTCCTATTCTGTCTCCTAAGAAGTCAGTTTACCTAATTAGACCGTTTTGATTGCAACATTGTAACTAAGCTAGTTTAAGAGAGAGAGAGAAGGATGGGAGACAGTTCAGTGATAAAGTGGGCAGAGTGCTAGCTGTGCATGCAGGAGGATCTGAGTTTGGATTTCTAACATCCACAGCCGCATGTCATATCAAAGTTGAGGGGCAGACACAGGAAGGTCCCTGGATCTTGCTAATCGGGCAGTTTAGTCATTCAGTGAGCTCCAGGTTCATTGAGATGCCCTTCTCAAAAAGGAAGGTGAGGGCTTGGTGGTTAAAAGCACTTGTTGCTTTTGCAGAGGAGCTGGGATGGATTCCTGGTACCCACATAGCATCTCACAACTAACTCTAGTCCTCAGAGGTACACATTCATGTGGAAGCAAAACACTCATACACACACACACACACACACACACGCGCGCGCGCACACACACACACACAGAGAGAGTCAAAAAATTGTTAAAAAATTTTAAAAGCCATAGGAGAAGACCTCAGACATTAACCTCTTGCTTCCACATGTGCACCTGTAGGACCATGCACCCACACATGTGCATACACGTGTACACACACAAACCCACAAAAGAAAAGAAAGGAGACCCACCTGTCCTTGGGCTGTATGTAGTTTTTAGATGCCTTAGGGCCTCCAAGTTTGTACCCTTCCTGTTCCATTCTGCTTCATTAGGATTCATCCCATGAAGAACTCTTGGTTTACTGAATTAAATGCTATTAGGAGCTTGGATTTGGGGTGTTTGTGGGAGAAGGAATAGGAATAGTTGGGGAGAAATACCTTGAGAGAAGTGAAAGCAGGGACAGCCCCAAACTAGAGCTGCCACTGCATGCTTTGTGCAGTGCCACCTCTACAGATCCTCAGGCCTCATCCTTCTGAATTTACAGCACTCAGTTTCTGGATTCAGACTGCCTGAGATGTGTGCCTTCTCTCCTCAGCCTTGGAACATCCCAAACTGCATTCATGTTCTTCATCCTCCACCCATGTTACAGAGAGCCTCGGTTCTCACTGTTCTCTCCACTTCTAACCTAGGCAGACCTCCCTGCTCTGCAGGGATTTCACTCTTATCGAGCTTGTGGGTTCAGTTCCTCAATTTGTCATCCTGCTCTGGTCTGGTTTTCTTTCCCTTTCACCTCCAAGGCCTTCCATGTAGCTTCCCTGTAGATCCCAAACCATCCCATTATGTCCACTCTCCAAACCTAAGCATCACTAGGACCCAGGAGTGTTCATATATACCCATAGTTTTAGCACTCAGGATGCTGAGGCAGGAAAAGAGAGAATTCCAGGCTAGTTTGAGCTATAAAGTGAAATCCTACCTTTTTTTTTGGGGGGGGGGGGCATCACTATTAAGATGCCTCAGTTGGTAAAGTACTTGCTACTCAAACAGAACTTGGGGTTGATTGCTAGCACCAATGGGAAAGATAGGTACTGACAATTTCCACATTCCCCCCTCCCTTCACCTTTCCCTACCCCTCTCTCTCCTTTATAAAGAAACAAAATAAAACAAAAACCCTAAACCCAACTCTCTGATGAATACTACCACCTTGCTTGGTTCCTAGGGTGTGGAGCCATCTTCTGTGTCCAGGAAGCCTGCCTGATGCCTGCCATCAGTTTGCCAGACTTTTATCAGTTTCTAAACCTCTCATCTTGCCTCCACTGCTGCTGAAGAGAAATAGTCTCCTTTATCAACACCCTAAATGTCAACCCAACTACTGACAGACTTTTCATTTCTACACATCTCAGCCTGTGAGGTGTTTTCCTTAGCCAAAGCCAATCTATGTGTGTGTTTCTGGTGGGTCCCATTGTCTTTCCATACAGCCTATAAACAAGTCCCAGCCCTTTCCTGTTAAAAACAACCATTAGTAGCAATTTAGAAGTGAGAGGCAGGCAATGAGTCTAAAAGCTCCCCCAGGTGATTCCTGTGTGCATTCAGGGCCAAAAATTCTAAAGAGGCTGGGTATGGTCACACATGCCTGTAATCTAAACACTGAGGAGATAGAGGCAGGAGGATCTGGAATTTGAGAGTAGCCTGGGCTGCAATAGTGAGATCTTGTTTCAAAATGCCCACCCCCACCATACATACATACACACACACATGGATGAGTATACAGCAGGGTTGGGGGAGGCTGGGGTAGCTCTCTGAGCTGGAGCCACACCAAACTACTTAAGAGTTTCCAACACCTGTCTCATCTTTTGCTTCTAGGCCATTACATTGCCTCTGTGTCTTAAAGGCCTCTCCCTGGCGGCTAGAAAGTGTTTCTGAGTGTCAGGTATCATTTCTGAGAAGCCTTTAAGAACAAACCCTCACCTCTGAATAAGCTCCCCATTCCCCAGAGCTTTCATAGGGAAATTCACCCACATGCGACTGTGTGTCCATCTATGTGTATGTCTGCTCTCCTGGGCTGGGTGCTTTGAAGAATCCATAGCTGTGGAGATGTCGTTTGGCAGACTTGGGCTGTATCAGATATTGGAAGATGCTTTCTGTCAGGACCAAGCAGACTTGGGCTGTATCAGATATTGGAAGATGCTTTCTGTCAGGACCAAGCAGACTTGGGCTGTATCAGATATTGGAAGATGCTTTCTGTCAGGACCAAGTTAAGAATAGTCTTTGGGTTTGTTCACTCAAGTAGTCAGCCAACATTTATTAAGGCCTTGCCACAGTCATCCTCAGTGTGGCTCAGATGAATATGCACATACTTGACACTTCCTGTTTGACTAGGACAGTGTCGTCATCTTCCCAGTGTGCTTTCACAAGGGCTATGTATGCCCAAGTCTCTCTGTAGGACTTTCAGAGCCGTTTAGATATGTGCTCATTGTTTGGGAAAGATTTAAAGGAGTACTCGTTAAATCATATACAAACAAGTTCTTTGCGTGATGGCCTGATTCTCCCCTTGGCTGTTAATATTGAGACAGAGACTGCTAAGCACTTTACATGGTACTTTACTTTACCTTCACAATGATTCTATAAGCTACGGATTATTTGTTCTCTATATGTATGATCACATACATATTAACTGGAACGATTAAGCTCAGAATTTCAGAGTCAGGTGTGGCCTTAGAGCTGTTCGAATACACATGAAAGACATCAGGACCTCGATAAATATTGGTTAATTCAGTAAACACTATTCTCAAGGGAAATATAAAGATGTACTGTTCTCTCTGCTTAACTCCAGGTCTTAGTTTCTCCTTTCCTTCCATTGTCCTATTTATTTTTAACATCAAATCAGCAAACATGTATAGGGTCAACTGAATGACAGATAATGGACTCAATTATGGAGTTAAGAGATATGACTAAAATATGAACTTTTCCTGCTGAAAGGATGGTGAAGTTGGGAAAGGTGCAGAAAATACGATAGTTAGTCAAGCAGGAATGGTTTACATCGTGGAGATATGACTGTATCTTATGTTGAGCCAAGGGCAAGGCTTGAGTGTCAGAGGCAGCCCCCTAGATGAATATGTTCGTATGTAAATTTGTGAACATTCATCTAACAAGTCTTAATCACACATGCAAAACACCATTCCAAACGCTCTATTGAGAGCTTTTGGATTCATCCCAGAGGTTCACTGGAGAGACAGATGCTGGCATTTGATGGCTAAAGTTAGGGCCATGGCTTGAGAATGACAGGGAGAGCAGGGAAATTGGGGGCCTAGTGTACAGTGATACAGAAGCTGGGTTTGGAAATAAATTCTTTGCTGTGTCTTGTCAAGAGTAGTTGCTAAAAGGTAATCTAAGGAATGCTCAAACTGTACTCTGGATTTCATCTCTTACCAATGCCTCGGTAGCCACATCCACCAATGATGAACCTAGTATCCTTCCAAGCCACTGCCTCTTTTAAATTCCTCAACTCTCTGCATACTTACATCATCCTGTTGTCCAAGCTGTGATTGAATCATTATAGGAAAGACAGATTTCATGTCATCCAATAGTTGGACTCTCTGGTGCTGGGGGTGGTGGTGATGAATTGACAGTTAACTACTCCTCCCCCCTGCAGCGTTGTCTGGCTTTCCCAACCCCATCTGTTACCTCTTCAGACCCAACTGTTTTCTCTCACCTGATCTCTCTAGTATCTCGTACCTGGACTATAAGTTATGTAGGTGCAGGGCGCAGAGCTTAATGTGGTTTTGCACACTGTAGATGGCCAGTAAATGTCTGCCAAATGAGATGAGCAGCCTCAAAATTCGTGTTTTCTTCTGCTTCTAGAATAAAAGTCAGACTGCCTCATCTGGCCTCCATACTACACTAAACCGCAGCCAATTTCACTTGCTACCCCCACCCCTTTCACTACCTTGAGGGCCAGTTTAAGACAGTGATTCACATTTCTTGCCTGGGGCCACTTGTATTCTCCCATCTCCGTTCCAGGAAATCCTCTCCGAGGCTCTTAATGCTAGGACTCATCCAAGTTTATAGGCTCTGAGAAGCATGGTGGTGGCCGGCTGCTGCCTCCTGCTAAAGCCTCCCGCCACCCCAGTCAGCCCTTAGTAGGCACAGCTGGCCCTCCTCTTGCTGGAAAAGCCTTGAGTGAATGGTTGAACCCTGGAAATTTCCCGTAATAAGCTGCGACTGTCACAAAGCAAACAGGAGATCAGTGGGTCCTCATGCTGGACTAGACAGAGGACCACGAATGGGGCCATGCAGGCTGAACGTCAAGAAGAAGCTGGGTGTGGGCCAAGCCATAGTCATCGGCGGGACAGGCTGAGAGATGCGAAGGAAGGGGTGGAGAGCTGGGGCTGGGTGTGCTTCCTGCCCCGGGATCTGGCGACCCGCCCTTGCTCCCGCCCTGGCGGCCAGGCAAGCGCTGGACGGCCCCTCCTGCCTCGGCCAGCCGCCCAATCAGCAGGCGCCCCCCGCCCGGCCCGCCCCCTCCCCCTCTGGTGACAGAAAGTCGGCCCAGCAGATGAGGAAGTGGCCGGCAGGCGGCCCAGGGGACTTCTCTCCGGCCCTGATCTCCTTGAGCCCTTCACTGCTGCCCGCCTGGCTCCCACTGGTGAGTGTGAACCTTCCATGGCTCCCCACGTGCCAGCGCCCCCTACCTGGCTGGCCAGGCTAGCCCTGCCCTGCCCGCCCTGCCCTGCCCAGGCTGTGGGCGAGGCTGTTCCTGGGGCGAGTGGGTGGGAGGTCCCAGCTACTGGGCTGGGCCTGCCCAGCACTATCCCTCCCCGGCACCTTGGCCCCTGACCCCCATTTGCTCACACCTAGTTCTTTTCCAGCACCTCCTGGCCTTCCTCCCTTTGCCTCCTCCTCTCTTTCCCCTTCCTGCCCCTTGTCGGTGCCCTTTTTCCTTTCCATCCATCTTAAGGGAACTGGCTCTGTTCCACCGCGGGAGGGGTGGTGCACACCCGGGTTTCCCTCAAGCTTAGGGAGAGATCCTTCTCAGAAGTCTGGACTCCCTCCTGTCCCCGGGGTCAGTGTGTATCTACTGGTGTAAGTGGTGGTGAAGGGCGAGTGAACTGGAGGAGGTGGTTGAAGGAGATAAGGAGCTGGCAAGCTCACAAGTGTCAGAGAGGAACTGTGTGTGAGCACATGCTTAAGTGCTAGGCCCCACTCCAACATAAGTCACCACCAAAAGTGTGACTGTAGGAAGAAATGAGTGTCACTCACCAAGAGCTCTGTGTGAAGGAGGGAGGTGTGGGTGAGATGTACCCATGCCTGGTCAGCTGTATGTGCCACAGTTAATGCAATCCCCGACAGGTGTGAAGTTTAGGAGCCTGGCATGTCAGAGTCCAGTAGGGGGCCTGTTTTGGTGGTGTGGTCAGTAAGATATGCATGGACTGTGTGTGGATGTATGCTGGCTAGCTCCTGGTATGGTCTGCATGTCTCTGGAGTGGTTGAGAGCTGTGTGATGAAGGTACATATTAATGTGTGATAGTGCAGATGTGGATGGTAGAACTCGAGCCCCAAGGCAGGAGAGTGATGGATGGAGAGCACCTGGAGCACTCAGCTTGTTGGGCAATTGCTGGATCCCTCTGGGACAAAGTCCTAGGCTTTCCTGGGTCTAGCCTAAGTTTTTGTATCCCTGTAAGCTTTCCCTTGACATTCCTTCCAACTTTGAGGAGGAGGGAACCTAGTCCATGAGGCTCCCTCCCAGAGGAGGGAAAGATTCCTGAGACCTCCTCCACTCCCCCACCTCCTCACATACCACTGGTATCCTTACCCCTCCCTGGTAGGGAAGGGTGATGCCCATTCTGAAGTAGGACAAACTGAGAATTCATGGCTGGTTTGAGAGAGAATGCTGGGTGTGGATTTTTAGCAACTTTTCTGGCTTTGGCCAGATGTCCCGGCCAGAAGTTTCTAGAGACCCTACAAATTTAGCTTATCTGGCTGATCAAAGGTAGTGTCTGGGGCCTTACTTGGCTTTCTCAATTCTGGTGGGTCCTGCTCCTCTAGGCATTGACCTGTGGCCTAGACCCACCCTCCACCCCATGCCCAATGTAGCGGGGGCGGGAGGAGGGCGGGGCTGCTGCAAGATCTAGTCAGACAGGTGGAGCTGCCAGGGCAGGAGTCTCAAAGAGCCAGGCTCCTGGAGTGGAAGAGAGAGAGGAGGCAGAACTTGCCAGTGAGAAGAGGGGAGGAGAGGGGCTGGAGGTGAAGCACTGGAAGAAGTCAAGAGGCTGGAGGTGAGAGCCTGGGAGGCAGGGGGGAAGCCTGGGGCACTGGTGTTGACCATGGGAAAAGTGGAATCCTAGGTTTGTTCAGGTACTAGAAGGGACGGGGGGGTGGGGGGGGGGGGGCATGGAGGTGGAAGTCCGGCAGAGGACAGAGGGGAGATGGGAATCTTGGGAAAGGACCAGAGGGACTTTACCTGGGAGAAGGAGGTTATGAGAGGAGTGGCTGAAGGGGAGAGTCTCTAGAGAGAAGCATGTCTCTCAAAGCTGAGAGATGAGACTGCCAGTAAGGGTAAGTGAAGAAGTTCACTGAAAAGAAGACCTGTCTTGTGAGGAGAAAGGCTCCAGAAGGAGATGTGGATGGCAGAGTTCTCTCAAAGACGGAGGCAGGGAGGCAGGGAAGGGAAACTCTTGAGCAGAGTGGAGGGGAAGGTGTGGAGGGGAAGGGTGGGACAGCTCTATCCAGGCAGACAGAATACTTGGGGAGCCAATGCTCCATTTAAATTACCTTTTCTCCCAGTATGCCCCTGCTCACTATGGTCAGGATTAAACTTGGGGCCTTGTGCATGCTAGGAAAATACTTTACCACCGAGCTGGACTCGGCCCTATCCTTTTGTCAGTGAGGCATCAGTTGTCTGATTCTGTGTCTTGTCCCTGTGGGCCAAGTGTGTCATGGGGGGTGCCATGCAGTGGTCCCTGTCTGATGCCCACTCTCCATCCCTCCTTAGAGATCTTAGCCAGGATGGAGGCTGTTGTGAACTTGTACCAGGAATTGATGAAGCGTGCAGGTAAGCCGCTATCAATAGCCCTGCCTTCCCTTCTTCCCTAGGATCCCAGGATCTAGAGTTGTGTCCTAGGGAAGTCTTTATGAACTACTTGTGACCTGACCTCATGTCTAGACCTGGGAAGG
Organism: Arvicanthis niloticus; assembly: GCF_011762505.2. NCBI lineage: Eukaryota > Metazoa > Chordata > Mammalia > Rodentia > Muridae > Arvicanthis > Arvicanthis niloticus. The sequence continues at coordinate 34,787,110 of NC_047662.1, read as the reverse complement.
CTCTTAAGCCCTGTGACCCTTACTCTTATTACATCCTATTCACAGATCCCCGGATCCAAAACTACCCTCTGATGGGGTCCCCCTTGCTAATAACATCCATCCTTCTGACTTATGTGTACTTCGTCCTATCACTTGGGCCTCGAATCATGGCTAATCGGAAGCCCTTCCAACTTCGAGGCTTCATGATTGTCTACAATTTCTCACTGGTGTTACTCTCCCTCTACATTGTCTATGAGGTAGGCTGGAATGCCGAGGCTGTAGTTTCTGTCTGCAGGCTAAGAGTTAGGGTACTGGGCATGGGCAAGAGCATGGCAATATCTATTCCAGAGGTTGTTAGCAACAGGAGGGGCTGCTGGGAGGGGGTTGTGGGGGTCTAATCCACTCTTTTTCTTAGTTTCTGATGTCTGGTTGGCTGAGTACCTACACCTGGCGCTGTGACCCTGTAGACTTTTCCAATAGCCCGGAAGCACTTCGGGTAAGTAGAGCCTTAGGTAACCATAATTATAAGCAACCTAGATGAGAGTCACTTGGCCAGTTAGCAGAGGCTCTTTGGTTACTGTTAAGTATTAAGGCTGATCTAACTTCTCACAGATGGTTCGAGTGGCCTGGCTCTTCATGCTTTCCAAGGTCATTGAGCTGATGGACACAGTGAGTACTTAAAGCTGCTAGAACTTGGGAGTGGAATGGAGGGCCCTGGCACTCAACCTCTCCTCCTTCCCTCAGGTGATATTTATTCTCCGGAAGAAGGATGGGCAAGTGACCTTCCTGCATGTCTTCCATCACTCAGTGCTCCCCTGGAGTTGGTGGTGGGGGATAAAGATTGCTCCAGGTGAGCAGTGACGGCCACAGGAGCAGAGGGTGGCCACTGAGAGTAGAGGCTCATCTGACCAGCTTCTTTCCCATCTTAGGAGGAATGGGTTCTTTCCATGCCATGATAAATTCCTCTGTACATGTTGTCATGTACCTTTACTATGGATTGTCTGCCCTTGGCCCTGTGGCTCAGCCCTACCTTTGGTGGAAAAAACATATGACAGCCATTCAGCTGGTAAGGAGCCTGTTGGGCCTAAAACCAAACCCCCAGTATTTCTTAGTTCTTTCTTCTAACCATCCAGTCTCACCTCTGACCCCTGCCTTCCCCAGTCAAGTCTTTTGTCTATTCCACTTCTCCTGAACCTATTTCTGACCCTTGTCTTTTTCTGTCCCAGATCCAGTTTGTCCTAGTCTCACTGCACATCAGCCAGTACTACTTCATGCCCAGCTGCAACTACCAGTACCCTCTCATCATCCACCTCATCTGGATGTATGGCACCATCTTCTTCATCCTGTTCTCCAATTTCTGGTATCATTCCTACACCAAGGGGAAGCGGCTGCCCCGTGCAGTTCAGCAAAATGGAGCTACTGCCAAGGTCAAGGCCAACTGAGAAGCATGGCCTAGACATTGCCCACCTAAGTGCCTCAGGACTGCACCTTGGGCAGCATCCACAAGTGTCCTGTCTACCTACACCCATGACCAGGGCTCTTGTGGTCAGGACTGAGTAGGCGGACTGGCTCTCCCCTCCCTACAGCGGGTCTACAAGGGACCACTGTTCCCATTCCTTCTCCCAGCCAGCTCCAGGGATGTGGCCTCACTGCTGTCTGCCACCAGAACTGGAGGCTGAAAGGGCTGGACACTTACTTCCCCCTCCCTGCCTTAAACTCGGGAGAGGAACACTCAGGGCTGGCCCACACCCGGGTCTTGTGGCCTTTCTCCTCACACTGAAGAGGTCAGCAATAATCTGTCACTGTGGACTCAGGCTCCCTTTTCACTCCACATTGAAGCATGAGCTTCTGGGCCAAAGGTCAGGATGGGCAGGCAGCAGGCCTGGCAGTGCAGGCTCTGCACTCACTTGTGTCTTAATTAAAGTGACAGGAAACCACTGAGATTGTGTGTGTGTGTGAATGAGGTGGGGAACACAGCTTTAGCTCTGGCTTGGTTACAAAAGGGATGGATGGTAGTGCAGGCAGTGATTCCAGCTACCGGGGAGGGAACAAAGCAGGAAGCTCACAAGTTCAAGGTTAGCTTGGATCCTGTCTCAAAATAAAAATGAGGCTCAGTAGGCAAGGCTCTTGGTTCAGTCCCCAAAAACACAAAAAAGAAGGTGGAGGAAGAAGTGGCCAAAAGTTCCCACAAGACTTGTAGCTCTAGTCAGAGTAGGGGCAGCCTGTAGGAAGGATGCTGGGACACAAGAAAGAAAGATACGAATTTTATTAGGAAAAAAAAATAAAAGAAATCAAGAGGGGAAATGGGTTTGGTTTCAACGGATGCCTTGGTGGATAAGGCTACTTTTAGCTACACTGGCTTTTTCCCTCTCCCGCCGAAGGGCAGGATCCAGCTCAAAGCAGCGCCACAACCGTAGAGTCTCATCGGCTGCTGCTGATGCCACTGTGGCCCCATCCGGACTCATCGTGAGACTCAGGACCCGGGCAGTGTGACCTAGGGTGAGAGCGGTAGTTCATTTGAGTATACACATGTATCCTCCAACCAGATATTCGCCCTTCTATAATTCAAAGGTATTATTATGTTTGCAGAGTTAGGTTGTACATTGTTACAACCAATACCAAGGCATTCTAAATCACACCTCCCACCATCCTCACCAAAGCCCATGGCAAGCCATTAGTCTGTTAACTCTACATTGACCTGTTCTTAACAGTTCACATAAATGGAATCATACTTCCCATCATCCTCACCAAACCAGGGCAAGCCATATTAGTCTGTTGATTCTCATTTCGTATGAATGGAAACATATACTATGTGGCTTTTCTACCTGGCTTCCTTTTGCCACCTACCTTTGAGCTCAGCCACCTTGGCCATGGTTGGGTACTTCCAAATAACCAGCTGGTTCTGGGCAAAACCATGACCCGAGATAAGCTCCTTATAGTGGGGAGACCAGAGGATGGAGCACACCTGTGGAAAGGGGGCATTATGGGCATGATATTAAGCCAGGGCTACTCAGAATTGAGTCCATTCTAGTATTAGAAACCCTATCAGGGCTACAGATTTAAGCTTAATGGTCACAGTCCTTACTGAAGCCCCAAGACAAAAATCTGTGTTACGATGAATCCACCAGAGTTACCCAATGTAATACCATCGGTGACTCCCTGTGTAACTCCAACCATCTGCCTTCAGAGCCCATGCCTGCAGTGAAGGCTGAGCAAGGGGATGGACAGGGAAAGCTGGAGTATTTACAGCAAGGCACATGAGCAGCAGGCGCCTCAAATGCTCTCATGTATTTGAGTTTATGCTGTAGGTTGTGGGAGTCATCACAGGCTTATGAACAGTAAGATACCACTCAGATTGTGAAGTATACAAGACTTCAACAGAGAATATGTGGGAGCCTGGGCATGGGGGTGCATGTAATCTCAGCACTTGGATGCTAAAGCAGGAGGATCATTACAAATCTGAGGCCAGCCAGGACAAGAGCCTGTCTCACTGAAAATGAATGAATGAGGACTCCATGCCGAGGGAGGAACAGATGTAAATGGTATTCCAAGGTAACACTGAAATGAAATGTCTTTTTTTTTTTTTTTAGTTTTGAGACAGGGTTTCTCTGTGTAGCCCTGGCTGTCCTGGAACTCACTCTGTAGACCAGGCTGGCCTTGAACTCAGAAATCCGCCTGCCTCTGCCTCCAAAGTGCTGGGATTAAAGGCGTGCACCACCACCACCCAGCAATGAAATGTCTTAGGATGAAAGATCAGGTGGCTTTTCAGATTTCTAAGCAGGCTCTGCTATCTGAAACAGGACAAGAGGAACACAGTACATGTTGGCATGTACATAAAGGCATGGTGAAGTGACAAGCTTAATTGGGACATATGGAGGTGGTACTTGAGGGCTGGAGACAAGCCAACTAGGAAATGGGAATGCCAATGAGGGCATTCCCAATGAGAAATTTAGAAATGATTAGGTAGAGTTGGAGTAGATTTGGCTGTTCAGAAATGCCACATAGAGAAACACACCTCTGCTTGGGATAGGTTAAAGCATGAATCATCAGTAGCAATCACAACAAAACTACCTGGGAATGCACATCCACAGCATTCAGACAGGCCCCAGAGCAGACGTTCCAAATACGGATGTGTCGATCACTGGTACCTCCTCCTGTTGCCAGGATATTGGACTGCCAGGGACACCATGCAACAGCCTGGGTGGAATGGATAAAAGCTGGGCAGTCAGTCAGCAGATACAGCAGAAGCTCTATGTGTAAAAGTACTGAACTTTCCTATGCCCTCCTTACACTTGACATGACACAGAAACCTGGTCTATGTATTAAAGAGCTGTTTGCACTATAGCTGGGCAGGGTCATCTATTCTAATCCAGCTATGATGCCTACCACTCAGCGCCTGCCCTGTTACCTGACAGCTCAGTCTTGCCCTGGCTGCTCTTGCTCCCATCAGTCTCCTGAAGACTCTCGCCGTGACCTCTCCTCTTCCCACCAGCACCTGCTCACTGGGACAGAAGTCCCACCTTAAACTCTCCTCCCCAGCTATAGGCTGATCAGCTCTTTATTAGCCAATCAGAAGTGATAATTTTCACACAACACCAAGACAGACAGGAGATGCTTCAATAATCATGACAATGCCAATGTTGGAAGGCAAGCAGCTCTCTGGGCACAGTAATCATCATCTGAATACACAGTGCATAAAACCATCTCCCAATGTCTAAGTGTTACAATTAAACTCAATCCCACCTTGTCTTCTCCTCTTAGTAGTTTATAGCTGAAGAGTCTGTACAGACCTCAGCTCAAATGCTTTCTCACCTTGACAGCACCTTGATGTTGAGTGAATGTTTGCAAGGGAACCCAGCCACTTTCTCCAGGACCACTAGGCCACACGTTGACAATGTTATCATTGCCACCACTTGCCAAATGTCGTCCATCTGGGGCCCAGCGCAGCCCACATACTTCCTGGCTATGGCCACTCAGTGTGGCCACATGGTGTTCTGCTACCCGAACATCATGGTGGTGGATGTGGCCAGACCGTGAACCACTGAGAGAAGAAAAGAGATTTAGTTCTGGATGGCTGAAAGCAGAAAGATTTTGCTATAGACTAGCAAAAACCACTGACCTGGACAGGATATAGCTGTTCCAACTTAGGGAGCTTACTCGAGCAGAGTGACTGGTCATATTTCGAAGTCGTTTCTGCTGCTGCACATCCCATAACTGCAGAGGCAAGACAACAGGGTCACAGATTAAAGCCAGGCCTCAACAGCCTTCCAGCAGGGCAAGCTCCTCCCTGAGACCAATGACCATGGAGCCACAATATAGGGACCAGGCTCACCTGCACCTCAGCATTACTGGTGCCAACTGCTAGGTAGTTGCCCTCTTTGATCCAGGCCACTGAGGATATGTAGTCCCCAGGCTGCTCCATTTGCAACAACTGCAAGATATCACCCGAACCAGCATTCCATAAGTATACACTGTTATCCAGTGCCACAGCCAGCACATTTCCAGAGCTCCAATCCACAAGATTCAGGTCTGCCAGAGAAGAGAGAAAACATAAGGTCCTCTGTTGGACTGGTCCATTCCCAGGCCATCTTTCTCCATTCACAGACGAGGACAATGGTGCACTTACAGTAGTCATTCCGGATTTCAGGGGCATCAAGAATCCTGTCTGGCAGGGAAGGAATGTATCTGCAAGCCTTCCGGCTGGAGCCAGGCGTAGCTTTCTGACTATAGAGTACTTTCAGTCTGTTCTGGTAGCCTGTGGCAAGAGAGTGGGTCTAGACTTGGAAACTGATACCCACCCACACGTGGAAAAGCAGCCACATGTCTCCCCTTAGGAAGGACTGACACCGACCTCCATGAATGTCACTTCTTACCTTCTGGGGCATTCTGAGGTTTTCCGCTGAGCCTGAGAATCTTGGCTTCCTCCACATCAAAACCGTTCAGGTTCAGAGCCCAGGCTTTCTGATGCTCCTGAAATACACCGGTGGTGAGGTGAGGCAGACTGGTATCAACCAGGGGACAGACAACACATCAGGTCTCATGTCTCATGACCCCTGTGGAATCATACCTTCTTGGTGGGTGTTCCTCCGTCTTCCGGCTGGTTCTCCTTGCTCAGGAGGAAGCTGGCCACCTCCATTTGGGAAGCACTGCGTTGGGGGATATAGCGGTCACCTCCAGGTTTGCTAGGGGTGGTCTGAACCTTGGAACTAGATTTGCCTGGGGGAGGGAGAGAGAAGTCAGACACTCTGACGAGGCTCCTGGAGGGAGCATTTAGGCCGACTCTCAAGCGATTCCATCTCCCTCCACCGGCCACCCACTCACCAGGAGTTCGGCTCGGGGTCCGGCCGGCGCTGTGTGATCTGTTGGCGGCCCGCATGGGCGAGGGGGCTGGGCCTGTGGCCTCCTTTGCTTTGCGCTGCCAGCGCGCAATCGGTGCATTGGGGATGGGGGCGTCCAGTTTAAGCAGCGAGTGCAAATCGCTCTCGAACACGAACTGCGCCATGGCACGTCTACAGGGGAGAGGGCCGAGAGGCGACCAAGCTCGGGACCTCGTCGGGCTCCTGGGTTCCGCTTGCCACAGTTCACACCAGCCTGGCACCTCCCTGTACTCAGCTCTCCCAAACACAAGTCCTCCTCACAGGGCGTCAGTGGAACAGCTGAACCCGTACTTTTCTGGACCAACTAAAGGCACGCCGGACTGTTGTTCTTAAACTCTCCGCTGCTAGCGTTCATTGGCTCCTTCAAAACCCAACTGTCTTAACCGTCGCCCTTGCCGATTGGTTGCTACACTGAAGAGGGGCGGGTCTTCCGGGAGCAAGTCTCACGAGAGTGCGACGACCAAGCGTTTGAAACGGAATCCTGAACCCACCTCCAGGAACCTTAGTCCGAGCCCGAATCGGAGAGCAGGGGCGGGTCCTGCACAGCTAGTCAGTCCACGGAATCCGCTCCTCGCTGGGCTTCTCTCTGAGTTAGACCTGGCAGTTAGAGGATCTGGAAGCCTGTGAAAGGTCACACGAAGCCTGAATGTGGGTGGTACTTACGTTATATACACACAGGTCAACTCGACCCGGAGGACCCAATTGGGCTGGTGGCGGTCTGAATGGGGAGGGCACCAGAAACCCTGCTAGGAAGGAAGTAGGCTGGCCAGTGGTGGGCTTCAACAAACACAAAGTGAGAGGAAGTGGGGGGTCAAAACAATGATCAGAATTCCAGCCTTTTGTTGTGAAGATTAGGTTAGGCTGCTCTTGGGGACATCACATCCTGTGGCGGACTCTCGTGGGGCTTTGGATTCTTCAGAGTCCTAGAGATTCTGGGTTGCACCTAACCTGCCAGAGCAACTCCCGTTTTGTTTGTTTCAGACAAGGGTCTCACTATGCAGTCCGGGCTGGATCTCAGAGATGTAGTGGAATTTAAGGCGTGCGCCACCACACTGGGTTATGCTGATAGAAAAACTAATGTGCAATGCTAGGAATTTGCCTAAGGTCATAAAAAGAGGTTGGTTAGAATCCAGGTCTGGGGCCTGAAGAGATATCAGTGGTTAATGGCTTCTCGCTCTTCCACAGGACCAGGATGTTTTTTCAGGCAGCACACAACTACCTGGAACTCCACCTCCAGGGCATCGATGTCCTCTTCTGGCCTCCATAGGAACACACGCAGGTGGCACACACACCTCCTCCCCAATAAAAATAAAAATGTTTAAAAGAGGAGGGGAGGCTGGAGAGATGGCTTAGCTGATATCACTGGATGCTCTTTCAGATTACCTAGGGTTCAGTTCCCAGCACCCAATATAGGTTCTCAAGTATCTATTACTCTAGTCACAGGGGAGCCAATGCCCTCTTTGGCCTCTGCCAGCATCAGGTATGCATGAGGTACACAGACATAGATGTAGGCAAAACACATGCACATTTTTAAAAAGTTGCCCTTTGATCTCCCCACCCATAGTGCACCTAGTCTTTCCCATAGCAATGAAAAACATACCCCGCCCTCCCCCCCCCCAAGGAAGAATCTAGGATCTAGGTGTGACTCCCCTTCAACCCAGGGCTTTAGTGGTTTACATGAATATGCTCAAAAGGTAAAACAGCATTAATAGAAATAATAATGGGTGCTACTAATTGCTCATCTGCTAGCTACTACAGTAAAACAGTTAACATATTTTGGAAACACACTCTTCTTGTAGCCCAGGGTGGCCTTGAACTCCATGTAGTTCCAGGATGACCTTGAACTTTTTTTTTTCTTTTTTCCTCTGAGACAAGGTTTTTTGTAGCACTGGCTATCTCTTAACTTACTCTGCTACAATCAGATGCCTTTGCCTCTGGAGGGCTGGGATTAAAGGTGTGTGTTACCACACCTAGCAAGTTTACTGATCTCTTAAGGCAGATAAATAAACTGCTTTAATTTTACATAAAAAAAAAAAAAAAAAAAAAAAAAGAAAGAAAAGAAATTAGGTCAGAGAGCCTGGCATGGTGATGCAAACCTTTAATCCCAACACTTGGGAGGCAGTAGCAGGTGGCTCTCTGTGAGTTCCAGGACAGGTAGGGCTATGTAATAGAGACCTCATGTCAAAAAAAACAAACAAAAAGAAAGAAATTGGGTCCGAATGAGGTAAGAGATGTTGGGCACACCATTGCAGTCACAACAGTATGCTGCCTGGGGAAGGACTTGGAAGATGGTCCATCCTTAGCCTAAGATCACCTCTGGTGATGGCAGAATCTCCAGCTGTTGGCCAAACTCATTGTTGTTTCTAGCTCTGAAGCATTTGTTTTTTTTCATTTCTAATTACCTTGGAAAACTAGAGGTTTAATGTTGTACAGTTCCTCAGTAGCGAGTTCCTGAACCTCTGAAAACAGAAAAGGGTAGCCTGGTGTCAGGCTTACATATTAAGCTATGGAGTTTGGTTTTTATCTGCCAGGAACTGTGGGGACAGTGGAAGTTCCTGTGAAACATGTCAAGTGGTTTTCAACTTCTGGACTAAGAGAATTTACGACACTGCAGCTACAGGAGACATGTGCATTGTAACGTGTGCGTGTCTGAAGCCCCAGCAGTCAGCCAGGTGTGTAGAGTTGAGACCTTGCCTCTAAAAGAAAAAAAAAAAATGAACCTCACAATTAAGATATAGCATAGGCAAGGGATCTGGCCACTTGAGAATCGAGTCACTGGAGACACTGGGGAAAGGATAAGGACAATGAACCCATGGGGTTCATTTCAAAGGGCATGCGGAAAGCAAGCCAGACTTGAGTCTGGGAGCTCAACCGTGAGTCCAGCCTCTGAGCCCCTAGTGTCCTAGAACTGCCATAACCAAGTACCCAAAACTGGTTGCCCTAGAGGACAGATACCTTTGCCTCACAATTCTGAGGCTACAAGTGCCAGACTAAAAATGGTAGCAGGGTGGTTCTTTTGGGGAATCTGGTCCATGCTTCTCGGGCTCCTGGTGGTGATGGTGGTTCTTGGATTCTGACCATCTTCACCTGGGTTTTTTCTTCCACCATCTATGTCCAAAATCCCCCCTTTCCTCTAAGAGTACCAACCATACTGACTCATTTTAACTAGTTTTGTGTGTAATAACCCTGCTTTAAAAAAAAAAATCACTGTTAAGGTACTTGAGTTTAAGATTTCAAAGTCTACATTTTGGAGATGGGGATGGAATTCCATGGAATTCAAACAGAGACAAAGCTCTCAGGAATCCTCTGGTACAGACTCTGACTCAACCCTGTCCATCCAAGGAGACAAGGAGGAAGTGGTCCGATGGTAGCAAACAGGTGGCATGCGGAATATTCATACTCCATCCCTCTGCCAAAAAAAAAAAAAAACTCTATTCCAAGAGACTCAAAACTAAGCATTTGAATAATGTATTCCTCTGCCCCCTCCTACTGAAGGTGAACCTGTCTTGTAGTTATCCCCTCTAGGCCTGATGAGTTGTCCTTAGGTTGGTGCCAGCTTTGTTACTAGCTCTGTGGCACAATACTGTTCCTTGATGGCTTTCCAAAATCCCACCTCTGCCTTTGTAAATGTGTCCTGTATTAAGCTTGTCAATTTACACAGTTTGTGCCATCCTCCTCTGCCAAGACCCTGCCTAACAAAGTGGGTATATTTGGAGCTAGCAGAGACCCAAACATGCTAATGTGCTTGAGAGTTGACTAGCTCAGAGAGATCTGTAACCTGAGTGGTTTGAGTTTATTTCCCACTGCAAAGGGGTGGCATGAGGGGCAAGGAAGCTAGCATGGGGTTAAGGTGACATCATCCAGAAAGGTTTCATTCAGACGATATTTATTGAAGGTCTGCTGCCTATCATGCACCAAATAGTATTCAAGGTGCTCGGGGAAAGGACAAATCCTAACCCTTGCCCTTTCAACTCACCATCCAGGAGCAAGAAACACACGTTCAAATCCACACAAAACACTGTGGGCACTATAGAAGTCTGGGCTGGAGATAAGAACTTTCTGATGGTCATCATATAATAAAGGCCAGAATAGGGAAAGAAGAAATAATTAGGATGCTAGCTGAGGTATATTAAGCAGTTACTCTATCCTAGTGAATGTGTTCTCAATTGTTCACAGGGTTCTGTTATTATCCGTGCTTTGTTGATGAGAGGGGAAAGGTTCAAAAGCTTTCAGCTATTTGCCTAAATTTGCACAGCTAGCCAGTGAATGACAGGACCAGAGCCTGGCTCTAGCCCCAGAGTTGGCTCTTTTGCTGCTAATATGAAAAGTAGAGACTTTCCCCAGCCCCCAAGAATTTGGACCTCAAGAGGAGCTACAGAGCATGGCACCTTTAGTCACAGCAAGCAGATCTCTGTGAGTTCGAGACCAGCCTTTTCTACATAGCAAGTAATAGGCCATCAGAGTTATATAATAAAACACTGTCTAAAAAATAAAAATAAATAAATAAAAATAAAGAGCCAGAGGAGCCTAGGGGCTGCGGAGAAAGAGCTCTGGATTCGTGAGCAGCCGTCTGGAGAGATCAGTGTCATAAAGCCCAAGGAGGTGGGTAAACAGAATGGATGGATGGTGTTGGTTGTTGGTGTTAAGAATGGATAAGGTAGTATGCAGGAAGCCGTAGGTCTGCAGTAGCATGGGACTGCCTTCAGGGCTGCTGCCAATAGCTTAGTGGTAGGTAGGAGTGGTTAGCAATGTGTGTGGTGCAGCAAGACCCCGTCTCAGCCGTGGGTGGACACACAGACAGGGGCATAGTCCGCAGGCAAGGTTGCAGTCCTCTGTAGTCCATCTGAGGCTGGGAGGGACACAGGGGCAAAGGAGTCCTCTCAGAGGACTTAGGTAAGATTTCCAGGAGGCTGGGTTCCACTTCTTCACAGCTATCGGTAGCTGTGGCCTTCGACTGTGAGAGATGAGCAAAAGGAGATAAAATTAACCAGGCATGGCTCAGGAAGGAGAGGCAGGAGGATCTCTGTGAATTCTAGGCCAGCCTGGTCTATTTAGCAAGTTCTGAGACAGCCAGGGCTACACAGAGAAACTCTATCTCAAAAAACAAACAAGCAAACAAACAAACAAAACAAAACAATGAGGTAGGGATCTTGGGGTATGGCGTGGGCTGCGTTTGTAGACTATGAATCAGGTTAGGGAGTAACACCTGGGGAGAGTGAATATCTAGTCAAAGACTGTAAACAAGTTGCATTGTGGGAACAAGAGTCATTGGTGGTGGGGTGATTGGAGGAGGGGAGGGTTGGGGTGTACTCACAGGACTTAGGGCTGCAGTGTCTCTAAGGTACTGGCCTAGGACCCGGTGTAGGTCTGGAAGTGAGGGCCACAAAGCATGCCTCAGCCTTCTATCAGAGAAGGAAGAGAGAGGAATCTGACTCGGGATTGAGTTGGGAATGATGGGGAGGGCCCTAAAGTGGGGCAGTAGGGGAGGCAGTGAGGACTAGTAAGTTTGAAGAGACGGGTGTCGTCAAGACATGTTGGCCTTCCCTGACCACTCTGCCAAAACCAGGACGTCATCCTTCCCCAACACTAACTACCTCCTGCTCTGTAGTTTTTCTTAACTTACTGTATATATTCACTGTGTTACAGTTGTTTGTTTCTACCCTAGTCCACAAGAACACAGGCTCTGTGAGAGCTTGAAATCTTGTCTGTTGTTCCACTCGTTACCCTAGCATTGAGCCCACAGTAGGTTTCTCCATTCCTGTTATCCTAGCATTGAGCCCACAGTAGGATGTTCCACTCCTGGTACCCTAGCATTGAGCCCACAGTAGGTGCTTGGGAAACTGCATGAGTGAAGAAGAAAACCAGTGCAGTGTCTAGCTATGGATGCTACTGCAGGGGGTTGTCTGTGAAGAGTACAAATTAAGACATATTGGGGAGACATATAACTCTTGGGCTGCAGATTTCCAAGCTGAAAGACTTCAGCCAAAGGTGACTGGCCTCCTCCATGACCTTTCTGACTGTGGAAAAGAAGTCTGTATGTAATACCACTTCCATCTTCTCTGTCAACATTTTGGGGTGTGGTGGGGTTCAGATATGGCTACCTTGAATAGCGTCTCCATTCTAGACTGCTCTTACGCAAAGGCAGATTAAAAGTTCAAAGAAAGTCAGGCGTGATGGCTCATGCTTGTAATCCTAGGACTCAGGGTGGGGCAGGAGGGGCGGAGCTGAGGCATGAGGATTGCAATGACTTTTGAAGTCATTCAGGACTATACAGTGACTTCTAGGCCAGCCTGGGCTACAAGTAAGATCCTGTCTTTTTTTTTTTTTTTTTTTAAAGCACATTCAAAATGAGGTGTGGACTGGAGTGCAGGGGAGGAGCGCCTGGTGCCTGGCCTAACCTCTAACCAAAACATACTCTTCTACACTTTTGACTTCTGAGCTCAAGAGTCAGCAGATAGTGCCAAGTGAATGACTGACGTGGTGTGGATTCTATCCTCAGGTTTATAATTTCTCCTCAGCCCTCACATAAGTGAGTCATTCATTAGGGAATTTATTTAAGGGCCTTCGACTTGGCAGACACTGTGCTGAGGATTTAAAAATGACCTAGTAAGGTATGGTGGGGACATCCAAAGGAATAAATACTGGGCGGGCTGGGAGCATAGGACAGGGAAAACACATGCTTAGCATGTGTGAGCCCTGGGTACAGCACCCTGCACCAAATAAATACGTTATTGCAGGAAACACCACGGGAACACAAAGGAGCAGCCAGTGAGGGGAGGCCAGGAAAGGTTAAGACTTGATGAAGAAAATTTTTTAAAGAATAGGTAGTGAGCCAAAGAGAATATTCCAGACAGCAGGGGCATTGTGTGAAAAGGGACTGAGCAGCAAAACAGCCAAACTGTGGAGTATCTTGGCTTTGGCAAGGCTGAGATTTTGTAGGCCCTTGTTGGGTTCTGCCCTGGGAAGTGAGACAGGTCACCATAGGATTATGTGTGTTTGGAGAAGCTCCTGAGAAAGAGAGAAGGGACACTGTTTCAATGAGTCAGGTAGTGTGAGGGGCAAAAAAAGAAAGCATTGTTTGATCGGGTTTCCGGAGGCGGAATGACCAGATTTCAAAGCCAACTGGATGAACTGGGGTTGGAGAGGCTCAGGCAAGAACTCTGATTTCGGCCAAGGTTGGACAGTACCCCTGTCACTAAGTGAGCAGCCAGGAGGTGGAGTTGTTGGAGGTGTCCAGAGTGGGCAGGTTAGAGTATAAGAAGGCTCCACTCTCAGATGAGTGCGGGAAGCCTCTGAAGAGGTAGGTGTGGATGTTCCGTGGTCCAGAGAGCCGTGTCATCAAGTGACCCTAGAATACTTGCTCGGAGGCCACTGGCCTCACAGACCACACCCCATCACCCTCTTGGAAGGGCGGTACCTGTAGTGTGCAGGAAATTGCCACTTCAGCAGCAGTAGGCCCAGAAGGGCACTGAGGCTCAGTACCAGGAATAGAGCAGTCACCAAGGTGATCCAAGCTAGGGAACAAAAAGCATCTGACAGTGGCTGACCCTCGGCCCCGCCCAGGGGCGTGCTGGCTCCAGCCCTAGCTCCACCCTCAGCATCCAGAGCATTCAACCCTACACTGAGCTCCGCTGAGTTCCAAGGCTTGCCCATAGCCCCACCTATATAGTGTAACCACGTCCCCACGTCCAGTAGACCGGCTTCAGCCCTGCCTGTCCTCACCAGTCTCGGAGCCCGTGGACACCCTAGCTGGAGGAGACCAGGCACTCCAGGGGCCTTGGTAGGTGGGGCCGTTGAGCCTGGCACGCAGCTGCAAGCTGTAGCGAGCTCGGGGGCGCAGCTCTAAGGTCCCTCCCCGGGCTCCTAGAGCCGGCTCCAGCACCTGAAAAGAGAAACGTGGAGTGTGGGTGGAGTGACAGCTCCAGGCCTGGAGCCGTCAGGATCTCCATAAAGAGTCTCATCCGCAGAGGCGTGCAGGATCGAAAGCTCTGCCTGAGAGGAACACATCCTGGCGCTCACACAGCTGTGCATTCTGCCACAAGATGTGGGGAACCAGCTACAAGCCCAAACCATCCCCACTAGTCCAGCCTTGGACACTCTAGAAGACACGCTCTTATGCTCAGAGACACACAAACCGTGTCAGAAATACTATACTGCAGAGGACACCAGATTTGTGATAGGTGCCAGAACCATAAACGTTATTTTGTGCAAGCAGGGATACTATTATACGCTTGGCAAACATTTGAGTTGCTTAGGATATGCCAAACATTGAGCTAGGTCCTAGAAACAAAGATAAGGCAGAAAATCATAATTAGCGCAAGGCACCCAGGGAGCACAGTGAAACAATACCGCCTGGTTTCCTGGGCTAAGAGAACAGAGGGTCAAAGAGAAGACTAGAAGTGAGGAGTGTTAACACATTCAAATTACTCATTGGTAAACAGGAGGAGAGGGGAAAGAAGGTAGCAAGAATGTTTCTAGGCTTGGGTCTTGGGTAAGTGGTGGCTCCACGACAGAGCTGAGAAGTCAGCTCCAAGAAAAAAACCAATGGGTCTACTTTATAAAGTCTAGCGACAATTGGACGGATTCATAGTAACGCTAAGACAGCAGTCATCTTTGGTTACTATGCAGGGAGACAGTAGAGGCATAAGGAGGGAATAGAGTGTTGTATATGTTATACGTACATCTGGGTAATTGACAAATTGGCTACATGAATGATATACACTACACGTGAAAAATTAATACTATATTTAAGGCTTGTTTATATTATTATATATGAGCTATATATAGTAAAAAAAGCATAACTCAGGAGGAAATGAATTTATTTTGGATAATTGTATCTGATCTGTCTAGGGATGAAGTTGTTTGAGTTGTCTGGCAGGAAGATGTATGTGTTTGTGTATGTGTGTTAACTGAGAATAAAAACATTGTTTAATTGTGTAATTAGTGTCTTTCTATATGCCAGAAAATATGCTAGGAATTTATATACTGCATGTTTTTAGATGTATTTATTATGTGCATGTTTTGTCTGCATATACATATATGAATCAGGTATGTGTTTGGTGCCCTCAGATCCCTGAACCTGGAGTTATA
The DNA here is from genome assembly GCF_011762505.2 of Arvicanthis niloticus. Classification (NCBI taxonomy): domain Eukaryota; kingdom Metazoa; phylum Chordata; class Mammalia; order Rodentia; family Muridae; genus Arvicanthis; species Arvicanthis niloticus. Next base: position 34,771,664 of record NC_047662.1, on the reverse strand, counting down.
GATGGTTATAAACCATCATGTGGGTGCTGAGAACTGAGTACTCCTCAGAAGCAACAAGTACTCTTAACCACAGAACCATTTTTCCAGCCCCCATATTTAATTTTTCTCTAATTCCAAGACAGGTAACTTTCTCCCCATTTCACCAATGAGGAGACTTCAAAATTTAGGTAATTTGCATGTGGTCCTTAAAGCCCTTCCCATGTGGGGGCTAGAATGGTAACGTTGGGGCTGTTAGTGTATAGTTAAAGTCACTAAGACCGTAGGGTTGAGCCACTTACCTAGGCAGTTTTTGGATGGGGTGCATGAAAGAGTAGAGAAGGAGGAGCCAGGGAAGAAGAGGTAACTCATTCTGAGAGGTGGGAAGGAGATGGGGAGGCCACCATCCCCTAGGCAAAGGGAAAGAAAACTTTATTTAATGGTTCTGAGGTGGAATCCGGGGCCTCTTGCGTGCTAGGCGAGTGCTGTCTCACTGAGCTCTACCTCCAGCATGGTGAGAGGACAGTTTAGGTGGAGTAGTCAGCGGTGCCACATGCCCCAGCAGGCGCAAAGAAGCATAGATAGATGTACAAGCCCAGATGCTGATGCAGAGGCAGTGTTGACTTGGGAATGCCGTGTGCAGTTTTCCATGGACACCTGTTCCCCTACAGTACCTTCCAGTCCTCATGGCCTTCTCCCGTGTACCGGAGCTGATAGCAGGTCTCTTGAGCTGCCCAAGATGACTGGTGCTGCCACTCCAACTCCAGCCTTCCACTTGAGACCTCCCTCCAGTGCAGGCTTGGGGTGGGGAGGAGCACTGCAGGGGATTTCAACAGGGACTGTGTTATGCACCACAGTGAATTAGACATTGTGCCACCAGGGCCATGGGTCAGAAATGTCAGATGATGATGGTGATGATGGTGGTGATGATATGATGATGATGGTGGTGCTGCTGCTGCTGCTGCTGCTGATTCATGAACAGATTCAGCCTACCAGGTAGATTTGGTGAAGTTGGGAATTAGGTGGGGATATGGAAGGAAGGTTCTTACCAGCCTGGTGGATCCAGAAAGGAGATCCCAGGTAGCTGTGAATGGCACCTTGTGCTGTGGTCACCTCTACAAGGATGTGAATAACACTGTTATTTTGTGACTTGAAGTGGCATCGGGAGAACAGAGTGGGCTGTGATCCGGGATCCAGCTCCTCCTCTTCCTCCTCTTCCTCCTCCTCTTCACATTTCTCCCAGGTGGGGTCCCTAAGAATCAACCGGAGAGACTCACTGAATCAGGTTCACCTTAGATACTGTGTTCTGTGGGGGTGATATTTAGACAATGGTGCTCGGTTCAGTTTGTTCCTGGGCAGCCACCATGTTCCCACTGCTCCTCATCTCTGACTGGGGCTCCAGCTAGCTAGATGTGCAGGCCCTGGCACCCACGAGATGCCAGCATGGGGGATGGCTCTGTCAATCTCCCACCCTGCATCCACAAAGCTCGGCTGAACCCCAGACAATATCTGCCATCCTCTCAGTACCTGGTAGAAGTGAGACTCTTAAAGCTTAGGGATTATCTAAAGGATTTATATATTTAGAAATGCTCAATCAACAAGATGCCCACACAATTAGTTGTTACCCAATATCTAACCTTTTGATAGAAGTTGCTACCCAGGACAGCTTTTGACCCATCCGTGGTTCTCCATGGCTGATAGCCTCCTTCTTCTCACCTTCCTCTATTTCTCCCCGCTTCCTCTTTTTCTCCCCTCCCCTTCCTCTCTTTCTTTCCCAGCTCCACCTCCTCTTCTACTGCCTAATCACAGAGCTCCACTTCGAATACAGTGTAGCAGAATAAGTATCCTGCTACAGTGTTCTACATGGATCATGACTGAAGTCCTCCCCCAACCCCCATGCCTTGGGCCTGTAGGGCTTTCTCTGCCTGAATGAGGTCTATTCTCTTTCCCTTGAGGAAAGGGCAGACATGATACAGGGAAATAACTCAGCTATAAGATGAAACCCATTACTTTGTGTACTAGATGATGATGATGGTGGTGCTGGTGGTGCTGATGGTGCTGGTGGTGGTGCTGGTGGTGACATAGAGCTAAAAGAACATTAGCCTGTAGAGTTCTGACCTCAGCCGACCAGTACTTGCCTGGGGTCAATGGTTTATCTCTGTTCACTGTTCCCTTCCTCTGAAAAGGTGGTTTGACACCTACTTGCAGACTGTTTCCAAGATGAAAGAGACTTTACCTTCTTAGATGCGAACATCTTTATATTTTTAGATTTGTTCTTATTCTGGAGCCCTCTTACATTGATTGCTTCCAAGAACACTGACCTGATAATATCCAGAATTGTGATAGACACAATTCTGATCTTTTCCATTGCTATAGAAAGTGAAACCACCATTATTGCCTGGGTTAAAGTAAATTCTGGTTTGTGAGCTTGTTGCTGCTTCCCCCCCCCCCCCCACTTAAAAGACTGTGACTCAGGCCGGGCAGTGGTGGCGCACACCTTTAATCCCATCACTTGGGAGGCAGAGGCAGAGGCAGGCGGATTTCTGAGTTCGAGGCCAGCCTGGTCTACAGAGTGAGTTCCAGGACAGCCAGGGCTACACAGAGAAACCCTGTCTTGAAACCCCCCCCCCCCCAAAAAAAAAAAGACTGTGACTCATTGTGTAGTTCTGGGTGGCCTAGAACTTGCTGTGTAGATCAGACTGACCTTGAATTTGAGCTATACTTGCCTCTCTCTGATGGTTGGGATTAAAGGTGTGTACCAGTATCATGTCCCCCTCTCCTGCTTCTAGGAGGAATGGATCTTGAGGCTGGATCTCATGTAGCTCAGACTGGTTTCAAAATGCCTCTTCTTGATGACCGAATAATTTATCAAACCTAAAATGATCCTTCTTGTGTTTACACATCTACCCGCTTAACCAACATGCATGAACCAAGCATTGTGTCAGGCCTGGAGAGGATATAGATGAAAAAATCATCTTGAAGGGTCCCCACATCAACCGTCAAGTCACACACAAAAAAAATCACCATGTTTTTCTGGGTTGTGCAGGGACTGACTGGAAGATCACAGCAGAACATCTAACCAGGAGGGAGGGTCAAGGAATGCCTCCTGGCTGAGAGAGGAAATGAGTGTTATAGACTATAAATAAATTAGGTGGGGGACAATCCGTTGTTTCTGGCACATGCTGTGCAAACAAAAAGGGAGTATTGTGGTTGGGGAAAATTCTAAAGGGCTCAGAATGGCACATGGTTTTAGGACCAAGGGTCTGTAGTCAATGGTAAACTGGACCCCAGATTGTCATGAACAGCATCTCTAAGGAGCTTGACCCTTTTGCAGGGAGAAGGTAAGAGGGTCCCACATTACCTAGCCCTGGCATGCCTGGAGCTAGAGGTGATCCTCCTGCCTCAGCCTCCTAACTATGGGGATTATAGCAGGAGTGTGAACTTAATCTCGTAATTGGGAAAACTTACAAGTGTCTTAAACAGGGAAGGGTCACAATTACATTGTTCTTCAGAAGACTCTTCTAATTGCTGTCTGTAGAGGGTTTGGGAGGGGAGGGAAGAAGGAGAGGAAGCTGTCAGGACACTGCCAGGATTTTCATGTACAAAGTAATAAAGCTAAGACTATGGTGAAGACAGAATGAGAGGTGCTGCTTGGTTTCCAGATACACTCTTCACTCTGCTCTGTACCCTAGCTGGCTTGGAACTCACGGTGTAGATCAGGCTGCCTCTGAACTGCCCTGCCTCTACCTCCAGTGCGCTGGAATCACAGGTATGTGCCACCATGCCCAGCAAGAAATGCTGAAGAGGCAGAAAAACAAGAGCATTTCTGATTATTCTGAATAGTCTTATACCTGGAAAGTATAGAAAGGAGAGAAGTCCAGGGCAGCTTATGTGAGGGAGCTGAGTTCATCGTAAAATAGAGCAAGAGAAAATTTGGATAAAAGAACTGATTTAGCCAGACGTGGTGGGGTGGTGGCACATGCCTTTAATCTCAAGCATTCCAGAGGCAGAGGCAAGTGGATCTCTGTGAGTCTGAAGCTAGCCTGCTCTACAAAGTAACAGCCAGGGCTCTGTTACACAGAGAAACTGTCTCAAAAAACAAACAAACAAAACAAACAAAGAAAAAACCCAAAACAAACAAAAAATAACTGATCTATTTGATTTTTGTCACCTTAAATCCAGGCACAAGTCAGACCTCCACACTATGAAAATCTGCTCAGACATTTAAAAGAATGAACTACTTCTTTTTGGACTGAGTTCTAAAAATATATTTAAGCAAAAAGTTAAGTCACCAAACCGGTTAGGATTTGTGGGGAATAGCTTGGTCGTACAGCATTCTCTCAGCCTGTGGCTCTGTCCTCAGCATCACAGACACAAAAGAATAGAACAGAGCTGGACAGAGTTAATCCCAGCACTCCAGAGACAGAGGCAGGTGGATTCCCGTGAGTTCAAAGCTAGCCTATTCTACATAGCAAGTTCTAGGCCAGCAGAGCTATTTAGTGAGACTCGGTCTCAAACTGAATCAATTACATAGATAAGCAAATAAATTATATGCACAGACTTATATAGTGTGGTATAACATATTTAAAGATTAAATATTGTGATAATGTGTATATGCTAAGCCCAGGGAGTGGCACTATTAGAAGGTGTGGCCCTGTTGAAGTAGGTGTGTCACTGTGGGTGTGTGGGCTTCAAGACCCTCATTCTAGCTGCCTGGAAGCTAGTCTTCCACTAGCAGCCTTCAGACAGAGATATAGAACTCTCAGCTCTGACTGCACGGTGCCTGCCTGGATGTTACCATGCTCCCACCTTGATGATAATGGACTGAACCTCTGAACCTCTAAGCCAGCCCCAATTAAATGTTGTCCTTTATCAGACTTGACTTGTCATGGTGTCTCTTCACAGCAATGGAAACCCTAACTAAGACAAATATTGTTTACAAATATGCAAATACATTGAAAAAATCTGAAGACTATAACAAAGCTCCTAAGAATGACTTATTTTTTATTTATCCATGGATGGTTTTTGTTTCGTTTAATTTTAGGTTTTTTTTTTTTTTTTTTTTTTTTTTTTTTTTTTTTTTTTTTTTTTTTTTTTTTTTTTTTTTTGAGACAGGGTTTCTCAGTGTAACAGACCTGGCTATCCTGAAACTTGATTTGTAAACCAGTCTGGACTGGAACTCACAGAGATTCACTTGCCTCTGCCTCTGCCTCTGCCTCTGCCTCTGCCTCTGCCTCTGCCTCTGCCTCTGCCTCTGCCTCTGCCTCTGCCTCTGCCTCTGCCTCTGCCTCTGCCTCTGCCTCTCTGCCTCTGCCTCTCTGCCTCTGCCTCTCTGCCTCTGCCTCTCTGCCTCTGCCTCTCTGCCTCTGCCTCTCTGCCTCTGCCTCTCTGCCTCTGCCTCTCTGCCTCTGCCTCTCTGCCTCTGCCTCTCTGCCTCTGCCTCTCTGCCTCTGCCTCTCTGCCTCTGCCTCTCTGCCTCTGCCTCTCTGCCTCTGCCTCTCTGCCTCTGCCTCTCTGCCTCTGCCTCTTGAATTTGGGGATTAAAGGTGTGCACTACCACCACCTGGACTCCACTGAGGCTCTTTTTTTGCATATATGTCCTTGTAGATGTCTGTGTGTGTGTGTGTGTGTGTGTGTGTGTGTGTGTGTGTGTGTGAGTGTGTGTGTATTTGTATGTGTGTGAGTGCACACACAGGGGTCAGAGGACATCCTCAGGTGTTGGTCTTCAACTTCCACCTTGTTTGAGACAGAATCTCTTGGCCGTTTTCTCTACTAAGGATAGCAGCCTGGGAACCCTTGAAATCCAAGGATACTCCTGTCTCTCCTTCCTGTATTGCTGCCATAATACTGGGACCACAGATGTGTTTGACTATGCCCGGCTTTTTGTGGGTTCTAAGGATTTATTTGCATGGCTCTTCCCCTACTATGGTAGGAGAGAATGTCTTGGTGATTAAAAAACCAAGACTGATTTTTGTTGTCATGAGTCACAAATGATGTCTCTCAACTGGAGATTCATTCTGTAGCTAGGGTTGACCTCAGTTCCTCCTGCCTCTACCTTCCTAGTCCTGGAACTATAAACATGTAGTGCCACACTCAAGGTTTCTAATTAAGTAATCACATGAGGTATAAATGTTAAAACTGAATCTGAGATTAGTGTTTAAAACAGAGAGGTACATAGCACAAGAAGCATGTATAAACAGCAGATGGCTCGGCTGGAAAGGGTACTTGCTGCCAAGTTTGACAGACCAAGTTCAATCCCCAGAACCCACATGGTGGAAGGAGAACCAACCCCTCAAGTTGTCCTCTGACCTCCACAGTACACATGCACCACTGATGCCTGTGCAAAGTAAGCAAATGTTTTGGGGTTTGGTTTTTGGTTTTGTTTTTGAGACAGAATTTCTCTATGTAACAGCCTGGCTGTCATGGCACTCACTCTGTAGACCAGACTAGCCTTGAACTTGCAGAGATCAACCTGCCTCTGCCACCCAGAGTGCTGGAACTAAAGGTGTGTGCCACCACCACCCAGTCACACAATTGGTTTTTAACTGGCATGTTTTAAGTTTCCGATTTTGTGTTGGGCCACAGTCATTGATGTTCTTAGCCACATGTGACCTTTGAGCCCTACGTTGGACATGCTGGTTAGGCTTTCTCAAAGGTCCAGATAAAGCAATGAAGTCCGATGAAACCAAGCCATCCCCAACAGAAACAAAGAGTATGTGGCAATGAAAACAGTAGAGCATGAGAAACCAGAGGCTAGAGCCTGGAGAGGACAGGCTAGGCAAGTGAAGAGGAACCACAGCCATACTGACCTTCTGCAAGTTCGGACTCAGTTCCAGTCTTACCTGTCTGTGGGGCAGCACCGTGTCCTGCTGTGGCGGAAGAAGCCTCGGGAGCTAGTTCTGTCTTGTTGCTGCCACTGGCAGATAACCTTCTTTAGATCCAAGGTAAAGCACTGAAGTCCAATTGTCACTGTGCTCAAAGAAGAGGGCCATGCGTTCTTACTCAGGAGAGTCCCTAAACCATCTCTACTTCCACAGCAGACTATCCTCAGCTATTCTTTTTTCTGTTCCTGAACATAGCTGTCCTGTGCAATGACAGGTCTGAGGTCATCAGAAATGACAACCCCCAGAGCTTCTGTATCTCTCCTAAGCCTCCATGAAGACCTTTTTTCTCTTTTTCCCTTTTTAAAATTTCCTCATTCCTTTACTGACCCACCTGCATCTCCTGGAAGGTCCACAGTCACAGGGAAGGACCAGGGTCCCCAGGAGCCACGAAGGGAGACCCCATCAGGTTGGCTGCGTAGCTGGAGCCAGTAGGACTTGCCAGCCTGGAGGCCTGAGACAAGACAGCTTCCACCCTTCACTGTCAGAGATGGAGCCTGGGGAGAAAATTCCAAGCACCAGAATCTAGGCTCGCTTCTCAGCTAGGATAGCCCACACACCTAGTGTCTGAACCACTGTGCAAAACTCAGCTCCTTGCAGGAAAGATATATAGATAGATATAGATATAGATATAGATATAGATATAGATATAGATATAGATATACAGATAGCCTGTGTGGATAAGTCTCAGGTTGTGTTCAGGGGTTCTTACAAAGTCTCAATTTGGAAGCCTGAAGGCCTTCAATGACCTTAGTGTGAATGGTCCTAAGTGGGAGATCCCTAAATGAGCTCCTTGAAAGCTAGTCAGAGTCTATGCTGACTCTTCAGAGACCAACCCAGTCTGGGATCCCCTATGTATGGCCTTTCTTTTCCAGGAGACATATTGGGGAGGAGAAAGGGTGAGGGTACTTCTCCAGTTAGGGAGGGAGGTCCTCACTGGTCCATGCTGTTGGGATGCTGTAGGATGAATGCATGGAGGCTGGTCAAGAACAGGGCCTGGGTTCAGCTTCCACAAAGTGGGGCAGCAGGTTTCTGTGGAGAGCAGCTGAATGACCAAGGGTGCAGTGGTGTTGCTGGAGTCTGTGGGGCTGTAGCGGAGTTCATGCCTCAGGAAGTCACTGATTTCAGGAGCAGGGGCCTCCCACTGGATCTGAAGTTCCCCTGGTTGGCTCCCACCCCTGGCCTTGATGACACTGGGTGGGGCTGGCAGGCCTGAGAACAAAACAAGGTACATCAAATCATGGAGAGTGCCAGGCTATGGTTCAACCCACTGGCTACAGAGAAGGTGCTGGAGGCTGGATGGAGCAACTCTGAACTCACAAAGATGCCGGTTCTCATTTCCATGGAGGGGAAAGAAGGGGAGGAAGGCTGCCTGTCCTGTTCTCCTATCCTTTTAAGCGTAATGAGCTCACTCTGTGTAATGGTTTGTGTGTTTCTTAATGTAGACACTCTTTTTATCTCTGTCTTCTTGTTGTCTGGCACACATCATCGACCTGACTGTTGGGTGGGTGAGTACATGTATATGTTAATGAGAGGAGCAAGTTAGCCTTGATGTGGAATGATTTGAGGGAGAAGTCTAGTTCTGGATGCCAAGGCTAGGAGGGATGATAAGCTGGGTTCTGGAGTGCCTCTGGGAATCTGACAGAGAAGGGTACCCACATTGTCCTGAAAGACTACAGGCAAGTCTGATTCTGGGAGCTTGAGCAGGCAGCAAATAGAGAGGCAGTGTGGCAGAGATGCCCTTACCCACACTATCCACAAACAGCACTCTCTGGATCAAAGTTTGGTTGAGAAACACATTCTTCACCCAGAGGTGCAGCGGAAAGAAGAGGCGCACTTCATCCTGGGCTGGAAACTGGCACACATAGCGGGTTCCAAAGGTGGGCACACTCTGGGAATGCAGGGGGCATGCACGGGGCTTCTCTCTGTTGGTACAGGAGAAGTTCTACCTACATAGTCATCATGTTAGCCCTAAGGACCCAGGCTGAACCCACGCCCAATTTCCGTCTCCATCCTTGCAGTTTTCTTCTCACTGCTGGAGGTAGGGGCTTGAGCCGAGCCATTTATAGGGTGGCTTTGTATTGGGCATGTATTTACAGTAATCCTCTGATAGGGCCAAAACCAGGAAAGCTAAGAATGTGACTCAGCTAAATATAAAAAGAGATAAATGAGGATTGGGGTACAGTCCAGAACCTACCCTGGGTAGGCATACAGCAGCTGGTATATCCCACTGGGTGCTGCCTCTTCTTCATCCCAGAAGCAGGTGAGATCTTCAAATGTTTGGGAAAAGCAATTCAGGGGCTCTGTGCCCAAGGCCAGCGAGAAGACATCTGAGAACAGAGTTGGTGAGTTGGGCTCTAGAATCTTCCAGTCATGTTTGTGGGTAAGAAAAGAGAACCAGTGAGAGTCTCTTATCCTATACCCCCTCCCAGGACTCCTCTTGCCTGGGCATAGGTAATATCCACCCTCTTCCCACCTCACCTTGGCTGGTGACTTGTGCCTGGTTTGGAGGGGCCAAGAGGAGGCAGGAGGTGACCATGAAGAGGGCCCAAGAGGGCATCTTCTCCGGCACTGTGTGCCTGCCCTAGCCCATCCTCCCTTCAGGAAGCTGGGCCCCAATTCCCCCCGAGGCCAGCCCCTCAGGTTCCTGTCAGATACAGCCCCACGTCCTGTCCCTGTCTCTGCCCCTCTGGGGCCCATCCAGACCACACTGGGGCCAGGGGCCAGAGGAGGGGGAGTGGGCAGGAGGGTGAGAGGAATTCGAAAGAGAAGGCATGAGCCTTCTGTTGGCAGGGACATAGAGGTATATATTTGCCTGTGAATCAAATGGAGACACCCCGTGGATTTGTGGACTGCTGTAGAAGAGCATATCGCTGTCAGAACAGTGTTAACCACACTTCATGTGTTGACTAAACGCCTGTCCAGTAGTCGTGTTTCCATTAGGAAGATGAAGTTAAAAGGTTGCTCAAGGTCACATGTCCAGTAAGATGAAAGGCTCAGGAGATCACGCTTCAGAGGTCAAGTGCTCAACAGCCATGCCACACTCCCGGGAATGACCTGCCATGAAGCACTTGTCTTCCTCACAGATGTGCCTGATGGCTGCTATTTCCAGCTTAACAGGTTCTGGGGCTCTAGGTACAAACAAATACAAGCTCCCAGATAGGAATACTCTGTTCGTCATAGGGACATTCTCAGCAGTGGCAGAGAGACGGAGACTGCGTGAAAAACGCAGGACCCCGGGTCCTTCCCAGATCCACTCACACAAACATCTGAAGATTTACCAAAATCACTCAGATGGCTCTCTCAGAATGAGGAGTGCTTGGTCTCAGCTCTTTGGCTGTGCCTGCTTCATGTCATAGTGTGTGTGTGTGCGCACGTGCACGTGCATGTTGGGAGAAGGTGTATGATCTCTTCATGGGAGCCAGGCCTCCTGGCTGTGCTGGACCAGTGGGTGGTTCCTATACTGGTTCTGAAAGCTCTGACTCTTGGCTGAGGGGAGAGATGGATTGGAGAGGAGGAGCATGTGGGGCCATGTTAAATTTGTCCCTTTAGCTTCCTTGGGGCTCCTAGTGGTGGCTCTGCAATCTAAATGGCCTCAGTGTCCCCTTCCTTTCTTCCTTTTTGTGATTTAATTGACTCAGAATTCCAGGAACTGGGCATGGGGAGAGGGAAATGTTTTAGGCCTTCTCTGCAGTCTTTGTCTTTTTCTGGCTCAATTTCCTTGCCAGTTGTAGGGAGTCAGCTAGTCTGGTCCTTAGTCCTACTAGCTCTCAGGTAACAAAGACCAGAGGTCACACTTTAAATGCCCTCTATCCTCTTCCCAAATATAGAGCTACCCAACCTCAGGTGAGAGGGGACACACAGTTTCTGTGTTCACACAGTCCTGGGCATTAGCATGAGGTAGATGCTGATGACTTCACTCTTGGGCTCCAGCTGCTTACCTGGCCTCTTCTCTACTTGTATGCTTAGTATTTAAGATTCCCAAGCTGCACTGCATGCCTATAAGCCCAGCTCACAGAAGGTGGAAGCATGGAAGATTGTGAGTTCGAGGCCAGCCTAGACTGCATAAGGAATTCCAGACCAGTCTCAGCTGCATAGGGACAACCTATCTCAAACAGCTGAACATAAAAACAAATGTCCAGGTTCCACATGTTTGCTTTCCTATAATTCCAGCCACTTGGGGGACTGAAGAGGAAGGATCACCTGAGCCCATGAATTTGAGACTGGCCTTGGCAACACAGTTAAAGAACCCTTATTGAGGGTAGGGGGCCTGGTATAGTGGCTCACACCTTTAATCCCAAAACTTGGGAGACAGAGGCAGGTGGATCTCTGAGAGTTCGAGACCAGCCTGTTCTACAAACAAATTTCAGGCCAGTGGGGACTACAGAGAAAGAGGGAGAGAGAGAGAGAGAGAGAGAGAGAGAGAGAGAGAGAGAGAGAGAGAGAGAGAGAGGATGGATGATGGATGGATGGATGGATGGATGGATGGACAGACAGACGGACGGACAGACAGATTCTGCATTCTGGTTTCCTGACCCTGTTCCCTTTGTTTCCTATCTTGCCGTATTTGTGAATGGCACCTCCTCCTATTCAGTGTTCCAACCCTAAATCAGTACTCCTCAACTGCTATCTTCCTCTCATCTTTCCTGCATCCAATTACTTAGCAAATGCTGTGGCCTGAGTCTGCACTTTAACCCCTCCAGCTCCTGCCCCCGCTCCATTCTATCCTACATTCCAGTCAGGCCACCGCACTGGCTTTCTTTAGCTCCTCAGCCCCATCTTTCTACCCTCACCCCTGATTCTTGCACAGCAGGCACTTGTGTTTTTAAAAAGTAATTTATATCTTATTCTATTTACTATTAGCACGTGACTATGAAGGGTGCACATGTCACAGTGTTTGTGGAGATCAGAGGACAGCTTTTTTTTCTTTTTATTAATCATTCAACTCATTTACATCTCAGATGATATCCCACTTCCCGGTTTCCCCTCCACCCACCCACCCCCAACCCACATCCCCCCTTCCCTTTGCCTGTATGAGGGTGGTCCCCGACTCACCCACACTCTCTCCACTGCTCCAGCATCCCCCCCACCCCAACGCTGAGGCATCAAACCTCCTAGGACCATAGGACCATAATAGGGCCTCCCCTCCTATTGCTGTCAAGTAAGGCCATCCTCTGCTGCATATGTGTCTGGAGCCATGGATCCCTCCAGGTACACTCCTTGGTTGATGATTTAGTCTTTGGGAGAACTGGGTGGTCAGGCCAGTCTATGTTGTTCTTCCAATGGGGTTTCAATCCCCCTCCCTGCTCCTCCAGTCCTTCTGTCAGCTCCCCAACCAGGTTCCCTAAGCTCAGTCTGATAGTTGGCTCCAGGCATCCACATTTTGAGAGTTGATTCTCTCCTTCTACTGTGGGATCTGGCATTTAGAGCAGGTCACTAAGCTTTCAAGGCAATATTCTTTCCATCTCACTGGTATGTTTAACATGCCTATGCTGTGTCTTCATCACCCCAAAATCCCTGGACAATTTCCCATAGCATTTAGAATAGAACCCAAATGCTTCCTTGTGGCCCGTGAAGCCCTGTCAGAATTGGCACATTCAGCCTTGAACTCCACCTCCCTCTGCTTTCTCCTTCATTCCCAGCAGCCGTGATAACCTTACTGTGTCCCTCATCCTACTTCATTTGGTCTGAAGCTGTTTGCAGCCATCGGCCCACACTCCTCCTTCTAGTACACAATGGCAGCCTCTCTTGGTTTCCTTCTGTCTGCTGTAGCACTGTTTCCACACTCTTTCTCTTAAGTCTTGCTGTCTCCACGCATCCATTCTTAGCCCTCTGTGTTGTCTGAGTGATCACACTGCTGTTTTCTACTCTTTTCTATAAACCAGTAGCTCCTGAGACCTCATCAGTCTCAGGTGCTGTTAAACATCTATCTTCTTCCTTGGAACTTCAAGCCGATCATGTCCCAAGCAGAACTATTAACCTCAGATGCCCTGTGGACTGTCTCCTCCTATCTTCTGCATTTCACATGGGTTACCTAGGCATCTGAGCCTGAAACCCAAGGGAAACTCTCAAATCTTCCTTCTCCCTCTACTCCTGCATCCAAGTTCTATGACTTCAAAGGGAGGCCATGCAGAAGTGGTTAAGCAGAGCCCACAGGGACTCTATGACTGTCACAGTGCTAAGATGGGGGCCTCTGGCTCCTGCATTTGAGGAGGTTCAGCTGCATGTCCCTGCTCTTGTCCAACTTCCTCTGCACTTATGCAACTAGGAAAAGCTACTATCTCCAGTTCTTTATTTGTGTAGAAAACCAAGCAGGAACTGGCACAGGGGACAGAAGCTGTGTGTTTCAGCTTTCTTTGGTTAAAAAGTCCTGCAGACCCCAAGGTCCAATCCAAAGCAGCAGACTTGGATTACAGAAGCTGGTATTCAAGTTGGGAGATAGCTCAGGGAGTAAAGAGCTTGCCAAGCAAGCCTGGAGACCTGAGTTCAAGCCCTAGGTTCTATGTGAAAAAGGTTTGTCTAGCCAGGTATGGTGTGTGTGTTTTTATTCCCAGCACTCAGAAGGCAGGGGCAGGCAGTCCTCTGAGTTTGAGGGCAGCCTGGTCTACATAGTGAGTTCATTTAGGACTATATAGAGAGATTCTTTTTTTTTTTTTTTTTTTTTTTTTTTTGTTAAGATTTACTTTTTAGCCGGGCGGTGGTGGCACACGCCTTTAATCCCAGCACTTGGAAGGCAGAGGCAGGCGGATTTCTGAGTTCGAGGCCAGCCTGGTCTACAAAGTGAGTTCCAGGACAGCCAGGGCTACACAGAGAAACCCTGTCTCGAAAAACAAAAACAAAACAAAACAAAAAACAAAAAACAAACAAACAAACAAAAAAGATTTACTTTTTATTTATATGAGTACGCTGTCGCTGTCTTCAGACACACCAGAAGAGAGCATCAGATCCCATTACATATGGTTGTGAGCCACCATGTGGTTGCTGGGAATTGAACTCAGGACCTCTGGAAGAGCAGTCAACGCTCTTAACTGCTGAGCCATCTCTCCAGCTCAAGAGATTCTTAACAAGCTGGGTGAGATGGTATGTGTGCACTCTTGTAAAGCCAGTACCAAAAACGTATTGATAACAGATTCCTGGGCTCACTGAGATCCCTAGTCAGCCTGAGGTACTTGATAAGTTCCAGGCCAGTGATAGACCCTGTCTCAATAAAAACAGTGATGACATGTGAGGAATGACGCTCATTATTTTGTTCCCTGGCCTCCAAGTGCACACACAAGTGTGTACCTGCACATCAAGCCCCTAAAGAAGACACCATTAAACAAAGGGTTGGGAAGAGAATTGGCTCTTGTAAATCTGAACCCTCTTTATCTCCCTATCAGTACAGATTTCCCAACCTCTGCCAATTTTATCAAATCAGAAAGTCTAAGTTTCAGTAGCTCTAGGCTCTAGAATTCTCTTACCTCTCCATCTCTTTCTCAACCTTATCAGGCATCCCTCTGCAACGAGTCCAGTTATCATCAGAACATTGTGGTTTTCCCTCTAGATGCTATTTTATTGATTTAAAATTGTTTGCATGTGTGTGTGCCTTATGTTCATATGCATATGCATGTTCCTCTGTGTACAGTTATATATGTGTGCGTGGAGAGACTCAGACTTGATGTTGGGTATCTACCTTGGTCACTCTCCATTTTATTTATTTAGGCGGGATCTCTAGATGAACCCCAAGCACACCAATCTCAGCTAGTCCAACTAACCAACTTTCCCCAGGGAACCCTCATCTCTGTTTCATAAATGCTGGAACTACAACAGCCACACCTGCCCAGGCCCTTATATGGGTTCTGGAGATCCGAACTCGGGTCCTCAGTAAGGTTTTTTAGCCTCTGAGCACAACACCCCCCCCCCTTCATACACATGAATTTGAAAAAGAGAAAATCTTTTAAAAATGAATCACATCGTTTCAAGTTCACACTCCTTTCAAAGGCCCCTTTTCTGTGTAACCAGGAACAGTGCAATGGGCCTTGTTATAAAATGAGGACAGCATGATAGGAGACAATAAGAGAGATAACTTTACCAAACAGGGGACAGAGGAGAAGGAGAGCCAGGCTGAGGAGGAAGGCCAGCAAGAAGGCATTTCAGTAGGACCCCTGCCTTTCAAAAATAGTGGTGCCCACCCCTCAGCCTTAAGATCACTCTCCAGTCTGTGAATATTAGCTTCCCTACAACATGCCCGTGAGTATAAAACATTCCACCCTCAGCAGCTTGGGGACAACAGAAAAGATCATGGCACCCGTGGAGCTGAGAGTAAATGGCATCCATGGAAACCATTGAGAACACACATTAAGATTGCAGATGAAGAGGATGCAAACCCGGAAATGACCCTGGTAAAAGCAGAGAGGTACGGAGTGGCACCTCACTCACACATGGATGGCACCCCAGGGCTCCAGAGAGGATCCTGAGTTTGGAGGCCAGCCTGGATCACATAGCGTGTTTGAGGCTAGCCTGCTTATATAGAAAGATATAAATTTAAAGCAATTTATGTGAATGTGTGTGAGTATGTGTCCCCAAGAAGTCCAGAAGAGAGTGTCAGATCCCAAGGAACTGGAGTTCTAGGCAGTTGAAAGCTACCTGATATGTGTCCCAGAAACCAAACTGGCGTCATCCTCGATAAGAGCAGTGAGTCTGAACCACTGAGCCACGGCTACAGCCCTAGATATAATTTAAAAGTAACTCCAAAGAACAGCAAGCTTTGAGAGCTTTGGGCTGAATACACTCATCTCTCCCTTTCTGTCCACACAAATCTTTGTGACTCTGCGAGGAAGCAGAGAGGCACGTTCTCCATGCCTCATTTTTTATTTAGGTCATTTGTCATTAACATTTGGTGTTCCTTGGCATACAGACCTACTGGATCTTTGTCTGTTGAGTGTTTTTATATGTGAGCAGCCATGTTGTGTCTCTACCCTAGCTAGAGGAGTTACGGATCCTAAGAAGGGACTATCTCAAGGTAAGAATGAGCGGGTGTGTGCTCTTCCGGTGACTCCCTCTCTTATTTTAAAAAAATAATAACAATGAACCCTTGCTCCCTGCCAGCACTGTGGTAACTCACGTGTTACACCATAGTTCTATTGTGTGCCCTTGAGTCCTCTTCCTTCCAGGAGAGAAACTGAGGCTCAGAAGGAGTGAAAGAGTTGTCTAGCACCTCTCTGAAAGGGAAAGCTGAGACTTGTATTGAGATCTGTTTGTCTCTAAAGGCTATTTTTTTTTTACATTTATTTTTAATTATGTGTAGGTGTGTGTGTCTGCATGTGGATATGTGCGGGTGGGTGCAGATGTTCAGGGAAGCATGGGAACCCCCCCCCCCCGGAACTGGAGTTCTGAGCTGCCCGACACAGATGCTGGAAACAGAATCCTGGTCCTCTGGAAGTACAGCAAGTGCTCCTAACTTTCCAATCACTAAAGGCTATTTTTAAAAACTCCTACCCTTGGCAAAGATCACCTTGTAGCTCTTTCCTCTGCTGTGTTTATCAAGAATCACCTGCTGGGCACGGAGGCGTCTTGAAGTTGGAGGCTGAGTCCCAAACCCACCTCAGAAAGGTTGCAATGCTAGTAAGTGGGAAAAGGGGCAGCAGCTTTCCAGAAGCATCCCCATGGGAGATGGCTGGACGAATGCAACCTGGACAGTCCTCTGTGCTCTGCTCCTGGCTCCTGAGCTGCCCTACTTAGGCAGCTGCTCTCCTGCCTCTGAATCGAAGGCCCAGATCCAAAGAAAGAGGAGACTGCCCACCCCCCACAGCAGCTTTGGGTTGCCAATGGGAGAAGGCCTGTGTGAGATAAGAGATAGGCTCCCTGTGGAAGGAGCCTGTGTTGCTGCCCAAAGCCCTTGCAGGAAATCACCCCCTTCCTTGAGGGTTAGAGGGAGCGAATGACTCAGGGTAAAGTGGTGTGACTTCCCGTATTTTACTCCAGGACTGTGGTGAGGCCCCTCTGACCAGGTGCCCTCCAGCTTCGCCTTTCCCAGGAGTCTGCCTAAAATAAGGCTTTTCTTCTGGCTCTTCCCATTGCTTCTTCTGTGGAATCAAGTGAGCACCATTGGGTTGGTCATTTGCTCCAATTCCTGCCTAGGCCATGTCCAGCGGAAACAGGGCTAAGAAGCTAGAGTGGGCGGGGCAGGAGAGACTGAGGATTTATGGCTGAGTTCTGTGCTTGTAGCTCACAGTGGGGCCTATGGTCCTTACGGTCCACAGTGGCAGTGTGGGACTCTCCTATTGGAGAACGGTGCCTTCTTGCCACTTTAACATGTAGTATGGGCTCGGTATACTTATGCTGAAACTGGACTGCCCACATCAGTTCTCTCCCGCCCTGCCAGAAAAAGAAGCATTAAACTTCTTGTGATTAAGGGATACTCTGGAGCCAAGGACATCTAGGTTGGAATGCCAGCTTTGCCACTTCCTGTCAGACATTAAATCAAGCTACTTAACCTTTATGAGAACCTTCTCTTCTATATGAGGGTTGTAGGGATGTTGAATTATGGGAAGACCTAATATGTGCCAGTATCTGGCATTGAAACATCATGTAGCCATTATCTGTTTCTTTTTCCTTTTTAAAAAGGATTTATTTTTATGTATATGATTACACTGTAGCTGTCTTCAGACCCACTAGAAGAGGGCATCAGATTCCATTACAGATGGTTGTGAGCCACCATGCAGTTGCTGGGAATTGAACTCAGGACCTCTGGAAGAGCAGTCAGTGCTCTTAACCACTGAGCCATCTCTCCAGTTTCTTGTTGAACCAGTCGTAGAGATAGAAGAAGCCTGCAAGAGTCCTAGGCTCTTTCCTCTGCTCCCATGCCCACAACAGGTCCCTTCCCATGCTCCTCCGTAGCCGCTGCTGCTCATCACCGCTACACTATCATGTCACCCGCACACTTGAAGGAGTAGGCTTGCACTGATCTTGCCTTTACTCTTTAATTTCTTTGTCATCACATTTATTTAATTACGTGTGTGTGTACGTGTGTGTGTGTGTGTGTGTGTGTGTGCACATGTGCCACTGTGCATGTATACAGGTCAGAGGAAAACTTTTAGGAGTCATTTCTTTCCACCATGTGAGTCCCAGGAGTTGATCTCAAGTTGCCAGGCTTTGGTGGCAAGTGCCTTCACCCACTGGTCCTCTTTACCTTATTTTTGAGACAGACTCTCTAACTAGATGGACCTAGTGCTCACCAACAAGACTAGCCTGGCTGGCTGTCAAGCCCCAGGGGGCATCCTGTTTCTGTCTCTCCAGCATTTGGGTTACAGGTGTATAACATCACACCTGGATTTCTATGTGGGTATTGAGTATTGAGCTCAGGCCCTCACAGTTGTGCAGTGTTGAGGCCCAAGCTCGAGTCCCTGTTTGGGCACCAAAATAATGTTGGGGTCCACACTAGCCCCACATTGGGGCGGCCAAAATAAATGTTGTAGCCCAGGCAAAATGTTGAGGCCCGGGCCGACCCACGTTTGGGTGGCCACTGTATCCCGGCCCAAGCTGCTGCTCCAGTCTGCGGGTCGGGGTTCAGCAAGAGCGAGGGTGAGGGCAGACTCAAAGAATGGAGACCAGACAGGGTGTGATTCAATCCCGTTTATTCTTCAGTCTCTCTTCCTCTAAGTGTCTCCTGTCTGATTCTCCCTCTATAGTCTGATTTCTGTTCTGTCTCTGCCTTTTATATGTCTCACTTCTAAGCCACGCCTCTAAGTTATACCTTTAAGCATGCCTTTAGGTCTTGTCTCTAACTCTGATCTCTACACTTCTAAGTCATACTCTTAAGTCACACACCTTTAATCTCACACACCTTTAATCTCACACACCTTTAATCTCAAGGTATCTAAACCAAGATTATCAGAGTGTGCTCAGCTGTTGTAGGCTATTGTAATCCAAGTCTCATGTCAGGGTATATGGCTCAAGATGGCTGCAAAGCTGATAGCCGCTTTCTGCTAAAAGTCGGCCCCCAACAGTGCAGGATCCTCCCCCCCCCCCCCGCCCCAGGGCTCTTAGCTCTGTACCTTGCCTGCCCTTGTATAGGTACTACAGTGTCTTGGGTTTTGTTGCTTTGAGGTAAGTTTTGAAATCTGAAAGAGTGAACCTACCAATTTTGATCCTCTGGATTTCTTGCAGTTCCATACGGACAGATTCTAGGCTACATTTGTTTGTTTCTATCAAAAAAAATAAGAAAAAGAAAAGAAAAGAAAAGAAAGAAAGAAAAGAAAAGAAAAGAAAAGAAAAGAAAAAAAAAAAGAAACAACTGAGATCCAGATAGAGATGTATTAAGTCTATGGATCACCTGTGAAGTGGCATCAGAGACCAGTATTACCTGTCTTCCAGGTTGTTAGTCAGAGGTACTTTTAAAAAACGATGCTTGGGATCCTGGGAAGAACCCCCCCCCCCCCCCCCCCCCCGCCCCACTCCTTTGGGGATTTTCTTCATTGCAGATTAGATCCCATTATTTGTTGTAAGCACTCAGTTTATATCTTCCTAGGAAATCGCTCACTTGATCTGAGGCATATGCTTCACCTTCACCCTGTCCCTGTATCATCCCCGTTCCACAGTGCAGGCAGAGTGATGCTTCAAGAACAAAAACTGCCAACTTTGGACCAGCGGATAGCTCAGTGGGTTAAAGCACTTGTACATCCCAGGCCACCCAAGTTTCATTCCAGAACCCATGTAAGGTGGGAAGAGAGGAGAAACTCTGCAGATGGTCCTCTGATCTTCACACACTCGCTGTGACACACTTGCCCACACACGGATCATGCGCACACCCAATAATAAAGAAAAAATGAATAAAACACAAATCTGATACACACACACACACACTGACAGCTCTTAAAGATTGTTTTTTTTTTTAGTCTTGTGTGCCTGTGTGTGTAAGCCGTGGGGGTGGGGTGGGGAGGGGCTTGTTTAACAGAGTCCATAAGAGAGTACTGAATTCCCTGGAACTGGAATTATGAGTGGCTATAAGCTGCTGTGTTGGTGTTGGGAATGTGAATTTAGATCCCCTGAGCCATCTCTCCAGCCCTCTTTTTTGCTTTTTTTTTCCATTCTTTTTTTTTTTTTTTTTTTTTTTTTTCACCAGCTGCTCTTACTAATGACCTATGTCCTTAAGGCTGCCTCTGAAGCTCAGGCTGGCCTGGCCTCTGTCATGATGTCCACGGAAGAATGTTCTCTTTCTTCCAGCCTTATGACACTGTGTTCTGATCCTGAACACACCACCAGACACTGGTGCTAAGATCTCTTTCTCCAGGAAACTCCTGCTTTCTCTCTGTGCCCAAATTAAAGCATTACTCTTGCTGGAAAAGCTTTCCTGATCCCATCTCTTGCTCCATATTGCCCAGGTCTCTCTTACATCATGGACTGCCCATGGATTTTATTGTATGTTTACACATCTGCTACCTGTCCAGGGCATCCTCATCTGCAGGTGACTTTAAAATTATTTTATTTATTCTTCTCTCATACAGTACATCTTGACCTCGGTTTCCCCCCTCCATTGTTCTTGTCCTCTCCACACCAGATCCACTCCTACTCCATTTCCCTTAAAAAAAAAAAAAAAAAAAAAAAAAAAAAAAGAAAGAAAGAAAGAAAGAAAGAAAAAAAAGCAAGCCTCCCAGGAATCTCAATCGAACACCGCATAACAGGCTACAATAAGACTAGGTACCAAGTGCAGGCAAAAGAGTCAGAGACAGTCCCACTCCCACAAGAACACCCAGCTACACAATCATAAGCTATCTGCAGAGATCCTAGCTCAGATTCATACAGAATCTGTTTGTCCCTTCAGCCCCTGTAAGCCCTGCTTAGTTGATTCTGTGGGCTGTGTTCTTTGTGGTGTCTTTGACCCCTCTGCCTCCTACAATTCTTGCTCCCCCTCTTCTGGGTTCCGTGGCTTTGCCTAGTGTTTAGCTATGAGTCTTTGCATCTGTTCCCATCAGTTGCTGCATGCTGCCTCTCTGATGTGTGATTGGGCTAGCACTGATCTATGAATAGAGCAGACTGTCATTAGGAATCATTTCATTGACTTGCCCTCCTCTCACCAGTCATGTTTGGTTCTATCCTGAATCTCTGGGCTGTCCTGCCTCTGGTTCCTGGTCAGCCAGGCAGTGTCAGGCATGGGCCTCAAGTTGGACAAGTCATTGGTTGGCCTTTCCTACAAGCCCTGTGCTACCATTATCCCAATACATCTTGTAGACAGGACAGATTGTAGGTCGAAGGTTTCATGGCTGGGTTGATGTCCCACTGCTCGGAGCCTTACCTGGCTATAGAAGATGGGCCAGTTTGGGCTTTGTATCACCCACCACTAGTGCAGGCACTAAGAACAACAATAGGTAAATGGGACCTCATGAAACCGAAAGGCTTCTGTAAGGCTAAGGACACCATCAATAGGACAAAACAGCAGCCTGCAGAATGGGAAAAGATCTTTACCAACTTCACATCTGATACAGGGCTAATTATTTTTATTTTTATCTTCGGCAGGGTTTCATGAAGCCCAGGCTTACCTCTGACCAGGATGACCTTGAACTTCTGACTCTCTTGTCTTTATCCACCCAGTATTCAGATTGCAGGCTTATAATATTGTGCCCAGTTTCTACAGTGTTGGGAATTGAACCCAGGGCTTTGTGTACGCTAGCGTAGTACTCTGTTAACTGAATTCCTAGCCTTGGACAACTTTTTAAAAAAGATATATATATATATTTTAAAGTGTGTATATGTGGGGGGGATGTTGGGGGGTAAGTGTTATATGAATGCAAATTCCTGTGGAGGCCAGAAGAGGGTCTTGGATCCTCTGGAGCTAAATCTAGTTATAAACACTGGTTGTGGGTGATGAGATACAAACTCAGATCCTTTGGGAAAGTAGTACTTGCTCTCAATCACTGAGCCATCTCTCCAGTCCTAGGACAGCCGTTTAAATGCCCACCCCTGGACCACATCCCCGCAGTGAATGTAGTTCTGAAGTTTCAGACCCGCACATTCCATTTATCCTACATTAGCCTCCCAGTTACTCCAGTGAATTTCTTCCTCTTAATTCACTTCAGGCTCCCCACATTCAGCTCTGTTCACTTCAGATCTTCCTGTGGTGGGATAGTCCACCATCCTCTGGCTGCACTTAGCTACGTACAAGGCCCAGTACTCTGGAAGATCTTACCACCAGCAACAGTGTAGTATCTGTAATCAACCCCATTTCTCAGAGGAGAAAAACAAGCTCAGAGAGGTTAAGTGATGTGATGAAGGCCACGCCGGTAATATGTGACATGCAAGCACTTGATTCCAGGTCTGCCAATCTAGGATCTGTGGTGTTAACAACACAGTCATACCAGGTTAATGTTTTTTTTGATGGAGAGAGAGGTGGTTCATCTGATTCATTGAAAAAAAAAAAAAAGATTACACCTGTTTTCCAAGACCTAGTGGGTGAGCCAGCTGAGAACAGCCATGACAATCAAAGGAAAAGCAAGTCAGAGAGCTCACACATCACAGAGTGTGGGTGGGAATGAGGGATGGGACTCCTTTTCAGCTAGGAGAGGAACACCTCCCCCGACACCAGTCCAAAGGAATTTACCTCATCTGGCTGAAGCTGGAGAGGTCTCTGCCTCCCTCCTTTTAGGCCAGTTTGCTGGCTGTAAGTCTGCCAGGGAAGGGCTTCCTAGAAGCCAAGAGATGGGGTCACAAATCCTACATGTCCAGTCACCATCTCTCTGGAACAGAGTGTCACTTCAAGCTCAACTGGGCTTCAGCCAATCCTGGGTGAAGACTGTGTTGGGGCACAGCAAAAACTCTGAGGCTTTGATGACTCCCCAGAGATGCAGAAAGACATCCTGGCAAGGAGGCTGGGAGGCAGGAAGGGGACTAAAGAGAAACTGCAACATGATTGGAACAGCGGTGGGGACAGGTAGTATGTAAGAGTGGTGGATGTGGCCAAAGGATCCTCCAGAACACCTAGTACCCCTGCGGAGGGCAGTGCTTAGGCCATGCCCTGGGACAGTGCTTCATTTCCTCAGAAGTCCAGTGTTTGCTGGTGGGACTAACTCCCACCTTGACCAGACCTTCTGTAAGTGTAGGCACACCCATACAGCTGTTTCGAGCATTTATTTTTTCTGAGTACAAGCAGAGAGTCAGGTCGCTAAATGGGGTATTAGTGACATGCATGGTGCTTTCAGTGGAGGATCAGAAGTAGGGTTTGGGTTTGGGGAGCAGCAGAGTGGGGAGCAGATGTGTGGAAGGAAGGATATGAAGGGCAGCTGCCAAGAATGGGGAATCCCTGTTTTCCTCCACCCCACGTTCCCTGGACCTTTTCTTTTCTCCTTTAAATTAAAAGACTTTCTTGAGACAGCTTGGGCCAGAGGTTAGGAGGGTCCAAAGTCACAGGTGGAAGCAGTTTGCTCCGGCCAGCAGAGCCAGGTTCTGGTGGCGGGCAGCCTAGGCCTCCTCGGCCGTGGCATCGATTCCTGCATAGGTAAAGTTCTCAAACAGCGACATGTTCACATAGGCCTGTGGGAAGAGCAAATTTTAGTGGAACAGAAACAGGCAGGTCTTTGTGAGTTGAAGACCAACCTGGTTGGCATAGCACGCTCTAGGCTAGCCAAAGCTACATAGTAAAATACTGTCAAAAAAAAAAAAAATCACGTATTCATGATTCATAAGGCCACTGTTAATTAGCCAGTCATTTGTATATATGATTATTTGGTCTTCCCTCCCCTCCCCTCCCCTCCCCTCCCCTCCCCTCCCCTCCCACCCTTCTCTTCTTCTCTGCTCCTTATCACTTCCTTCTCATCCCTGTTTTTTTTTTGGGGGGGGGGGGACTGTGTTTGTTTGTATGTATGTTTGTTTGTTTGAGACAGGGTTTCTCTGTGTAGCCCTGGCTGTCCTGGAGTTCCATCTGTAGACCAGGCTGGCCTTGAACTCAGAAATGGGCCTACCTTTGCCTCCCAAGTGCTGGAATCAAAGGTATGCACCTCCACCATTAAGCTAAGAAAACCATTTTCATATTTCGGCATTTTGCTATAATTCTTCTTTCATTTCCGTTTGGTAATCCATCTATTTACATGATTATTTGACTCAGGTACTGTGTTTATTCATAGGATTACTGCATCTCTAATTATGCTTATGTATTCAGCCCTTCCTGTATCATTCAGCCTCTCCTCCTTTTGGGTGACTATTCATGCATGCATTTCCTCTGGCACTGGACCAGGAGAGAATGGGTTGATGGCTTGGAAGAAGACAGACAAGGAGTCTGGAATTTAGGGAGGGGATTTGCTGTTGACAGTAACATCTCTGGAAAACTATATGTGGTCCTAGTGTCTAAACCCAGCATGGGCTGCATTTTAAGGCCAACCCAGCTGTGGTGACTTCCCCAGCTGAGGGAGTCTGGGTAACAGCATGGTGAGGGTAGGAGACACAGTAGCCTCATAGGTGGCATCTATGAGATGGTGCCTCCCGTGACACACACACCTTGTCCAGCCTCTTACCTTCCTTGCTTCCAGCATGCGGCCCAACTGTAGTGCGATCTGGGCAAAGGGGGGGCGTTCATAGGGCCGATCCCGCCAGCACTGCCGCATCAGCTCGTACCTGTGGATGGGAGTGGGGGTGCTGTAAGGTAAGGGGCTGACTGAGGGGCAGGTCACCTATTCAAAGCAGAGGCCACTCATCTCAGTTGAGTTCCCAGAGCTCCAAGGGAAGTGAACTCACACTTCGTCATCACAGTTTCGAGGCTGCTCCATGCGATAGCCTTGAGGCAGCTTCTCGTAGAGCTCAGCACAGGTCATGCCACAGTAGGGCGTGCCTCCTGCAGAGGGTACAAGGTTCCCTCAGTCCAAGGCCCCACAGTAAGAGGGAATGACCTGGAGAACTGGGTGTGGGCTTACCAAGGCTCACTATCTCCCAGAGGAGGACCCCAAAGGACCAGCTGAAATGAGAAGGATGCACTTAGTTACATCATGGGAGACACAGTTTAATCTCTACCTAAGCAACTGTGTAGCCACTCCCAGACCCTCATGTGTCTCTGCTAGCATCTAGCTTTGACCAGCTACTGTCACTATTCTACCGAAGCTCTTTTCATAGGTCTTGGTCCCCAATTACAGTAACATTTTGTACATTTCTTTCTCCCTCCTCTCTCTCTGTCTCCCTCCCTCCCTCTCCGTGTGTGTGTGTGTGTGTGTGTGTGTGTGTAGTTCATAGGTGGACATTGGACTTCTTTATAATTGATTTGTACCTTAGTTTTTGGACACAGTTTTTTCACTGAACCTGGAACTTGCTGATTCTGATAGACTGGCTAGTGAGAGCCAGGGATCCTTCCTGTCTTTGCCTCCCTAGTGCTGGGACTACAAGTATGTGCTGCATACCCTCCCCTCCTTCCCCTTCTTCTTTCCTCTCCCCTCCCCCCCATCCCCTCCCGTTCCCTTCCTTCCTGATCCCTTCCTTCCCCCTTTATCCCCCCTCCCTTCCCACCTCTCCCACCTCTTTCTAGCCCTCTCTCTACCTCCTCTCCCTCATGGGTGCTGGAGATCTGACCGTGAGCCATCGTGCTTTCAGAGCAGGTGGTGCTCTGCCAGTCGAGCCATCTCTCCAGCCCTCAGAACTAACATTTTAAAGACTTTCTTTCTCTCTTTTCTTTTTAGTATTTTTAGATTTAGTTTGGGGAATGAGGTTTTTGTCTGTGGGCATGAATATGCACAACATGTGCACCTCTGGTGCACACAGAATTCAGAAGAGAGTGTTGGATGCCCTGGAATTGGAGTTATAGACAGTTGTGAGCCAAAATGTGGGTTCTGGGACTCAAACTCAGTTCCTCTGGAAAAATATTCATTGCTCTTGCCTATAGAACCATCTCTAGCCCTGTATTGAGAACATTTTTAGCTGGCATTTTTATTGAGCACTTGCTATGTTCTGAGCACGGATTACCTAACTCACAACAGCTCTGTGATTTGGGCTTTACCATTTTACTATGTAACAGGTGGAAACCCTGAGGTCTGAAAGGTTAGCTTTTGTGCCAAGGTCACAGAGCTAAGAACAAGATCCACATCCTGGCAGTAAATCTCTCTTGTTCTGTGCATCCTGCATGGGAAGAGGCTCTGTACAGGGACATGTCACGCCTAAGGCCAGGGCAGGGAGTTCTAGTGTGGAGGGAGACTCTAGGGAGTCTTGAGGCAGAAACAGGAAGTGGGTGGTAGTCAGAGGGCCGTGAGTGAGAGAGGTCAGTCTAAGGGCTCAGGGCCAGGAACAGCAGCTCAGTAGACAGGACTGACTGAGATAGGCATACCCAGATATAGGGGAAGTGTGCTAAGATGGTCATGGTGTGTGCGCGCTCGTGCATGTGAGTGTCCCAGGGGGCCAAGTGCTCAGCAACACCCCCCCCCACACACACACTCACACGTCACTCTTGGTGGTGTAGACGCTGTAGTTGAGGGACTCAATGGCCATCCAACGCACGGGGAGACGGCCCTATGAAGGAAAGGGTCTAAGAGCCAAGATGGAAGAAAGGGCTTTTTGAGGGGCTTGAGGGGTAGGTTCAGGCATGGGCCCTAAGTGGAGAAGTCTGAATGAGACTTGCCATTGTCTTCTTCACATACACCTCCTCCCCCCGAGAAAGGCCAAAGTCTGCAATCTTGGAGGCCAGGTTCTCTCCGACCAGCACATTTCGGGCAGCCAGGTCCCTGTGAATGAACTGCAGGCAATGTCAGAAGTCAGGGAAGGGAGGGGTGAGGGGCCCTGGCATGTGGGGCCAGTAGCAGCCCCTGCCTCCTCCCACCTCCATATGCCTCAGCTGTGGGTCAGCTGACTAGGGTCCGAGAAAAGTCCCTGCTGGCTCTCACCCAATCTTTCCCCTGACTTGGAACACAGGTTCAGGTAAGTATTCGTCTTTCTGGGATTGGGGTGATTGACTTGCTGCCTGCTTCCTCCACCACCACCACCTTGTTTTCTTCTTCTTTCTCTCTTCTTCCACTTCCTCCCCTCATCTTTGAAATGGAATCTCACTATGTAGTCTTAGCCTGTGGTACTTACTAAGTAGCACAGGTTAGCCTTGAACTCTTGACCCGTTCACCTCTATCTCCGAAGAGCTGGAATCACAGGCCTCTGCCCCTGCCCCATGTGACCTTTTCTCTTTCAATGCCCTGTGTCCCATTTCCCCACTGTCTTGTCCCCTCTCCCTTATTGATGAAAGTCCATAAGTGACCTCCATGTTCTCTCTCCTTCCAAAGACTCAAACTCTGTCGTCTGTAAAATGCCTTCGTTCAGGCCACAGTGTCCCTCTGGCACTCCCACCGCCCCATCATGCTCGGGCTCCCACCCCGGTCTCTTCAGTGGGTCTCCATGTCCTCCCTGCTGGATGCTGCAGTCTCTGTGCTCCAGTGGCAGCCCCCACACTGGCTCCAGCCCAGGCCTGTCTTTTGAGTGCTAGCTTGGTATCCACACCTTGCACACCTCCACCCAGGATGTCCCTCAGAGACTTCAAATCCATCACCTTCTCCCCATCTGCCTCTTGTCCTCTTCTCTCTCCTTGTAGCATTTATAGTCGCTCAGCACCAGGGCCCACCCAAGCCTACGATTGTGCCCTTCCTTCTCACTGCTCGAACCTCCCATACCTGATTAGAACAACCTGAGCAGGTCTATACACTGGTCTCCCCGCTCCCTACTGGCATACACACACACACACACACACACACACACACACACACACACACACACACCTGCTTCTCACTAAGGTACTGCATGCCGTTGGCTGCATCACTGGCAAAGCGCAGCAGCTGCCGGGAGCTGAGTGTGGAGGCTGTTCCATGCTCACGAGCAAATGCTGGATCAGTCTCCAGGACCCTGCTCTTTCTCAGGAAATCTAGCAGGTTTCCATAGGGGGCATATTCGATAGCAATATACAAGTAGCCTGGGAGATAAGGAGACACAGGGTGACAGTTTATACACAGGCTGTGTGTTGGTATGAACAATACCTGATGGTAAGAGACGGGCATGCAGGAGAATCCTGTGATGAGCAGGGAATGTAATCCCTGCAAGGTGATTATGTGAGGCGGGTGATAGCTGAGGCCAGAGGTCTGGAAGGAATGGCAAATGAACTCAGGGCTCACCTCGGTTCTCACAGGCCCCCAAGAGGTTGATAATATTGGGGTGGTGTCCTAGCTTGCACAGAACTTCTAGTTCGCCTGCAAAGTCTCGATGGTCATTTTCAGATGCATACTCTGTGTAGAGAAGTCAGTGTCAATTTTTGCCAGGGATCTCTCTGGGAGGGGTCAGTTGCTGGGGGAGCTAGGCAAGGCCTGGTATGTGTGGGATAAAGAGAGAGTAAGAAGCTGGGGTCTGGAGTCATGACCAAGGACCTTTTAGCATCTTGATGGCTGCATTCATCTTGAGCCCGTCCTTCTTGATCATGGCC
The DNA here is from genome assembly GCF_011762505.2 of Arvicanthis niloticus. Lineage (NCBI taxonomy): Eukaryota > Metazoa > Chordata > Mammalia > Rodentia > Muridae > Arvicanthis > Arvicanthis niloticus. The sequence goes on along the minus strand of NC_047662.1, from coordinate 34,743,413 downwards.
CGGATCACTTGACCGAAGTTGCCCTCCCCGATGAGGTCCTCAAAGGTGATGTCCTCCCACTCCAGCACAGGGTAACTCAAGGGCTCAGGCTGTGGCTTCGGCCTCCGGGTCAATGTCAAGGTCCCTGAGCTGAACTGAAGAATGGTCTCTTCGCCCTTCACAGGATGGGATGAATAGGCAGCCAGTCCACACAAGAGATATGGGGGCAAATGGAGGAGCAAAGAAACATACAGAGAGAGGGCCCAGTGGTCAGACAGATAGACAGAGCCAGACAGAGGGCACCTGGGCCACACCTACAGAGACGGATATTACACAGAATCACAGGTGACAGCCACAGGTATGTTTGAGGTGGACAAGTGGCTAAGAAAACAAATTAAGAGAGCATCATCCTGGGGGTTAGTGGGTGGGGTTTGCTGCAAGGTGGAACCTGGGTAAGTTGCCAAATGATGGATAGATCAATGGACTAAAAAAAATTCTAATAGTTAAGCAGAGAATCGAAATGAGGTGTGATGGGAAAAGTAAACTTCCTGTCTTTGTGCAAACCTCACAGCTAGGCTTTATTGATTCATTTACTCATGCCACTGTGGGTGAATTTCCTGAGTGTTCATTATGTGCTAAGCCCTGAGCTGCCGGGAGCAGGTAGACAGATTTTCTTCTTTACAGTAGCAGAAGCAGCAACGCTCCCTATTCCACTACTTGATGTCTAGACACAGTTCTTATCCCAGGCCAGGATTCAAGGATTATAACAAAGGGGTGTCCAGCTCCCTCTACTGAGCAGGGGTATCCTGGGCAGGGTTGAAGGAAGGAAAAGGTAGCAGCTGAGCAGAGTAAGGAATTGAGAATCTGGAGCAAGGTCCAGATGGACCATGCAGTGGACTCCCTAAGTGAAATGATGGTTAGCTTGATGTGTAAGTGCTGGGGACACAGGTCACATGGGTTTGTTTGGAGCATGTGCAGCTGAGGCATACAACAGAACACACATGTATGTTCTGTGGCTGCATCACATGCAGTTGCATCCATTCAGAGATACACATACACATGCGGGCACGGGGACACACACGTACATACATGGGATGCAGTTCTGCCCCACTACACGGCGCACACATGAGCGTGAATAGCTGTGTGCAGGAACATCCATATTGATATTGGTAATGAACAGATAGATGCACTTTAAAGGCTGTTTCTTCCTGCCTTGCTTCAGCATCTGGCCTGTGGTCTCCCGTGGAGGCAATGGCTTTCTTGCCAGAGGCAAGATCAACAGAACTCAGACAAAGAAGCCAGTTGAATCTCAGGACTCTGGATGGGTTTTTTTTTTTTAAGGCACAGCAGACACCAGTCTTGATCGCTGGTCTTTCTATACAAGAATTAGTGCTACAGAGAGGGGGTGGGGGAAGGCGTTGTTTCTTCCTTTCCTTCTGCTCTTTTTGCTGGTGCTCTGAATTTCTCTTAAGTGGCTTTACACAGCAAGAGCCCAAGCAGAAAGGGCTGAGGCCAGAGTTCTGATTCTAAGTGACAAAGGAGTGACAGGATGGGTGAACATGACAAGAGAGGGTGAGTCTGGGTTCCTAAAGAATATCCACACCCCTTCCCCATCCATGTCTGTATAGGCCTGAGGGCCAGAGGCGTGGCCCGTAAGAAGACTTAAAAACCCAGAAAAGTTTGTAGAGTGAACCTCTCTCCTGTGGGAGCACAGGTGAGGCTGCAGGCTTTGTACATGTCTAGAGGGTCAAAGGCAGTTATGTGTACAGCGTGGCCACACACTGCTGCCCTTTGAGGGGGACAGCTAAGCACAGGTGAACAGTTTCCCAGAGAGACCCTGGAACCTTTAAGAGTATAGTCTGGCGCTGGTCAGTGGTGGTGCACATCTTTAATCCCAGCACTCAGGAGGCAGAGGCAGGACATCTCTGTGAGTTCATGGCTAGCCTAGCCTACATAGAGAGACCCTGTCTCAAAAAAGAAAGAAAGAATAAAAGGGTGGAGGCCAGGATGAGAGCTCACAGCCAGGAGGTTTCAGAACACAGATAAAGGCTGGCTTCCTTTATTTGTGAATATGAAGACAGAGGCCAACATGGGCCCTAGTTGCCCCTCTGGGATATTGCCATGTGATCCAAGTGAAGGGCATATTGCCATGTGATCCACGGGGTGGGTAAGTGAAGAAGATAATTCCAAATGGAATGAGACCTGGTGAAATATGGATGAACTGACTTCTTTTAAGCTGAGAATGCTAATTATCAACCATTAATGTGAATGGGCTGTCCAAAGAGCAAAGTTCAGTTAAAAAAAAAAAAAAAGAAAGAAAGAAAGAAAGAAAAAAAAAAAAAAAAAAAGAAAAGAAAGAAAAACCGGGCAGTGGTGGCACACGCCTTTAGTTCCAGCACTTGGGAGACAGAGACAGGCAGATTTCTCAGTTCAAGGCCAGCCTGGTCTACAGAGTGAGTTCCAGGACAGCCAGGGCTACACAGAGAAACCCTGTCTCGAAAAACCAAAAAAAAAAAAAAAAAAAAAAAAGTTCTATTTTGTATCCTAAAGGGTCACTTAATGTACCTTAAAACGTGTGGCATGGACAGGCGTATGCATACATGTATGTACTTGCATGTATGTGGATATAATCACACACAATAAGGACCATGTACCCAATGGGTACTGGGCACTGACCGATCCTGACTGGTAGGTGAAGGTGCGTCTCCGATGTAGGCAGCTTCTTCGGATACACACCAAGGCTAAAAGGGCAGCCAGGATGGTGAGACAGGTAGCAGACACAGAGCCTACCACAGCCAGGACCAGCTGCTGATCCAGGCCTTCTTCAGCCGCTCGGCTCTCTTGGACTGGGCCTTCACTCTGCAGCCCTAGACACAGGGAGGGGCACACTGAGGAAATGGCCTGGGTCAGGGAACCCAGAGCCACCATGGGATCCCACAGAGGGAGAATTTGGACATCCTGATACCAGAAGTCTTGTGATGCCTTAGCTCCAAGGTTGGGGGTAAGGTACAGGGGCACATGCAGAGTACAGCCCTGGGAGCCTTGGGGTCCGCAGGCTCCATCCTCTCACCATTGCCCAGAGTGGCCTCTTCTACTGTGTTGCTCCAGTCGCCAAGACCCTGCACACTGGCCCGCACACGGAAAAGGTATCGTGTGCTGGCATTGAGGCCACGGACAATGGTGCTTGTCTCCTCGGGTCTGTCTACATCCATCCACTGTGGGTCTCCCGAGCCCCCGGCCACCTGAATCTCCACAATGTACTTGGATATAGGCCCAGAGGGAGCCTCAGGATGCTGCCACATCAGTTGGATCTCAGAGTCTGAGAGGGCCTGGGCATGGAGGTGGCGGGGAGCTGGAGGCCCTGGGAAGATGGGAAGGGGAAGGAAGAGATAGATTGGACAAGGTTATAGAGCTGTGGGCTCAGTCACAGTTGCTCTAGCATATAGTTTGCTTTGTGGATTCTTGCATAGGAGCCTTGTGCTACCTTCTCCCTCTTTTCCCCTGCTTGGACTCATCTCCATCCCCAAGGTACCTCCACCTCCACACTGCCTTCCTGTGGTCACTTTGCATCCCTCAGCCCTCCAAGCTCTCAGTAGTTTATGCTCCCCCAGTCTCCCGTGGCCCTGTTCTTCACAAGAGTCATAATCCCCTCACGTGTCCCCGCCTCACGTGCTCTAAGTGACCCGTGTCCTCCTGGTATCTTCTACCTTCCCCATTCATCCTGGGTTCTCTCCACATCCACCCAGTCTCTTGTCACCTCCCCTTATCCCTAGCCCATCATTCCCAGAGTGAGCCTACCGCTGGGGGGCAGGTGCACATGCGCAGGGGGTGAGGCAGGACCCAGGAGGGTGCAGTGATACAGCCGCACATCCAGCTGGTAGTGGGTGCCAGGCGTGAGTCCAGTCAGGAGGGCAGTGCGGGCCTGGGGGGATGAAATGTTCTCCCGCCTCTCCTGTCCCCGCGCCCCATCCCACAGGCGCAGCAAGAAACCATCACCGGACAGTGGCACCGAGGGTAGAGACCAGCTCACACGTAGCCTGTCAGGACCCTCCACGTGCCAGCTCTCTAGCCACGGCTGCAGCAAAGGCTCTGTGGCCAGAGGTCAGGAGAAGTCAGAACCAATCAATGGGTGTTCGGGACTAAATGGGTCAATAATCCCCAGTGGGCAGGACTGGGACAAACTCCACTGGAAAGGCAGGGGTCTTTGGAGGTGGATCAAGACATATTCTGAGTGGGCATGGCAGGAAACCCTGAGGGAACAGGAAGGGCTATATCTTGGCTTCTCACCAGGACAGTCAGTAGTCATGAGGGTAGAAGGCCCCCAGTCTCCTTCTCCTCCTTCCCCTGGTCGGCTCAACTGCACACGGACGTTGTATCCTGTCTTTGGCTTCAGGTTCATTAATGTCACATTCTCACTGGGATCCACTGTGGGTGAGATGTGTCACACACATGCTTGGTCTCAAGCATGTCCTGAAGCCACCATTCCCCCTTAGTCCCCTCTTCTTTTTGTAGCAACCCCTTCCTCCTTTCTGTTCCCACCTCATCCCTCACTATTACACAATGCCCCATCTCCTAACTCTGTCCCCACTCACCCACAATGGCAGACCAGGCAATCTTGCTGTCCTGGGGCCGGTAGTGCAGACGGACAGAGGAGATGGGTCCATCCCCACCAAAGGAGACCAGTGGGGAGACCACAAGTTGACGGCTTTGCTTAGCCAGGAGCCGAGGTGCAGTCAGAGGCACTGGAGGTACTGCCAAAAAACTGGGGTGAGTAAGGGTCTGTGGACAGGGGAGCACTCTGGGCTTGGACAGGGAGCACCTCCAGATCTTAGTTCAGATCTGGGGATTATTTAGTGAGGTGGGAGGAGACCAAGTTCAACAGATGACTGGGATGGACATGACCCAGGGAAGGAAGTTCTGGTCTCTAGGTAGCCTGGATCCCAGGGACTTGTTCATAAGGACTTTAGTATCTCAAAAAGACGCTAGAAGAGAGAGGGTGTGGCTAGACAGCGGTTGGGAAATATCTCTCTGTCCTTGCAGCATCCAGTAGAGAGAGAAGCTGGAACACACAGCAGGATACCACCTAGGTATCCTGTGCCCCTCCCCTTCATCATTCACCAATTTGTTGATTATTTTTTAAGGATAAATCCTGCCAGTAATGAGGCATCTGCTCCACAGTTTATGCTTCTTATACAGAACCACTAATTCTCATGGCTATGAATAAAGAAAACGGGCTCAGAGACATTGAGCAACTTGCCTAAGGATACACAGCTGGCAGAATTTGAACTAAGTCTGTCTGATCAGGCTATCTCAAACCAGTCAGTTCTACTCTCCAACAGTATTTCTGTTTCTGCCTGCCTGCCTCCACAGTCACCGCCCCTATTCCAGCCTCAGCTTTTCTTTCTAGATTATTGTATTAATGCCTAAATATGTTCCTTGGTTTCTTCCAAAAAGACTGACTTTTCCAGGAAGCATAAAAGAAATAGAGAAGGGAAGGAGGGCGGAAGGGGCATATGGAGTGTGGAAGACTGCAGGGTGGAGAGATGAAGGTATGTAAGGTGGCAACCGTTTGTCAGGGGCAGGTAGGAGCTGGGGGAGATGAGGGTCCAATTTGGATCCTAAGGGGTTCCCAGTGTCTGTGGCTCATGCAGGGGACCAGAGTCTAGAGAAGTGACAGGTATACAATGGGTGTCCATTTCCACATTGGGACCAGACCTTCACAGAAGATGCCCTGCCTCGTGGAGGTTCACCATGCAGGGAGAGGGGTCCTGATTACAGAACACATGTGGTGTTGCCAGGGAAGGGTTGGCATCTTGGCACTAGATGTCATTTACACAACAATTGTCTGCTATATTGAGCATGCCTCCCGTAAGCCATTGTGATAACTACTTAAATGTTCCATCTAGTCTTCCTAGCAGCCTGGCCCTGGGGGCACTCATCCCCTCCTTTTACACAGTGAGAAACTGAAGCTCCACGACTTGCTTAAGGAGACAGAACTTGTAGAGAGCGCTTGGAATCCAAGTTGAGTGGAGGGCTGGGTCCAAAGCTCTGCTAAAAGAATGAGCAGATAGAGGTGGAGGGGATGGTGGGCTAGAGATGGCAACAAAGAAGAGGAGAGGGAGGGAGAGATAAAAATGAGACAACATGAGGAGCTTTGGGGGAACTGGGGTGCCCAGGCTTATAGTGATGAAGTGAAAGATGCCTTGTTGGTGGAGAGGGTGCTTAGTTCTCTGCTCTGAGTGCATGGTAGCTCTCTCATTCACCCAACAGTTTCCTGTGTATGTGTCCCTTTTGAGGAGCCAAACAGGCTTACCTGTCTGCTGTTCCTGTGTGTCCGTGTGAGGAGAATCAGAGAAAGGAGTAGCATCTCAGGGGTGGAGTTACAGGGACCCTGGGTGCTGTGGTAAGTGGTACGTGAACATGCAGGAGGCAGGGTGAGGCTGGAGAATGTTTCTATTTTCTGAACCATAGGATGCCTTTTCCAGGTGGGACCTAGCTGTGTTCCAACAGTGACACTGACTGGCCATCAGCCTTCTTCTTAGCCTGAGGCTAAGCTTTGCCCTTGGAAGCCCTTGCCTTTCCTGCTAAGATCCCCAGCCTGAGCAGCCTTAGGAAGTACCTACTCTGAGTGCCATCCATCCCCCAAACCTTAGAACACCACTAACCTTTGACATTGACCTTGAAGCGCCGGCTATCTTGGCCACCAGACGTCGACACTCGGCATTCCCAGAACCCGCTGTCCTCAAGAGTCAAGCTGGGCACCTCAAACTCAGCTGTGGTCCTGTCTGGCTCCACAATGGCTTTGGTAGACTGAGACAGGGAGACAGGGAACAGAGTGCATGCTCTGTGAGGCAGGTATGAGTACTGACGATTGCTGGAACACAGACCCCGTGGCATACCCTCACCGGTTAGCCTGCCATATTTAAGTCATTGCAGGGCAGTGAGCAAAGCCTATAAGAAGCTCCTTGGGTTAGGGACCCAAGGAATGAAGTGTCAGGCTGGTGAGATGGGGGAGCAGACAGTAGGTTGGGGTGACCAGGGCTGACCAGGAGCTTGGTGCCATCTGGCTTGCGGAGTTCCACGCTGCCGCGTACTGGGAAGGGATTCCCTGCAGCTGCACAGTTGATCCGGGGCATTGTCCCTAAGTTGAACTCCAGCTCTGTGGCCACATTGAGGATCTGGGGGATCCGGTCTAGAAAGAGAAAGAGAAGGAAGCCATCTTAAACAATCCTGGGGCAGCCATGTGACCACCAAAATGCATCCCCTGCCCCGTTCTATGTTCAGTATCTCAGCGAAGGTCCTACTCTCTGTCCTGCATCTTAAAACTGAAATCAGCAAGGTCCTGTATGGTTCCTTCAGCCCCACATCTAGTGAGGTCTAGGGTTCACCTCCTCCATCTCTACCATCACATCTCTCAGGATGTTCTAAGACCCAGAGTCAGACCCTTACCACTCTGCCAGCCCAAAGTAACTAACTCTCTCTCTTTCTCTTTTCTCTATCTCTCTCTCTCTCTCTCTCTCTCTCTCTCTCTCTCTCTCTCTCTCTCTCTCTCTTTCTGTGTGTGTGTATGTGTGTGTGTGTCCCCCACTGTCTCATGCTATATTCTAGGCTGACCTAAAACTCAAAAAACTCACTTTGTAGCACAGGCTGGCCTTGAACTCCAGACAAGTCTCTTGTCTCAGTCTCCTGAGTGCTAAGATTGTAAGTTTGAGACATTATGCCTGTCAGCTCCTTCACTTACAGCCCCTGGCTTCTGTACTCCATTCATGGTTCTTCCTCAAATACAAGTCTGACCAGCACACACTCTTCAGCAATTTCTATTCAGCCCCTCACATTTAAGCAGCAAGCCTTGGCCTGTATTCAAAGGCTCTGTCACATGACTCCTGCTGACCTCTCCCCTAGCCCCTACGTTATTGTCCCAGTATATAAGCAGAGTCTCAACCCTCTGCAATTTTCTTCACATTCTTTCCCAATTATTTCTCTTGTGTCTTTCACACTCAATTTCAGATTTTGAGTCCTCCCAAAAGACTCTCACACTGGTCAGGGTCACCCTAGGCTGCTGGCCTTCACAGTATGGGTACCTGAATGGTGAAAATATCCACCACATCTGAACTCTCCGAGGGAAGGACTTGGGCAGAGATGTGTTTGATGAAAGGTCGCCTGTCTTGAGCATACCTGACTTTTCACAGTGGACTCCATGCCACCCAGAGGGGCAGATGCAGCCGCTGAACCGGTCACAAGTGCCACCATTTTGACACTGACACTGGAGGCGACAATCAGCCCCAAAATGACCAGGTGCACATGCTGGGAATAGAGGTGATACGGTTATTGAGGGAAGGTCAGTCCTAGCAGAGCACAGATAGGGCACAAGCTATCCAGCAGGCTGCTGTAGTGGTGGTGGTGGGCACTGGTCAGGGGATTGGAGGGGTTGGTCTTCAAGTCAGGGTCAGGCACACTTATGTCCACAGAAGGTGGCTTAGTTCATACCTTCCTGGCACTGGCTTCCCCTCCAGCCAGATCCACAGGAACAGCCATAGGGATCTGGGAGGCAGAAGGTGAGACCCCGACAGCCTGCTGTGCCTGGGCACTGTTCCTGGCAGCTCTGTCCAAAACGACCCTCTCTGCAGGCTGAAAACAAGGTGTGTAGTATACAGGCTCTGTCGGGCCTCACATGCTAAGCTTCATCTCCAGGGTTTCAGAATTGTCTCGTGACCAGGCACCCTCTCCTGCCTAAGTCCTAGCTTTTCCACTTACCCTGCTCACAGCGGGTGCCAGTAAATCCTGGGGGGCACACACATTCACCATCATGGTCATGACAGACACCTCCATGCAGGCAGCCTGGGCAATCCTTGACACATCCTGGTCCCCAGCGTCCAGCCCCACAGCCTGGAGGAAAGTGTTCTCAGTAACTGGCCTTTACCCACCTGTCTACAACTGCTGAGGAATAGGGTAGCTCTGGGGCCCTCGTGGATCCTGAGACCCAAGGAAGAACATACACAGGTCACAGCCTCCCCCATCCCCTCTGCCTTCTGCCCCTTACCTCGCACAATGAGCCGAAAGAAGGCACTGCCCAGGGGGCTGGCCTCTAGGTAGGTGGCACTGTAGATGCCACTGGATGGTGGCTGTACATTTTTGAGCTGCAGTTGAAACCGCCCGTCATGGGCCTCGTGCCAGTCTAGGGTATGGAAGTAGGATCCTGAGGAACACAATCAGAGGCCCTCAGAATCACATGAAGGGCTGGTGCTGCCTCCCTCTGCTGTGGTCACACCAATGTGCCCTGCCTACAGTGATCAGACCTGGGAACACCACCAGATACTAGTACCCAAGCCAGGAAACAGGAGAACATCCTCTTCATGCTCTGAGCCTCCTGACACACCGACTCCTTCCTCCCCCTTATCTTCATTTTATAGTCCAGCCCTTTCCCCGCGCCTTTTACAGGGGCTCCCCACTTCCACGCTGGCCCTGTCTGCCCACCCTCCACCGGATAGCCAGGGGCCTCCTTTTACAATAGACTCTTCTGTACCCCACTACTCTTGCAGGCTCTTGGGGCTCCCCATTGCCCCAGGATGACAACCAATCCCCTGGCAGTTGGTTTCACCAGTTTGGTCCCTGCTCCGACCTCAAGCCCTGTACCCCACCACACCCTGCCTGACCCCTAACATTCTTGAATTCCTAAATGCTTGTTTGCCCTCTAGATGCATCTGGTATGTCGGACCCTCCTGCTTTTGTTCTTGTCAGCCCTGCCTGCCTCCTAGCATGCTGTTTTTTTCCTCTGACTGGCTCCTTTGCCTTTCAGGGCTCTTTCCCAGCCTCTCCATCTAGAATCCATACAGTTAGTCAAACATTCATCCTTGTTCCTTCCTGTCTTTGATAAGAACTCCAGACAAACTGCAAAGACTCAGGTCTCCCTTCCCGCTTCTACAGCTCCCTCTGGTTCGAAGCCTTCTGCCCAAGGAAAAAGATCTTGTCTCTTAGGAGCCAAGTATCTAAGAGGCAGCCAGCAGACTGTGGGGGTGAGGCAGACATTTTGGGGGCTACTCAAACAAAAAGAGTCCTTCCACGAAGTAGATAAGGACAGGGCTGTGGGCAGGCACAGAGTTGAGACCCACAAATCTCTATGGACACCAGCATATGTCTGCCTTGGGCATCAAGGATCTGAGTTAGCAAGTCCTTGAGAGAGGTTAGACTTCCCTTGGTCTGTGCTGGGCACACGTTACCAGCTCTCTTCTTTCCCATGGGGACTGCTGCTCTTCTCAGGCAGGCCATGTGACAGCACCTGCTAACTCCCAGGGGAGGGTCAGAGATGAGGGCTTAACATAGTACTTAAGAGGTAGCTGGCCAGAAGCTCCTGGTCCTCTTAGTACCATAGGTGGGTGGCTCAGAGCTCGAGATGAGAGGGAAGGCCCTGGCTAGAAGGATGGCAGGTAGATCCGGGTAATAGACTAAGTATATGGAGGGCCATGGATGGAGGTCCTGGGGTGTCAGCATCATGGGTCTCCCTGTCCCACCAAATGCCTCTCACCATTGTTCTTCCAGATCACATCAGTCTGCTTTTCCTTGTGCACATGTGCAGAAAGCACAGCAGTGTCACCTTTGTTCACTGTGTGTGTGACCTTGTCTGGAAACAGGTGTGCTACGGATGAGAAGTAAGGTCAGTGAGCTACAATCCAGCCCTCCCTCTGCTGGTCCATCTCCTGGTAAGCCAGACTCACCCCCCGGGCTGTTGTGCACATAGAGAACTCGAGTGCGCCGTGAGCCAGTGCCACCCACGCAGGAGAAGACGCCTACCAAATCCGAGGGCTTGGAGAAGCCCCGCAGCGTGACCTGGTGTGAGCCATTGCGTGCCAGGTACAGGGGCTGTCCGGGCGGGAAGGTTCGCACGATGCGATCATCCTTCTCCAGTAACAGGGGCGGGCCCCAGACGTCCGAGCTCCTCCCTGCTCCGGCCTCACCAGACACGCAGGTCAGGAAGAAACGCTGGGGGTCGGTGATGCGCAGGTTGGCTAGCAATGTTAAGTCCACAGATGCACCTGGGACCAGATAACAGTGACTCCATGATGGATCCTGCCAACCCAGCAGCCCCAGGAGCGCGGAACTCCAACAGTGACTTGTGTTAATGTTTCACTGTGCCCTCTGAAGACTTCACTTTTTCAAAGATTGCTGCCCAGTCCCTTTCCTTCCACAGGTGCTTGCCCTTTACCCTCAAGCCTCTTCATCCTAAAAGAAACAAAATCACACATCCTTCTCTGGTCTAGACAGGGAAGGAGCTTCTGTCTCCTTTCCTTACTTTGTCGGTGTCAGGTCACTGCTATGACTCTTGTGTGAACCATTTTCACTAAGGCTATCCCTGAACCACTTGTCCGTGCCCAGCCATGGAGGTGCAGGTAAGAAGAGTCACTGAGACTGGAGTGTCATGAGGACACCCTCCTTATTGCTTAACTAATTAAGGACTATTTGATTGGGTGGGATTGAAGATAGGTTAGGGGCAGAAATGAAGTCACTAGCCCCGCCTGGCCAGAGAGACACAGACACAGGTGGGACTAGGTCCTGCCTTGGGAAGCTGGAGGACCAGACCTGGACATCCCTCCCAGGTGCAGGTGTTGGCACAGAGGAAGGAACACCTAACCAGCACGGGGGAGGGCAGGGAAGGGGACAGGAGAAGATGCAGATAAGAGCTTCATCAGAAAACAAAACAAAACAAAACAAAACCCTGAAGGACTTGTGAAGGTACTCGTGTGAGGAGGAAGGAGAACGGTCAGACATAGGGAGAGTCCATCCTACGCTCAACTATGAGAAATGTTATAGTGTGGGGAGGGGAGCTGCCCAGGGCTAGTGCAACTGGAGCATAAAATCTGTACCCTGGAGTGGGCAAGACCGACGGGAAGAGCGTGACTAGCCTGCCTCAGATCTGTGACCCCCAGACCTTCCAAGGCTCCTCCTTCCCTGTCCCTTCCCTGCCTGTTAACAGTCAGGTAATCAATTCATTTAAATGCCACTTAGTGTATTTTTGACAGTCTATCATAAGTCAAAGAAGCTGGCATCTCCTGGCCGCCTCGCAGGCACCAAACACCCTTTCTCCATGGCATCCTCACGGCCTCCAGTAAAGCTGATACCCTTTGCTGTAATAACTATTCTCAGCGTTCATCTGCTCCCTCAGCTTTAACTGTCACCCCTGAGTCAGTAGCTCTGGAGTGGCCTTTCAGCTCTCAATGCATTTATTTCACTGTTTCCTAAACCCTCACCTCTCCCAAGTTTTCTGAGTCAGAGGACAACACCCATTACCTGAGACACTAACTTCAGAGTCATCCTATGTTCCTGCTGTCATAATAATTAATGTTTATTGGATGTCAATTATGCGCTGGGCCCTTTAGTGATGCTCTTTTCCTTCCAGGGCCTGCCTGTCCTGGGAGGTGTGTGTTATTAGCTCCATTTTATAACCAGGGAACAAAAGCTCAGAACTTGCCCAAGGTTGTACAGTGAGAAACTAGCAGAGCCAGGGTGTCCAGGCCTAAACTCGTCACTTAGCTTCCAGTCTGCCATATGTTCCTTCCATACCTCCCAAGCTTGGACTCACTACTCTGGTGACCGCCTCTCTTAAGGAAATCCTTCACGAGGGTTTTCTAGGCCTATGGTAGAGTAAGCTGGCTCTCTTGTCAGTGCTCCTCAAGAACCCTTCATGTCTATTTCTGTCCGGCTCGCATCCCTGGCCTGTGCTCCCTGCTAGACTGAGAGCCACTAAAAGATAGCCTCTGACTTCTAGTTGTCTCATCAGCAGACTGAAAGAATCTGCCACTAGCATTCAGAAACTTCTCCAAGCTCTCTGCACACACAGCCCCATTTAAACAGCAAATGTATCAACCTGGGAGGCGGCATTGTTCAATTGTCACTGGATAGGTTTGGGCATTTCCATATTCTCATCTAATGGAATGTCATTGGTGCTAAATAAATTATTATTATTATTATTATTATTATTATTATTATTATTATTATTTTGAGACAGGGGTCTGTCTATGTAGTTCTGGCTATCCTGGAACTCGCTTTGTAGACCAGGCTAGCCTCAAACCCTCAGAGATCTACCTGCTTTTGCCTCCTGAGTACTAGAATTAAAGCCACCATACCTGTCTATCCAATGAATTATTGAATAAGTCCAACACAGTTACTCCTGAGGTCCAAGTTGATGGTTGACCTCTCCCCACCCCCCATAGGCAGTGATTTCTAGCACCTGCCTGAGTTGTCACTGCCCTGATCTCATTTGGTGGATCAAAATCATGATGATGATGATAATGATGATGATGATGACAGAGTTTCTGCTTTTCCCTCCAATCTTTGTGTTAAAATACATATACCCTAGAATTTACTATCAGAACCATTTGTAAACAGTCAATTCAGTGTTAATAAATACATTCATAACATTGTGTAAACACCATCACCCATTTCCACAGCTCTTTGTTTTGGACGTAGGGTCTCACTATGTCTCTATGTGGCTAACATGGAGTTCTCTATGTAGTCCAGGCTGGCCTTCCAAGTGCTGGGATTAAAGGAGTACACCACCACACCCAACTTTATAACTCCTTTCATCCTGTCAAACTGAAATGCTACAGCCATTAAACAATAACTCTCTATTTCCCCTCCCCCAACCCATGGTCGCCACCATATTATGAAGTCGATTGCTATGTTATGCTAGGGTTTCTTGGGGGTTGGGGAGCTGGGCTTAAGACCTTGAAATCAGAAGTCAGGGGGAAGACTTACCAACATGAGTGGCCAAACAAAGAACGGGGAACAGGAAAGAGGATCCCCAACAGACCATACTCCGGAGGCAGACTTGGGCCAGCCAAGGCCAGCTGGGCCCGGGGTCAGTTGCTGTGGGTCTGAGTGTTCAGCCTGTTCAGCTTAGTGCATCTCGGTCCTGGGGAGGAAGAGGAAATGATGGTTACGGTGGGAGGGGTGGCAGGGGAAGAGAGAGGTGGGAAGAGTTGTCGCCTGTAGTCCTCCCATGTTTAGCCCCCACAAGCCTGGGGATGGGTGTGGCCTGAAAGTCTCTGGAAGGGGTGCATTAGAGGTGGGAGGTGGGTTATGACAAGGACAGACCTGGGGATGGTTGGGCTGTTTTCTCCCATCCTTTCTGTCCCTTCCATCTGCATTGCTGGAGCACAGGAGACAGGAAAAGGAGGAAGCCAGTGGCTTCCGCCTATTGAGAAGGTCTGGAGACAGGACATTGTTCAAGGGTCTCCCCTCCCCCCAGTGCATGCACTGGTGTGTGTGCGCACACACACACACACACACACACACACACACACACACACACTGAAGCTCACGTGACTCTTTACACTTGTGCTCCAGAACACAGTTACCCCATCCTAGAAAGCAGGTAGCAGAAGCCCAGCATGAACACCCCCAACAAAAAGGGATTAAGAGCTGAAGACCCTTTGCTTTGTCTTATGTGTCTTGGACTGCGATGTACAATAATTGCTAATGTACAGATGGGAAAATGGAGACCTGCGGTGCGTAGGGACCCCCCTGACACCCCCCCCCCCAGGCTGTGATAAGGCTGGGACTTAAAACTTCTGGTCTGGTTGTTGATCCCTGGACACCAGTGGCTCCATGAGAGACACATTGAAGCGGACAGGGGAACACAAGGCCATGGGCTGTGACTGGGATGTTCCCCACCCACAGCTGCCTATGAGGCTTCAGCCCATTGTTCGCCTGCTGTTATTCATTATGCAGCTAACCAAGTGTGTTCCTGGACACTGGGGACTAGATGTCTACCCAGGAATTTGCAGCTGCTTTTTCATGTTTCAAATTCGAGGCATAGACTCATGCACTTCAGGTTAGCATGGAGCTTATAGTTCCAACTGGCATGAACTCTTTATGTAGCCCAGGGTGGCCTCGAACTCATGATCCTCCTACTTCTCCTTCCTGAGTCCTGGCATTATATGCCTGTGTGCATACTATAGTGTGTATATGCCAGTCAGAGGACAATCTGTGGGAAGGAGAGTCACCTCTCTCCTGCCATTTGGTTCCAGGGATCAAATTTAGGTCATCAAGCTTGGTGTGCCAAGTGCCCTTGCCTACTGAGGCATCTCATCAGCTCACATCCACTCTTAGAGGCTGAACACACCTGACTCTAGTCTCTGCCCCTTCGTCTATTCCTCCCAAGTTCCACTGCTGCACTTCTTAGTCCTGTCTCAGCATTTTGATGCCATATCCCCACTGCCAGTTCCCAGACAGACCATGCCCCATAGAGCATGGTTTAGTCTGTATCTGCCCCACCCCCAACAGTAGATGAGATTGAGATCTGGCATCAGCTTGAGTAACTCGGAAGTTTCAAGCTGGGACTCTGTTCCTAAGTCAGTTCTGGTGAAGGATATGTTCTTCTCTAAATCCAGGAGGTGCAAAACTACATTCTTGGGGAAGCCAGGTTCCTGGGAGGTGTGTTTAGCGGGGTTACCCCTCTTCTGAAAGTGTCTGAAAGAGCCCTCGATTGGCTTTACCATAGACTAGCAGGGAGAAGCATTGAGGAAGACATCCATAGCCTTTGCTAGCTCTGAGTCAGAAGAAGATTTTCTGGATAGACTGAGAGTGGAGGAAGTGAGAGCTCAAACTCAGGCCCATCTTGGTACCTTTGACCTGAGAAGAGCTAGCCATAGGAGTACGCAGCGGCCGTTTGCCTGAGAGGATGTAGGCTCAGTGTGGTTTTATTGATCCTCGCCTTTACTTTTGGAGAAAATTTCAGGGGTCCTGATGACATTGTGGAGAAGTATGAAGAACACTTTTCTTTTTAAAGAATCTATTTTTTATTTTATGCGTATGAGTGTTTTGCCTGCATGTATGTCTGTGTACCATGTGTATCCATCCAGTGCCTACGGAGGCCAGAAGAGGGTGCCGGATGCCCCTGAGACTGGAGTAACAGACAATTGAGAGCCTTCCTGTGGGTCGTGGGGATCAAACCCAGATTCTCTGAAAGGGCAGCCAGTGCTCTTAACCAGGGCTTCTCTCCAGCCCAGAGGACACTTCGTTCTTTAAAATGACAGATATAATTACAGGTGTGTTTTCTGAATGAGAAAGTCTGAGAAGCTGTGATATAAGCACATGCAAAGCCTTTTGAACTCCCCATTTTGAACTGGGAAACAAAACACAGTCGTAATTGTCTGTCCATCAACAAAAGGCAACTGTTTCGGAGTGTATACACAAGAATTTGCATTATGAAACAGTGCCCTGTAAGTATAAACACATTCTCACATATGTTGAAAATAACTTAAATAACATAAGTTTACAAAGAGCTAGTGCCAAATGAAGTAACACCCTGAAAACAAATGTTGAGTGGGTTGCGACTACATCCGCCCTTACAATAGGAAGACTGAAACCTTAATGCATAGTTTACATTTTTGGCCTCTGGAAAATTAGAGGCCCAAAATAATGAGACTATGAACCTGCACACTACACATCATCAGGTTAACACCACAACGGGTGCAGACCAAACTAATGAGAGAAATTAAATACCATTTCCAAAAGCAAGGAATGGTCAACTCCACCTCAGGTGGCTAACTCACTTCTAATAAAGCCGCTCTTCCCAAATTGTGGAAATTCCAGCTGTGGGCACGTAGACACTTTTGAGGGTCTTGGTGTCACTGCGGGGACGTCTGAATTTTCTGGGTTATGAGTTGCTGGGGTAGCCAGGCTTCCTGGGTTAACACAGAGGTGGGGTTTTTAGCACACTCCCCTTGTAGGAATTAGGTTTTCCTTGAAGATGAATTTGTTCCCACAATTTCAGGAAGAGACGCTCCTCCGCCTCCTCCAGGATCTAGCACAGCTTAGCAGCCTGAAATAGAAGTGGACTTTTTCCAGGTAGAGACTAATGGTATGACTGTTCGTGGAGGTTCTAGCTGCAGAGTTCAGGAAAGGTCAGGGAAGCAGAGCAGAGGTGGGTGGGGGAAGCCTGGACTTTGAAGCATTTGTTTTGGAGAGAGTTTTTTTTTTTTTCCTCTAGGACTGGGTAATGAGGAAGTGAGAAACACCCTCTTAAGGTTGAAAATAGAAACAGGACAGTTTAACACTGGTTCTCAATTCACATTGACCAAGCTGTGGCCCTACTATGCATTCTGAATACGCAATTTCTGCCACATACTATTTCTTTTTTGTTTGGTTGTTTGTTTGTTTGTTTGTTTGGTTGGTTGGTTTTGTTTCTCAAGACAGGGTTTCTCTGTATAGCCCTGGCTGTCCTGGAACTCACTCTGTAGACCAGGCTGGCCTTGAACTCAGAAATCCGCCTGCCTCTGCCTCCCAAGTGCTGGGATTAAAGGCATGCGCCATCACTGCCCGGCAACACATACTATTTCTTGTGTGAATTCTTTTATTATCTATTTGTGTGTGTGTGTGTGTGTGTGTGTGTGTACATGTGTATATGATGTATGTGCATGTTTGCATGTGGGTTATACGCGCTTGTGGTATGTGTGCGTGCGTGTGCACGTGCATGTGTATGTGCACATATACATGTGATCTGGTATACACTTGAGCCAGAGGCCAGAGGATGAGAGATGCCCTGCTCTGTCACTTTCCACCTTAATCCCAGAGAGTCTCTCACTGACCCTAGAGCTAGGCTGGTGGCTAGGACACCCAGTCTTGCTTCTGTCTCCTCTGCCTCCTAAGGTGCTTGGGTTACTAGCACATGTGTAGGCACACTGGGTCCTTGTAGGTGCTGTGGCTATGACCACAGGTTCCTCATGCTGTGCAACAAGTTTTGGCCACTGAGCCAGCTCTCTCTAGCCCTCTTGTGTGATTTTTGGCTTTTTAAAAACTTTAGGTGTCGTGAGTGTTTTGATTGCCTGTTTATATACCATTTGCATGGCTGGTATCCAAGGATGCCAGAAGAGGACCTCAGATCCCTTGGAATGGTAGTTATAGACAGATGTGAGCTGCCACATAGGTGCTGGGAAATGAATCTGGGTCCTCTGGAAAAACACCTGGTGTTCTTTTTTTTTTTTAATTTTTTTTAAAATTATTTATTTATTTAATATATGTGGGTATATGTGAAGACTGTTGTTGTCTTCAGACACACCAGAAGAGGGCATTGGATCCCATTACGGATGGTTGTGAGCCACCATGTGGTTGCTGGGAATTGAACTCAGGTCCTCTGGAAGAACAGCCAGTGCTCTTAACCACTGAGCCCTCTCTCCAGCCCTAGCTGGTACTCTTAACTGATGGATCATCTCTCCAGTCTCTCCATGAGTAATTTGATTCTAGGTTATGACAGAACTGTCTCTCTAGCTCTGTGGTTGGTTGGTTTGTTTGTTTTTAAGTAGAGCAAAACATAGTTATTAAGAAAAGGTCAGGAAGAACTCCTAAGAGTGGGAGGGGCTCCAGGGAAGGAATCCCTATTTATTTGACCCTCATCCTTACACTCCCCCAGGGTTGGAGACAGCGTCTTTCTACATAGCCCTGGGTGTCCTAGAACTCATTACGTAGGCCAGGCCAGCCTTGAATCATAGAGATCTACCTGCCTCTGCCTTCCAAGTGCTGAGGATAAAGGCATGCACCACTACGTCCAGCCTCGTTCAAAGTCTTAAATATTTGGTCTTGTATGCACAGTTTTGCTGATTGTGCATTTGAGTGATGAATTGAATTAATGAATGCAGCAGAGCCAAATCGCAGCCTTCTTTTGTAGCTTCCCAGCCAGGGACAGGACTATGGATGACATTTTAAGTGGCACTTGTCTAGCAGGGTAATGGTCAGAGTGTTGTAAGGTAGACAACGGAAGTCATAGTCGAGAGGTAAATTTGCTTTTGGAGTCTTTATTGTGTTAGGAGCCCGTCTGTGATGTAGTAGGCAAGTGGAAACAAAGATCATGGGGATAGTCTCTATCTTTACATAGATGCATGCGGCACAGAGTAAAGAGAATCTACATGGGCAATTCCAACAGGTCCTCCCGATGTGTACCAGTGTCCATAGCAACACAGGGAGACCCTTCAACTTTTGGGTTAGAGTTATGTTTCTTACAGACTAATTTCAACCTAGGTGGGGAAGGGCAGACATTCCTGGAAATGCCACCAGCTATAGTTTTGGCTTTCTTTGTGAGACGTGACATTCTGTGTCTTACTGTATTACTAGAGCACTTGGAAGACTCTAGATTGTAGGACATCCGCTGTATGTATGTTTATTTGATGCTAAGTCTACTTTTCTTTATGTTAGACCATCCTCCACCTTTGTTCTGGTCATTTCTATCTTTCTTTCTCAGCAACGGGGGACTAGGGAGATGGAGGAACAGAAGACCCCACTGGGGCTGGAGAGGAACTCACGCTGGAGGGAGGTGAGGAGGGATGGTTGGCAAAGGCTTGTGGAGTTTGTATGTCAAGTGGAAGGGAGACAGCATCTCTCAGGTTTACCTGGCCTTTATTTTGTTACTTGTATAGATGTCAAGGACAGTGCCCAGATGGGTTTCTCAGTCCCAGGGCAGTGAGCCAATAGAAATGAGGCAATCACTGCCACTATTAACTGCCACAACCTATCAGCTTCTATGAATGTCATTCTATGATGGAAGAAATAGCACTTGGGGAAGATTTTATTTGGGGTGGGAGAGATGGCTGAGTGGGTAGGAGTGCTTATTCACTGCTCTTGCAAAGGACCCGGGTTTGATTCCCAGCACCCACACAGTGGCTCACAGCTGCTTATAACTCCAGGTCCAGGATACCCCATGTCCTCCTCTGGCCTCTGCAGGCTCCTGCACACACATGATGCACACCTACTCACATGGGCTCACACAGAGACACATTAAAAGTCTTTTTTAAAAGAAGAAAGAAAACAAGATTTTATTTTTAAAATAGTTTTAAATCATATAAAGAGTTCCTGTCTATCTGGCACACAGGTTATTCCATGAATGTCACCTGATATTAGCGTGGCACATTTCCCAAAACTCCTAAACCCATGTTGACTCCTGTTGTTAAAGATCCATTGCTTATTCAGATCTCCTCTGTCTCCCCATGCCTCTTTTTCATAGACCCCCACATTATATTTAGCTGTCATGTTCCTTCAAGCGCCTCTTAGATAGATACGAGTTCCTCGGGACTTCCTTGCTCAGGTGACCTTGGCAATTTTGAAGGAGCACTGCTCTAATATTTTATAGGATGTCTCTCTACTGGAATTTTCCTGATTGTTTTGGTCATGTTTAGACTGGATCTTCGAGTTTCTGGGGGTAAAGTGATCTCAAGGGTGCTTAGTATCAATATAATGATTCCGGCTGACCTTGATCTCTGAGTTGATGTAATATTTGTTGGGTTTCTCCATTGTAATTGAGTTTCTGTTTTCTACCACACTATACTTCATAAGGAGTGGGGATTTGTACATTTCTTCCTTGAGGAGGAAGTGTTAACACAAATTCTTTGGAATTTTTCTTTTAAAAATTATGACTTTGTTTGTTGGCAAGTGTGTACGTACACACACCCAAACATGAGAGTGTATGTGTGTGCCATGGCCCAAGTGTCAGTAAGAGTCAGTCTGTCCTTCCACCATGGGTCCTGCGGATAAAACTCAGGTCGTCAGGTTTATCGGCACCTTTCCTTGCTGAGTCATCTCGTCAGCCTTGGACTTTTTTCCTACCTATGTAAGCATTTAATCTATCATTTAATTACAACACTGCAAACTCACAGGTGTTTTTTGTTTTTGTTTGTTTGTTTGGTTGGTTGGTTGGTTTTTCGAGACAGGGTTTCTCTGTATAGCCCTGGCTGTCCTGGAACTCACTCTGTAGACCAGGCTGGCCTCGAACTCAGAAATCCACCTGCCTCTGCCTCCCAAGTGTTGGGATTAAAGGTGTGTGCCACCACCACCCTGCATCACAGGTGTTTATTTTATACTTTGGCTCTTTGTGCTGATGTAATTTTGGGGGGACCACTTTGTGAGTCTTGTAAGTTCCTCTGCTTCTGGAACCTCCTAAATCCCATGAAAATCTCTTTTCCATTCAAGAAAGTTTAAGTTTGGAGTAGCTAGTTACCAGGTGCTAACGGCTGGTTATATGACAATAGGACTTGGGGTGCTACTCAGTGGTAGAACCTGGACTTGGCATGGGTGGGGTTCTGGGTTCAATCCTTGACAGACACAAAAGTCTGGTGTCAGATACATTCATTGCTAGGAGGGTACAATTGCTTTCTGGTTCTCTCAGTTGACAGAGCACAGGTGTGTGTGTGTGTGTATGTGTGTGTGTGTGTGTGTGTGTGTGTGTGTGTGTGTGTGTTAATAAATTCCTGCTTATGTATGTATCTACCACTACTTAATTCTGAATGGAATTATTTGTATTATATTAAACTAAACGTAAATTCAAAATGATGTCTCTAGCTATAACCCCTTACCATATAGATAGTGGTAGTGTTTCTCTTGCAAGAACCCACATCCCCGATACAGTATTCATCCCCACTGTTTGATTTTAAAAAAAAAAAAAAAAAAAAAAAAAAAAACAATCGACCCCACATAGAGGCTAGAGGGGAGTATCAGTGAAAGAGTGTGTCCCCCTGACCACGGTAATGCCTTACGTCCAACTCCTAAAAAAAATATGCAGGAACTTATCCATAGTTAGAGCTGAATATATTGTATGGAAATAAGAAAACGCTGGCATGCAATTACCATTGATGCTCCCCACAAAGCATCAACTTAAAGACTAGCCAGGAAGGGAGGGGTAAATGCCTTAGAGGTGGGTACATGTTCTTCTTGGCTTATGAGGTTGTTGGTTTAGAGTTTAAAAATGTGACTTCTCAGGAGGTGGGAGTAGCGACTTAATTCCAGCACTCAGGAGGCAGAGGCAGGTGGATGTATGAGTTCAAGGGTAGCCTGGTCTACAGAGTGAGTTCCAGGATAGACAAGAAACTCTACACAGAGAAACTCTGTCTCAAAACAAAACAAAACAGAAAACAAACAAAAAAAGAGCATGACCTGTCTTGGAAAGGACAGGAGTTTGATTCCAGCATCCTTATTGGGTGGTTATGAGCTGGTAACTCTAGGTCCAGGGGACCCAGTGTCCTTCTCTGATTTCCATGGAAATCTGTATTCACATGCACACATTCAAGTAGACAGCACACATATACACATGATTTTTTTTAAAGGATGTCAAAAAAAGAAGAAGACTAGCCAGGAAACAGAGAGACAGTATGTGTGTGTTCTGTCACCATCAGAAAGTAAGATACGGCAGATCTTACTCGCCTGACAAATGTTTCTTTCACAACATAATCTTGACCTTTGTCCCACTGAGCTGTGGAGTCATGCCTCTTCTTGGGTTTGGATGAGATTATGACTCACTTACAATCAAAAGAATGTAAACAGTGGCGAGGAGGAGACTCATCTGGCAAAGCACTGGCTAAGAGGCCTGAGGAACTGAGCCGCTCCAGCACCCGGGTAAACCCCTGGGCAGATGTGTCTGCAGTTCCAGCCCAGAAGAAGTGAAAACAGGCAGAGCCCTGGAGGCCAGCCAGCCTAGCCCGCTCAGCAGCTACCAGGTTCAGTGAGGGACCCTATCTCCAAAAATAAGATATGAGCGACAGTTGCTATGGTGAAGCCGGTGGCACATACCCACAGTCCCAGATGCTTAGGAGACTGAGCTTCACAGATCCAAGACCTTCCCAAGCTGTGGAGAGAGCTAAAGATCAATTTGGTCCATGTCAAGGGTAAAGGGACCCTGTATCAAAAATTTGAATGTTTTCTTTTTAAAGGCTGGAGTGTATCTCACGGGTAAGGTACTCACACAGTATGTACAATACCTTGTGCTCCATCACCAAAAATATCAGAAAACCAAAACCAAACCAAAGAGACCAAAGAAACGAAACAATTGCTTGGCTTGGTAGTCCATGCTTATAATCTCAGCTCTTAGGGGGTAGATGAAGGGGGATAGCAATAAATTCAAGTCCAGCCTGGGCTATGTACAGTTCCAGGCTAGCCAAACATGGGTTGCTCTGAGTCTAAGTAACTAGTTTCTGAAGTATTTCTCATCAATATTTGCCAGAACATAAAAGGTATCTAAAATCTTAATAATTAAAATAACGTGATTACCTGCACACAAATATCTCTTTTGATACAGCCAAAGAGAAAATTAAAAAAATGAACACCAATAAAGGCAGAAACTTAATGTTCATAAAATGTTCTATTGTGCTACCCAAGGGAGGTGCCGGGCCCACTCTCCAAAGTACTGCTGCCAGTGAGGGACTGAGCCAGCTTTCCTGCTCTCGTATCCTCAGAGCCAGCTCACTGGCCTGCTGCAGAAGGAGCTGGGGCATCTCTCTCTTACCCATCCACCCCAGATGAGGTGCAGGGCCAGCTTTCTCATGCTCACAGCCTTGGGGCCCAACTCATCTGCACATCCTCCCACCCCGCCACCCCCAGGGCAGTTCTACTCTGCTGCCCAGGTGAGGTACAGGGCCCAAAGCTGGACATTTTAACAAAGGTATCACAACACCCTGGCAAGTCTCTGCTTAAAAACAACAACAACAACAAAAAACAAAACAAAACAAAACAAAAACAACAACAACAAAAAAAAAAACTTTATATCACCTAGCAAGATAAAGCCCAAATACCTTGAAATTTTAAACAAATAAAAGTAACTCCAACAAAAGAGCTAGAAGCAAGCACAGGTCAGCTCTCTTCTGGCTTTGGGCTGGGCTTGGGGGACCTTTCTAAGGAAAAGTCACAAGGCAACTCCACCTTCTGTGTTTATTTTCTTGAAAAAAGGCAAGAAGTATTCACTTTACGTGAGAACACCAAGATGTGCTGGCAGATTTAGTTCTACTCCAGAGAATTATTTTCTTAATTTTTTTTTTCTTCTAGTTTAAAAAAGCAGGAGTTCATTGGCTGAGTCCACTGTTTCCCAAGTGACTCTAGCATTCAGAAGAACATAGAACATCCAGAGATGGAATCCCGTTCTTCTCTGTGAACACACACAAGTGATGCATGGTCTGCTGTGTGCTTTCTTTTTGTTATTGTGTTTAGATTTCTTTTTCAGTGTGTGTGTGTGTGTGTGTGTGTGTGTGTGTGTGTGTGTGCAGGTGCCCACAGAGGTCAGAGAGCGAGTCAGTCAGGTCCCTTGTAGCTGGAGATGTGGGTGCTAGGGACCAAACTGTGGCCCTGAGAAAGGTCTGCAAGAGCTCTTGACCTCTGGGCCATCTCTCCCGTCTGTTGTGTACCTTCTAGAACTGTTCGTAGGACCTTAAACTGCTTGTACAAACACAATGGAATATTTTTGGGAAATGTCTGTGAGTTTGATTTAACTTTCCATCTAGAAAAGTTTTTCTCCTGGTTGAACTGAGGACCCCCCCCCCCCTTGGATGAAATTGTTATGCAAATAATGCGGAAAAAAAGTTGAAATTTGGGGCTGGATTAGGAGACTATCAGTGGGGAAAAGGGATCTTTTTTTGTTATCAAGGGGCTGGAAATGTGGCTCAGTATGAGCTGAGCATGAGGTGAGAGCCTGGGTCTCAGCATCCTCAGCACCACCAAAGCAAAGCAAGATTGACAGCAAGGCCTTGCCTGAGCTGGGGTTAGATTAGTTCTCTTCTGTGTAACTGAGACTCCTCCCACGCAAACCTGCCAGGCTGGGGCGGATCACCCAGGCATCTGTGCAATTCATTTTACAAAAGAAATGGAGCAAGAGACATGTCTTTGCTTCTGGGAGAAGCTAAGGTACATCAATTCTGTAAAGTCAGCATGGGAAGCTGAATGCTCCTTTCTTCTGCCCCATGATTTAAAGGACATGGAAAGCTCCCAAGGTCCTTTCCCCTCTCTCTCTCCAATTATATAACTACATTGTTATCTTTTTCTAAAGCTTGCCCTTGTGTTTCAACTTCTGGAGCATTTTGAAAACTATTTAAGATATTTGTTTGTTATGTACAAACCCAAAGCTGGTGTTTTGAATATTCCATCCTTGTATTAAGTCTCTTTGTGTACAGATTGCCACAACTAATGTGTGTGTGTGTGCACATGTGCACCCAGTACTACATACATACTGTGTAAGAACTCTGTCACCATGCTACATCCCCAATTACACAATTGCTTTGTTGTTGTTGTTTGAGACAGGGTCTCTTCACGAAGTCCTGGCTATCCTGGAACTCACTCTGTAGACCAGACTGTCCCTGAACTAGCTGAGATCTGCCTGTCTCTACCTCCTAAGAGTTAGGATTGAAGGCCACTATGCCCAGCTCACAACTTCATTTTGTAAAAGGTAAATGTTGCCCAAACAACTTTATGAAATTCACTTTTAGGTTACAATAAACAATGTGTTGACCAGATGCCTAACTGCTGTCTTTGCCTAAAAAAATAAGCTTTTCCAATAAACCACCCTTCCTTGTTGATCAGCAAAGGGGAAAACACAACCATTCTTGTCAAATGAGAAGAAAAAGAAAGTAATTTTTAAAAAAAGCTTTTTTTAAAAAAAAAAAAAGATTAATAGTTGGTAACAGTGGGACTTCCCCTTGATCTCAGCAGCGTCTGAAGATGTAACATCACTTGAAAAATGAGTTTTGTTTTTCTTCCAGGAAATAACTGTAGAGAGAGGAAGCTTGCCAGCAAACATTCCCGGGACACCAGACTGAGGATGTGCTCTGAGATTAGAAAGTGAGTGTGTGTGTGTGTGTGTGTGTGACTGTGTGACTGTGTGACTGTGTATGTGAATGTATGAGTATGTGTGAGGGAATGTGTGTGTGTGAATGTGTGAGTGTATGTGAGTGTGTGTGAGAAAGAATGTATGTGTGTGAGTGTGTATGTTGTGTTCATTCTGGTCTAAGAAGATGAGGCAGGCGTTTGTGACAAGCTGTGATAAGGACTGTAGATTATTTGAATCCATTGGTTTTTTTTTTTTTTCCTCATTAGAAAAACTAGAAAGAAAGCAAACTTCTAAAAACAAGCCTTTATTTAAAGAAAGCCCCAGTTAATTCAACAAGGCATTGAATGACGTCCCTATTATACAAAGTGCTTGTCAAAGGCTATTTGGCTCTGGGAGTCTTATGAGGCCAGAGTCTGAAATCAACACCCAGAACAGGGCTCTGATCCTTTACAACTCAGAACTGATTCACGGTGCTGTGGGTTAAACCTGAGGCTCGTGCCTACAAAGTGCATATGCTGCCTCAGAGCTACATCCTGAGGCTTGGAGTTCTTTGGGACAGAATCTTTATACGTACACCAGGCTGGCCTCAAACTTTGGCTCTCTTCCTTTGTCGGCCTGAGAGCTGGAGTTATAGCAGCCGATAGAAAGCATAACATGGTTTTATTGACCTTGGTTGGAATGAAGTTTACCCAGTAATATAAACAGTCGAATGCTAGAACAGCAACGGGTCTCAGGTGACACAGCTAACAGGTTTTGAATGTTTACAGTGGTCAGTATGACCTCCTGGCAAGAGAGGCGGTAGCCTAAAGAGACTGGCTCCTCCCCTTGGCTACCCGTTAAAAATTAAAATTTTTCTCCAGGAATCTCATGCTAAGGAGAGGGAAAAACTAAAGCCATAGTATAAGGATTTTGCCTCCCAGTGACTTTACATTCTTTTTTTTTTTTTTTTTTTTTTTTTTTGGTTTTTCGAGACAGGGTTTCTCTGTGTAGCCCTGGCTGTCCTGGAACTCACTCTGTAGACCAGGCTGGCCTCGAACTCAGAAATCTGCCTGCCTCTGCCTCCCAAGTGCTGGAATTAAAGGCGTGCGCCACCACCACCCGGCATTTTTTTTTTTTTTTTTTTTTAATTGGGGCTGGAGAGATGGTTTCGTGGTTAAGAGCATTTGGTGCTTTTTTTAGAGGACCCAGGCTTAGTTATCAGAACTCACAGGGTAGATAGCTCAAAACAGTCTGTAACTGCAGTTCAAAGAGGATCCTGTACCCTCTTCTGGCTTCAGCAGGCACCACACGCACACACGTGGTGAAATTGAATCCACACAGGCAGAATATTAATATACATAAAATCAAAACATAAAATAACTTTGGGTTTATGGAGAGTTGGCTCAGTGGTTAAGAGCACTAGCTGTTCCTTCAGAAGACCTGGGTTCAATTCCCAGCATCCACATGGTCACGCACAGGTGTCTATAACTCCAGCTCCAGGGGATCGACACCTTCTTCTGGCCTCTGAAGACACGTGCCTGTGGTACACAGACATATATGCAGGCAAAACACCAATACATCTAAAATTAAAACAGGATTTTAAAAATTGTATTTAATTTGCCATGATGATGATTAGTGATTGTGGTGTGTGTGTGTGTGTGTGTGTGTGTGTGCATAAGTGTGCCATGACACAGATGACAAACTTTGAGAGTTGTCTAATCCTTGGTTTCTGGGATTGGCATTCAGGTTGTCAGGCTTACTAGGCAAATGCTTCTCACGGGGCCTAAACCTTCACACAGATCTGACAATTTCCGGAACTACACTGTGGGACACACTGACAATGAGGTAATGAGAACATTAAGACCATACTTTGACCGGACTGCTAAACTCTACATGGCTCTTTTCACTGTGTAGACCTGACCTTCAGATCAGGACCTACCACAGGACGCCTTTATTTCTCTTCCCAATGTGGCCTCCTAGAATCAAACTTTTTACTTTGCCTTTAATCCTCTCACTCAGGAGGAAGAGGCAGGTGGATCTCTATGAGTTCAAAGTCAGCCTGGTCTACACAAAGAGTTCCAGGACAGCCAGGCTACAGAGAAACCTTGTGAGTGTTGGGGGAAGGGGGAAAAGAAAGAAAGAAGAAAGAAAGAAAGAAAGAAAGAAAGAGAGAAAGAAAGAAAGAGAAAGAAAGAGAGAGAAAGAAAGAGAGAGAGAAAGAAAGAGAGAGAAAGAAAGAAAGAGAGAGAGAGAGAAAGAGAGAGAAAGGAAGAAAGAAAGAAAGAAAGAGAGAGAGAAAGGAAGGAAGAAAAGGAAAACACACACACACACACAGAGAGAGAGAGAGAGAGAGAGAGAGAGAGCTTTTTGCTATTCTCTCTTTAATTGGAGGGTTAAGGACTGGTGGGTGTGGCTTGTTTATTAGGAGGCCAGAGCTCAACCTTGTACCTTAAAACTCTGGTAACACCAGAAATAGGTGGTATCTACACTTCGAGGACTCTTGGTCATCGAGGTGTGTTTTTAGTCTTTATTTCTCACACGAAGAAACAGATGGTCCTTAGATGGGTTACATAGTGAAACTCAGTTTTTGGATTAACAGCTAGAGAATGCAACAGGCCCATTAGACTGTGCCCTCCAAAGGAACCTTGTTAGAAGTCTTTGCCAGCCTGCTAACCCAGGAAGGCTACAATCTTCTATAAGGCTCTCTCTCTCTTTGTCTCTCTCTGTCTCTGTCTCTGTCTCTGTCTCTCTCTCTCACACACACACACACACACACACACACACACACACACCACCCCTGCCAATGTTTTCAGAAAACCAATCTGTATAAACTCAGAAAGCATGTGAAATTTATTCTTAAAACAAAACAATAGATTCAGCTCTGGTGGGGTGATGGATGCCCCCCCCCCCAAGAAGACAAAAAAAATGCAATCAGGAGAGATGGGCTGGCAAGAACTTTTAGGGCATCCTGCCTCTAAGTTACACTCTGAAAACCTAGAACCAATAGCATCCAATGGCACATGACACAAGTGACCTATTGTCCTTTTATCTCAAACAACAGCAAGCCTATTTAGCATGCAAAGCACATTTTGTGAGGGAACACTGCCACCAGGCCCACAGCCACCAGGATCTGTGTGCTGGAGTGCACTCTGGTTACTCAATCTTGCTCCGTCTTGATATGCTTTCTTTACAGGGAAAGGTGATGGCAAACCCACTGCAGCTCACAGTGGTGGGGCAGGGAGATATAAAACAGTTTGAAGGCAGCACCCAGGCTCTACCCTCTCTTTACTGCCTTTTTCCTGTAGGCATGGTGATGCTTTGCTGTCTGAACTTTGCTCCTAACCTACAGAAAAGACATTAGCTCAAAGTGCACACAGCCTACTGTGCAGGGTTGCAACCTCATACAGGAGGGGCTTCCTACACACATGGGGAGACCACCTCCTTCCAGGTGTAAGCGGTGTGTGCTACTAGAAGATCTCTACCTGTGAGCTGGTCTGATACCCGTGGGGCTCAGGTAGATACCCACTTTCATCCTTTCCCTCCATGATTGCAAGAATGCAGCAAACCTGACTGTTCCTACTACACAGCAGACGGGGTGGGAGTCAGGGGTGACATGCTGGCAGCTGTGTCTAGCTGGTTTATGAAATGTGGCCACTTCTATGGGTCCATCCCTCAGCGGTGGAGGTGGCAGTTCCTGTTTGAATGGCTGAATTCTTCTGCTTCTGCTCCCACTAGGCCTGATTGCTGGAGAGGTAACAGAGAGGGATGAGGGAGGGACGGTCAACAAGGTTCACTGTGAATTACCATTTAGAATTACCATGGAAACAAGTCTCCAAGTATATGTGTGAGAGATTATCTAGATTAGGAAGACCCACGTGAACTATGGGTGGCACCATTCCAGCAGCTGGGGTCCTGGACTGAATAAAGAGGAGAAAGAATTGTGTGTACTCATACAGCACGCTCTGCTGGATTTCTGACTGGATACAATGTAGCCAGCTACCTCCTCTTCCTGCCACCACGCCTTCTCTGCCGGGAGGGGCCAAAAGCACCCCCTCCTTTCTTAAATTGCTCTTGTCCGCTGTTACATCAAAACAGTCTGGCATCAAAACAGGTCACTAATACTGCGTGTGCCATTTAGTTGTTTTTCAGTGGCACATGTGGCCAGGTGGAGCCAGGACTTCTGGATGGGATTATCTCAGGAACCTGGTTGATGAATCTGATGTGGTAATTCTATGAGATAATTTTACTGGAGTTTCAGGGTGGTGTGGCTGGGGACTTCTGAGACTTAGTAAACTTTTCCTCAGTGCTTCCTGAAACAATGTGGCCCTTAGCTTTGAATGAGAAAGAAAACCCCAAAATCCCATAGCCTTGAAATGTTGCTCTGGACTCTGGTGTCTTGGGAGCTTCCTTGGGGGGAGGGTCTTTTCAGTTACCTGATGCTTTGATCCCTTAATGATAATTGGGTTAAAGGTCTTCTTGTTTGCTTTCCTCTTTTAAGATAGGTTCTAACTATTACCTTGGCTGGTTGACCTGGAACTGTCAGAGATCCCCCCCTGCCTCATCCTCCCAAGTGATGATAATGTAGTGTATACCGTCACACCTGTAGGGGTCTCATTTTTACTCAGCCTCAAGCTCAGTCCTCAGTGGGACTTAGTAATATTGTGAACACTGGGACATGTGTGGGGTGTTGGCAACAGCTAATGAGAGCAGGAGCGGGGAAAGGTCAGCCTCCACAGAAAATCCTCTGTCTTCTTAAAATTGTTTCCAAGTTCCAGGAAGACTGGAACTAGAAGCGAAGAAGCTGGCAGCTCCCTTCTGGCTTCATTTGCTGTTCCAAAGCACTGTTACAGTAGAACAGAGGTCCCTGTGAGAAGAAAAGGAACAGCGACTAGTTTTGTTTTTGTTTTTTAATAATTTATTATTATTTTCACTTTATCATATATCAATCACAGCCTCTCTCCTCCTTTCCTCCCAATCCCACCCTTACAAATCCCTCCCTTGGTTTTGTTTTTGTTTGTTTGTTTGTTTTGTTTTTGTTTGTTTGCTTTTTAACCTAGAGCCAGTTAGTGGAATTCTAGCCATGCATTCATCCAACAGGTTAACCCTGAGCATCTGATGTATACACTCTCACTATTTTGCTCTTAAAGCACTTTTAAAAGGACCCTGCTAGCTAGGCAAGGTGGCTCAAACCTGTTTTTCCCAGCACTTGGTTGATGGAGGCAGAAGAATCACAAATTCAAAGTCAGCCTTGGCTATTCTGTGAATTTGAGGCGGCCTGCATGAGATCCTGCACACAAACAAACACACAAGAAACCTTAGAAACAAACCAGAGGGCTAAGGCTCTCAGATTAAAAGTCACGGCTGGCCGGGCGGTGGTGGCACACGCCTTTAATCCCAGCACTTGGGAGGCAGAGACAGGCGGATTTCTGAGTTCGAGGTCGGCCTGGTCTACAGAGTGAGTTCCAGGACAGCCAGGGCTACACAGAGAAATCCTGTCTCCAAAAAACAAACAAACAAACAAACAAAATTTGTCATGGCTGCTGAGAGGAGGGGTCAGGTCTAAGGAGGAGAAGGGAGCTAGTGTTAAGTGGGGTGCAGGGCTTCTGATCTTTTTCCTGCCCAGCATCCAAGCTAAGCATAGCACTCTGGGCTTCCTTTGGGAAATATAACCATGCCTTTGAAAAGCAGCGGTTGCTATCTGTCACTCTGAATGGTTGTGAGGAACTGAACACCATGGTGGCATGTTTATTTTTATTTATTTATTTATTTATTTATTTATTTTTTGGTTTTTCGAGATAGGGTTTCTCTGTATAGCCTTGGCTGTCCTGGAACTCACTCTGTAGGCCAGGCTGGCCTCGAACTCAGAAATCTGCCTGCCTCTGCCTCCCAAGTGTGGGGATTAAAGGCGTGCACCACCACTGCCCGGCGTGGCATGTTTAACTCATCCGTGTAGAGAGGATAGCTGGGAGATAACTGGGAAAGTACTGCCGGAGTCGGAGCCAGAGTTGGAGCCAAGTTGGAGCTGAGCCGGAGCCGAGCCAGAGCCGAGCGGAAGCCGAGCCGGGAGTCAGAAGCCTGGGTTTGAACTCCAGCTGTTACTGATTAGGAGAGCTTTGAGTAGGTTCTCCTTGGAATTGTGACTCAAGTTAGCCGCATATTTCAGATAAGAGCGAAACCTGCAGGCCCCGCCTCAGGATCACACCATGGTTATATCCCAGGACCTGCCTTATCAAGAATTGCAACCCCAGAATAACCTTGTTTTCTGGTGCCTAACATCCACCTGCCTCTCCCTGTCTTCTGCATAATCTCTCTAGTACACCAGTGTCTGGCCCTGAAGTTGAAGGATCTTTCACCTTT
The DNA here is from genome assembly GCF_011762505.2 of Arvicanthis niloticus. Classification (NCBI taxonomy): domain Eukaryota; kingdom Metazoa; phylum Chordata; class Mammalia; order Rodentia; family Muridae; genus Arvicanthis; species Arvicanthis niloticus. The sequence continues at coordinate 34,711,534 of NC_047662.1, read as the reverse complement.
TCTGTGAAAAAGGTGGGGAACACCCTCCTCTCTGTGCCTCCTGACCGGATCACATTCCCATCATGCCCACCGCCCTGCTGCAGCCCTGGGCCCCTCTCTCAGTCATCTTTGCCTGGCAGATCCTCAGGGCTCAGGCCCTCTCTTCACCTTGTCTCCACCTACTCTTGGAATGGCAGAAAAGCAAACACCATTGCCTGGTGCTGGTTAATCTTTACTGTCAGCTTGACTGGGTTAAAACCCTCTGGGAGAGAATGCTAGGCGTGTTTGTGAGGCTGTTTCCAGGGAGGTTTGACTAAGAGGAGAGGACACCCACCCAGAAAGCAGTGGCACTATTCCATGGTGGACTAAGAATTCTGGGAAAATGGAGAAGGCAGGTGCAGTACCACATTTCATGGCTCTGTGGACTATGTGACCAGAACACCATACCACCAGCGGCTTTATGCTTCCACCGCCATGCTGTCCCGCCATGACGGACTGTGTCCCTTTCTTTATACTGTGACCCCCAAATTAATTCTTGTTCCTGTGAGCTGCCCTTGTCAGCTGTTCGGCCATAATAATGAGAGAGATAGCTAAGACACCAGCACTAGACCAATCACACAGAACCTGTGCTCTCTCCCTTCCCTGGGGTGATAAATTCCCACCCTTCTCTCCTCCAACTTCAGCCTCCCCTTCCCACACTTGCCTACACATCGCTTCCTATTGCTCTGGAAAAACATCACCAACAAAGAGACCTTCCTGAAGCTTGCACCTGATGTATTTGCCTATATAGGTCACCTTCCTCTTGTGACTCAGAGGAACTCTTTCCAAAGCTAGTTCTGTGCACCTGACCCCACCTTCTCAGATGACTCCTCAAGAATAGCCCCACATGGTATCATCAAGCTCCTTCCTGTCTCCCCCGAGTTATTGTGATCAGCATACAAACATCCACCGCTCTTAGCCTTAAAAGAAAACAACAGCTTTCTTCCATCTTCAGTCCCGTCTCCAGTGTCTGCCGTCTCTGTGCTCTTTTATAGCAGAATTCCCTGAAGAGGTAGTCTCTGATTTTCTGTTCGCAGGCACACACACCCTCCAGTCGAGCACACCAGAAAAGCAGCTCTGGTCAAGGTGCTCAGAGATTCCCGCTTGCCGGTTTCGTAGCTTGGTTGACTTATTTGCAGCATTTTACAGAGCTAACCAAGCCCTCTCCCTTGAAATGCTTTGTTCTCTGGCCAGGACGCCTTTGTCACTGCTTTGCCTCTTACCACAACGGCCACTCCCTAGTTCCCCCATCTCCTGGCCTGCTTCTCTTCCCCTCCTGACCTCTACTCCTGGCACACTCCATGATTTTTAATCTCACCTGCTCTTTGGCTAGCTTACCTGGATCCATGATGTTTCTTAGGCAGCCACTGCATCCCAAACCCAGGGTCCTAGCAGCGTAGTTCTCCCCCACCCCCACCCCCATCCTGTCCCACTCCAGTCTTCCTGCTTTGGCTCCGATCTTCAGGGTGGAATTCTTGATTTCTGTCATTTTGTCAAATCCAAAATCCAATATGCAAATCTTATTGACTCTGCCATCAAGTTCTATCTGTAATCTGAGCATTTTCTCTACTTCCTCCTGGCTTTCCTGAGGCCACATCTACTCTTACTTAAATGCTGCTTGCATCAGCCTTTTGTCTGACCGCCCTGCTTCTACCCTGGCTCCTCAGTCCAAAACTGCAATGGATGGGTCAAGTGGAGCAGACTCACACGGCTCTGAGACATTGATAGTCATTTTTCTCACCTCCTTTACCATGCTCACCCAGCAGTATTCTTCCTGTTGCTTAAGCAAGCCAGCCATGCTCTCTGCTGTTTTTTCTTTCCCCAGATATTGACTTGGTCGTGATCTCATTTTATTTAGCCCTCCCTTGACAGTCAGGGTTATGGTTTGACTCTGAAGTGTCTCCCCCCCATCTTATATTTTGAATGTTTGCTCCCTAGCTGGTGGTACTGTTTGGGGGAGTTCTCAAAACTTTGAGGAGGTGGAGCCTAACTGGTAGGTCCCTGGGTTACTGGGGAGTATGTCGTCTCTGCCCACTTCCTGTCTTGTTCTCTGCTTGGTGGTCTGCATGTCGTCGTGTTGTAAATAGCCTCCATGACAAGCTTTGCTATGGTGAACTGCCTACTCAGCCACACTCTCCCTGCCAAAACCGTGAGCCCAGACCAACCTTCCCTCCCTGAAGTCCTTTCTGTCAGGTAATGTGGTCACAGTGATAGAAAAGTAATTAATAATTTTTTTGTTTTAATTATGGGCCATCAAAATGGCTTTTGGGTAAAGGGACCTGCTACCAAGCCTGATGATCTGAGTTTGATCCCCAGAAGATAAATGATACTTCTCTACAGGATTGCATTGCTGTGAAGGAGAAACATGCCAAGTACCTGCCCCAGAGTGCAGATGGTATGCTGCCAAGCGCTTGCACAAAGCACAATGTCCCATCATGGAGCGCCTTACTAACTCCATGATGATGCATGGTCCTAACAACAGAAGGAAGCTCATGACTGTGAATCGTCAAGTGTGCCTTTGAAATTATCCACCTGCTCATTGCTGAGACCCTTCTGCAGGTCCTGGTGAATGCCATCACCAACAGTGGTCCCCCAGGAAGACTCAACACATTGGGTGGGCTGGGACAGTGAGAGGGCAGGCTGTGGGTGTGTCCCCACTGCTCTGAGTGAATCAAGCCAGCTGGCTGCTGTGCGCAGGTGCTCCTGAGGTTTCCAGAACATCAAGACCATCACCAAATGCGTTGTAGATGAGTTCATCAATGCTGTCAAGGGCTCCTCCAACTCCTATGTCATCAAGAAGAAAGACGAACTGAGCATGTGACCAAGCCTAGCCGCTGATTTCCTACCTGCTGCTTAATAAACTGTTTGCCCTTTTGGGATGGTTAGAAAAAAACAAAAAAGAGTTTTTCAGGTTTGGCCACCCAGACACTCTTGTGCAACCATGGACCAATGGGGCATGGCAGCTGCTCAAGCTGGCAGTAGAATTTTGTATCATACATGTAGTGCTGGTCTATGGAGTTGTATAATCATCCTTAAAGATTCCAGAGGAGAGCTGTGAGGCCCAGCAATAGAATAGGGTTGGAGTCCCTACGAGTTATCTATGAAGCTGTGAAGTGAGTTCCAAGTTGCAGTGGAGACTCTAGGATGTCTGAGATGCCAGGAACATGGGTGTCTGCCAAAGAGAGCTACAGGGATGAAGTAGATCCAGACCAAGGGAGAGGCCATGTAGGCTGTAAACAGAAAAAGCCACAGAGACGGTGCTGGCCAGGTCTGCTGGAGCTCACGCCATGATATGCGCTTCCTGGACATTGGTCATGGGGCTACGGGGCTTAAGGTTTGCCTAACTGGCCTTGCTTTGATCTCACTGTTTCTTCTCATAGCAAGATCCCTCCCTTTTTAAGATGGAATGTTGACTGTACACCACTGTCTATTGGAAGTTTATACTTTTACTTTACATACAGGGAGGGACTCACAGCTAACATATTATTTTCAGGGGAGACTGGACATAGACTTTTGAATAATATTAGAAATGTTAAGATTCTGTGGGACACTTGAAGTTGGACTAAATTTTACATTATACGATTTTGGAGCATAAGCCTTTGGGGATGGGATGGAACATTATGGTTTGGGTATGAAATGTCGCTCATAGGCCCCGCCTCTCAGACTACTATTACAAGTGTCTGGGATATGATATGATAACAAGATAAATACAGACCATCATATCAGGGCTCCCAGCTTATAGCTCACCTGAAGTTTAAAAAAAAAACAAAAACAAACAAACAAACAAACAAAAAAAACAACCCACAGCACTGGGCTGTGGGAACAAAGACCAAGGCAAAAGAGAAGAGCGGGGAGTACGTCTCAGACTAGGGCGTGGCAGGGAAGTTTTGTTTTAAAAGCTCCCAAGTTGGGACTCTGGAAGTAAGAAGCCTAGAAGGAATACTTTTCTGGGGGGCAAACCTAGAGATAAATATGGTGCAGGAGTTGGAAGTGTCAGTTGAAAAGTTGGGAGTCACAGCTTGCAAAGCCCAGGAAGAGGGAGCATTGCAGGGTCTGGGCAAAGAAAGGAGGTGAGCTGGGGCACAAAGTAGAGTGGGAAGGGGCCCAGTGACGTGGGAAGGGTCAGAGTTAACATGGCAAGGGGCTATTACTGGTGAAGTAGGACTTTATCCTTAGAGACTCCAGGCCTTATATCCCAACTTCCAGCCCCCAGACAGTCCCACCATGCTCCTGCTGAAACAAAGCAAAGCAAAACTAGAACTCTCAAGACAGACAGACTGTGACGGCACATGCCTTTAACTCTAACACTTAGGAAACAGAAAGAGGTAGCTATCTTTCCAGGACAGCTTGGGCTACACAGAGAGTTCCTGTTTCAAAATAAAATTAAACATACACTTAGCCAAAACAAAACAACAAAAACCTCATGAAACCAAGAAATCTTGGAAAGGAACCAGCTGAGTGGCCCATTACAGATGTTAGCCCCAAAGGGCTTGCCTCGATACAAGCTACCACACCCTCTACCAGCAAGGCCAGGCAGCAGTTGTGTGAAGAAGATATGCAGGAGTGATCTAAAAATCCACAGTACTTCATAATGGAGATAAGACAGGCATTCAGTTTAAGGCACTGAGCCCATGCTGCCTATAGGCAAAAGGAAAGGGATATTGTTCCCAACTTTGGGACAGGCTGATTGTCTGCTTGGAGAAGCAACCATTGCTTCTGGATAAGCCAGGGCTGCAGGTGATGCCTACCACTCAATGTCTTAACAAATACTCAAGAAGATAAAACAGATTCTCATAGGCCTGTAGCCTGTAAATTATTAACCCTTCCGGTTCCTGCTCTATTTCTTTCCGTCCTCAGCCCTTTGTCAGTAAATTGAGGACATCTCAGAACTTCTCCTGAATTATCTACTTGGCAACTCCTCTGGGCAGCCCTCTCTCCAGCTGTGACCTGCTGGTCCTGTGGATCCTGGAGCACCCACACACTGGCAATTCTTTCTCCCTGAGTTCTCTGTTGATCTTCTCCAGCCTTGAGGACTGTGCTGGTCACTGAGAGCCCAGAGAGCCTCAGAAGCTGTCTTCTACCCTGAGAGAACATCCACATAGCTAGGAGGCAGACTGGGTGGGAATGAGCCCAAGATCCTGACAAACACTGAACCAAGGGTGTCCCAGGCTATGTTGGCCACAGTAGAGGTGACCCCTGAGCTGTATCTTGAAGGAAATGAGGCAGCCATCTTCAGGATCAAGGCAAAGAGAAAGAAAAGAGAGAGCTAAGGGCCTGGCAAGTGGGGTTAAGGGGACCAGGAGACCTGAAAGAAGGTTTGAACCCCGAGTAGATACTTCAGTGTATACACACACACACACACACACACACACACACACACACAATGTGTGCTAGCACTTTTCATGGGATTTGGAGCACGCTTGGTTCCCTCAGGCTCTGCCTGGGAAGACTGCTCATTGCTCTCTCCCCTGATGGTACCATCTGGCTTGTTGCCTTTACAGGTCTGTAAAACTCCCAGCTTCAACTTTGAACTTTGTACCGGCACTGGAAATCCATTTGTTTATCAGGGCTGGTAGTAGTGCCTGCTGAGATCTGTCCCTCTGGAGACAGACTGGGCTGGACCTGCATTCTAGTTTCGCTAATCCATAGCAGTGGGAGAGGAAGCAAGCCTGCTCCCCGCTCAGTAGTTGGTGGGATGCGAGATGAGTCCTTCCTGCTGAGCTTGCTGCAAATCCTGGCTGGTGCCCCGCCTTCCCTTCACCTGCACTTCCGCCCCGCCCACCCGGCCACTGTTCCAGGTGAGTCAAGCTGGTTCTGGCCCGCCCACCTGTCCAGGTTCAGCAGTCTCAGCCGGAAGCCACCTCCTCGAACTGTGCACAGTGTCTGAAGGTGGGAACGGAGAGGGGACATTGGGGTCGTGGGAGAGGGTGCTCAGGTTTCTTCTGATTCATAAGGGCTCCTGTGTGCAGCAAAGAAACTAGATCCAGTTGAGTGTGTGCGTGTGTGTGTGTGTGTGTGTGTGTGTGTGTGTGTGTGTGTGTGCAGATACGAGGGATGTGTATTATTGTGGGTTGTGAAATGACAGTTGGAGGGGGATGGGCAGACAAGTGTGGGCTGAGTTCAGAGGCATTTGGAACGTGACTTTGTGTATATCTTTGGGAAGAATTTACAGTGCAGGGCAGGGGAGGAAGGGAACAGGTGTAAAACCTTTGAAAGGTCTAAATGAACTAACTCATCGTGGTATAACAAACTCTTGTCTTTTGAGTACTGAGTGCCCAGAAGAGAGAGTCCCAAGAAGGCAACCAAAGGTTGCTTGGAAATGAATGAGTCAACTAGGCATGCTCCGGTTCTAAGGCTTCCCTTCCCCCATACAATCGCTTCTCTCCCCACATCCCTGAATTTACTTTACAAGCCCAGAAACCCAGCTTCCCAACCCCCACCCACAGGCATACACCAGCCTACCCAGCCCTCTGCCTCAGGGAAATGTGTGGCTGGTAATGGCCAGTTCTGACTGGATGCTGATGAGGCCACCTGTGGACCCTGGAGCAACCTCACTGGCAGGTTGGTCTGATTGAGTTGAATGAGAGCTGAGGAGTGAATGACCTTGGTCGCAGGGTCTCATGCTGGGTTTTGAGCCTCCCCCCCCAACTAAGAAGAGGACATGTTTGGCACGTTGGAGAGCTGGAGTGATAGGCTCTGAGTTGGCTTCGGGAGTGGATAGGAGGTGGTTAGATGCCTGTTAGGAGATCGAAGCTGGGGACAGGTGACTAGAGGGACAAAGAATAGGTAGCTTGGACATAGCTGTGGCAGAGGGTAGGGAGGAGGGCTGAGTCACTGGAGCAGGAGGTGGTGCATCTTGAGTAAGGGCATCCTTTGGGTATCACACTGAGGAGTGTGGCTGAATAGGCCTCTAAGCTGGGTTTTTCAGTCCCTTGCCTGGACGCTCTGCCCAGGGACACCTCTGACTTTTGCCACCCTCCAGCAGACACTGCCCAGCCCCAGCTGTCCCCCTCTTCCCTAGCTGTGCCTCAGGTTCACATGTATCTCCCCAAACACTGTTGACCTTCTCCAGAGGCTTCCAAGCCTAATCTTATACATGGGATCTCCAGCTCAGACGCCCTTCCCCCAGGGTTTCCCAGCCTGAGTGCCATGACCCTCAGGGTCTTTTCTTACTCAGTTGGTCCTCTGAGATGGTTCCACTGGAAGGCCTGTTATGTGGTAACAGAGGCTCCTGATGCAGGAACAGAGAGGCAGGGGCTGTTCTGGCTATCTGGGGACAATCTTCTGTTCTTGTGTTCTTCTGTTCTTTCGGTCTGCTCCAGAGCTGGGTAGCTCCACGCAATTGCTATCGAACTGCCTCAGCTCCATTATCAGCTTGCCAAGAAGCTTGCCAGACTGCACTCTGGTGTCAGAGCCCCGAGTTCAAATTCTGGGGACTCAGCTGAATCATTTTCTAATTTGGGGCCTCTGCACACACCAATAAGGCAGGAATAGTGTTTATATTTATGTAATGGATTTGTGGTTACACTGCTACTGCCTACATCCTAAAGTCTGGTAATTAAGAACATTAGACATTCCGTTGTTAGCCTGTTCTAGAGCTGAAATCCACAGGCAGCAGCTTTGGGTCTATTCTGTGGCCCAGTGGTGTGGGCAGTGGTCCTGTCCTCAGCATTTATAGTGCTCTAACATGGCAGTGAGTCTAGTGTGGAAGGTGCGATCTCTATATAACTCCTACACCTCTATTTTTCAGGGCTTGTGCCCCGGGGCTGCCTGGAGCCTGGGGTGTCCCTGGAGCCAGGACTTTTTCTGGCAGAGGCCAAGGCTCACCAATGCCATCAGGTCTATCCATGACTGAAGCAAACAAAAGTGAGTGGCAGAGAGGTTCGGATGGTTGAGGACAGATGGGGTCCCCTGCAGCTGCTGAGACTGGAGGAAGGGCGCTCTCTGCCCATACTCTCTCAGTCCCTCCCCCCCTCTACCGCCCCCAGGAGTCCCATCAGGCCACTGCTTGTAACTCCATCTCTTTCTCTGCAGCCTTTATCTCAGGGGCCACCAATGCATCAACCACGGCTCCTGGACTGGGCACCGGGGGCCGGGCATGGCCTGTGCTGGTAGGAGTTGTGCTGGGGGCGGTGGTCCTCTCCATACTCATCGCGCTCGCTGCCAAGTGCCACCTCTGCCGCCGCTACCATGCCAGCTACCGGCATCGCCCTCTGTCTGGAGCAGGGGATGGGAACCGCCCACAGGTGGGTGAAGATGAGGATGATGATGGCTTCATTGAGGACAATTACATTCAGCCTGGGGCTGGTGAGATGGAGCCGACAGGAAGCCGGGATCACTTCTCCCTTTGAGCCCTATCTTTGGACACTTCCCTCCCTGCCTGGTAGTTTAAAGACAACGACACCTCAAGTCTCAGGGTCAGAACTCACTAATACCTAAAGCTTGACCAGGAGCCTGTTTTCTGACACTGGTCTCCAAAGTGACAATTCTGTTTCTCATTAACTTTCCATGGCTCCCCGCTGTCCCAGAATACAGCCTGACAGTGTAGATGTGGGAAAAGGCCCCTCTGAGCAGGCCTCTTGATTTCCTTTCTTTGCCCCGCCTTCCTACTTTATCCCTTCTTGGGCTGCCCTAACACCCCTCATGTAGGCAGACTTGACCAACAAGTCCCAGGATTTCACACATGTCCCAACAGGAGAAGACAGTGCCAAACTTCTTACCAAAATTTTTTTCTTATCAGTAAAGTATATGACTTGGTTATAATATATCATGTTTTACACAATAATTAATAAATCTATTTTCATTTTGGATTAGCATAAGAAGTCATTCTTTTTACATTTCTCTGAACCTAAATGCATTGTTCATAAGTGAAAAACAGCACCCAGGCCTTTTCTCCTTCAGGATGCCTTCCATGAGCGTCTCTGGTTACGGTTCATTTTATTAAAATGGCTCAGAAGGTAAGGGGGCTTGCTGCCAAGGCTGGCGTCCTGAGTTTGATCCCCAGGATCCACATGTGAAAGGAGAGAACTGACTCCTGAAGCTGTCATCTGACTTTCTTTCTTTCTTTCTTTCTTTCTTTCTTTCTTTCTTTCTTTCCTTCTTTCTTTTTTAAAAGATTTATTTATTCATTTTATGTATGTGAGTACACTGCAGCTGTCTTCAGACACACTAGAAGAGGGCACTGGATCCCATTACAGATGGTTGTGAGCTACCATGTGGTTGCTGGGAATTGAACTGAGGACCTCTGGAAGAGCAGTCAGTGCTCTTAACCACTGAGCCATCTCTCCAGCCCCCTCATCTGACTTAAAATAAATGTTTTAAGGGGCGTAACAGTTTGTTAGTAATTGACATGTTCATACATGTGTATTGTGCGTTTTGATCACGTTAACCCCTACCGTACCCTCCCTCATCCCTCTCCCCTCCCTCTGAAGCCCCTCCTCCTGTCACACCACCCCTCCACTTTCAGGTAACCTCAGATTCTTACCCAAGCTTGTGTACTGATACTCAAGAAGCACACTTAGCCCTTCCTGCCCAAGGGTTTTGCATTCACAGACTCAGCCAACCTTGGATGGAAAATATTTGGTGAAGATGCCCACAGAGACCCACATAATTAAGTTTTGACTTTACCCCACACACCATTATTGTGCTGAATCCATAAAACTGGAATAACACGAAGGCATTCTATTAGGAGTCAAGGTGGGGCTGGCTCAGTGGTTAAGACAACTTATTGCTCTTTCTGAGGATCTGGGTTCATTTCCCACAGAGTGGCTCCAATTCCAGGGGCTCCAAAACCCTCTTCTAGCCTCTTCTAGAACTGCATGCACACACTCTGCACAGATGTGCAGGCAAAACACCCATGTGCATAAAATCAAAAGAACTGAAGTATTTCTGAGATGGGAGAATATGCATGAGGTATATGCAAATACTGTAAAATTTTGTGTAAGGTGTTTGTGTACATGGATTTTGGTTTCTGCAAGGGGTTCTGGGGCACATGGTTCCAAGGAACAGTGGCATTTGTTGAATGACTGAGGAATGAATCTAAAAAGATGAGAAAGTAGCTGGGCAGTGGTGGCATACGCCTTTAATCCCAGCACTTGGGAGGCAGAGGCAGGTGGATTTCCGAGTTCAAGGCCAGCCTGGTCTACAGAGTGAGTTCCAGGACAGCCAGGGCTATATAGAGAAACCCTGTCTCTAACACCCCCACCCCAAAAAAGATGAGAAAGTAGAGGCAAATGTGGAGGATATCATCAAGAATCTGTGATGGGAAGGCCAGACAGTGGTAGTGCATTCCTTTAATTCCTTTAAGTGCCTCTGGCAGAGACAGAGGCAGAGACAGAGGTAGAAGCAGAGGAGGCAGAGGCAACCAGATTTCTGAATTTGAGGCCAGCCTGGTCTACAGAATGAGTTCCAGGACAGCCAGGGCTACACAGAGAAATCCTGTCTCATAAAAACAAACAAAGAATGAAAAAGAAAAAAGAAGAAGGAAAAAAAATATATGAGGCCAGCCCAGCATGATGGTCCAAAAGGGAAAGTGCTTGCTGTGTGAGGTTGACAGCTGGGGTCTGAGCCTGGTAAAGGTCTAAGGGAAAGACTGGCTCCCTAGAGCTGCCCTCCGCTTTGTGCATACGTACAAAGGCACAATGTGGAGGGAAGGATGAGGGGTGATTCAGCTAGAGAGGCCAACTTGAAATGGGAGGGACTTGAGTTAAGTGTCTTTTATTATATGCAGAAAGGAATTCGCGAGAAGGACCCTGACTTTGTATAGAAGCAAAGGGACAGTTAACATAGAAAGCAGAAAGCAGGTTGTCCTATCCTTGTGGCTGGTGGCTGGCATTATACTTATAATGCTGTCTGTCGTTTAGAAGGACATTAATGTGTCTCTCCATTCCTAGAATTTCCAAAATCTCAAGTCCAGTTTCAAGCAATCAGGCAAGACACTGGCTCAAACTGGTTCATGGATTCATTTCTGATGTAATCACCCAGGACTTGGGGGATGCAAAGGGCAGGGTCCCGGAACACATATGAGTTGGGAGGTTGGGTGTATCTGTTTGCTTCAGATCATTCCCAGACAAGGAGTCATCCTCACAAGCTAGGCAGCCACCATACTGTGTCTACCCAGCATCAGCACTTAAAGGAAAGGCCCATAGAGAAGAAAAGGGTTAGGAGAAGAAGCTGATGCAGGGAGGGGCTTGACAAAGATTTCAGACAGGCCACAATGAGGTGTCTGAGAGTCCCTGGTCAGCAAAGTGAAGTGGCGTGAAGCTGGAATGGACAATTCAGGTTAGGGCCTCAAGCCCAGAGACAGAGCTCACACTTGAGCTGAGAGCACCTGAGGCATGGCTCTCATCTGTGTCCCCTGCCCCCCCCTTTTTCTTCCTCTCTCTCCAAAGTGGGAATAAAAAAAGAAGCCCTTGTAAGCCTGGTGAGATGGCATAGCTGGTAAAGGCCCTTACCTCATGCAAGCAGCCATCATGCAACGTGGGTTCAAACCCTGGAGCTCAAATAAAGGTGGAAGGAGAGAATCAACTCCACAAAAATGTGTGTGCTGTGGCATGTGTGTTCATCCATGTGTGAGGACTAACTAACAAATACATACACACACACTCACATACATCATACATGCATGCATATATACATACATTTAAAGCCATTGTAGTTGCAGAGCAGAGAGGGGCTGAGGAAGAGGCCAACGATGTGGGACAGGCTCCAGAGACAGGAAGTGGGCAGAGTTACCAGAAATTGCTGACTCTGGGCCTGGGAACTGCCCTTGTGTCTGGCTTGGCATCTGGGTCCTGCGACAGAAGAGCAGATTGGAGAATGACTTTTCCATGTCTGAGGAAGGATTTCCAGGGGGAATACCCAAGACAGAGTGTTCACCTGGGAGCCATCCAGCCTGGGGTCTTGGGTTTGGAAGTGTCAGCACTGTGGTCATAGGGAATAGTAATGTATGACCGTGCCAGAGAGGGCAACTGAGAGATGGTGTGGGGGAGCAGAGGGGAGGGAACACATTGCAGGAGTTGGCTGAAGAGAAGAGCCTGGCCAGGAGACGGGAGGAAAGAGCAAGAGGGGAGCAGTCTGGCTCCTGGGGTCTGAGTTACCAGTTGTTCCTGAGTTCAGAGATGATTTGACCCTTGAAAGCTTGGGGAGAACAAAGGCTTCCATAGCTTAAGACCCTGAAGGAGGGCCACTGAAGACCCTGAAGAGCAGGCCTAAGGGACTACGGTACCTTCCTGCCTCTGAGGGAGGAGCTGCTGCAAACATGGTTTGACCTGCTCTCTCCCCTCAGCCTCCACTGAGGTGGAACAGCCCTGAGTGTAATTCTGGACCTGAGAGCGGTTCAAATTCCTCATTTCTACGTAGAACCTGGGACCCAGGAGATGGTAAGTGCCTGATTCAAAATTAGCAGTTGCTTGTCCTGCCCACAGCACTCAAGGTTCCATAAGTCTGGCTTCCTCTCAGAACCTGCTGTTGGATGCCAGGCCTAGTCACAGAACCTTGGACCCTGTCCTTCTAGGACTCATTTGATTCTATGGGGCAACCTGCTCGCAAGTGTTCCACATGCTTGGTTCCAGGCACAGGGAAGAAACCTGACCTGGGTCATAGGCTTTAAGGGACAAGGTGCTGATCCCTGGAGGAGAAGGAAGCCACTAACCCTCTCTCTCTCATCTGGGCTCTTCTGGCTTCTGGTCCTGGCCTCAGCTTGCCACTGCCCACTCCTCACCAGTAACCACTACATGCTATGCCCCAGAGCCCCCAATCCAGACCTGATTTTTGGAGGAGAACCCGGCTTCTTGGCTACCTCCAAAGCTATGGCCGTGTCTCTTACACTGTGGGAAGACCCAAGATGGGGGTGGAATTGTGAAAGCCACAGACAGGAAGTTTAAGAAATTCCCAGGCTTGGGAGACATCTTGATTGGTAGAGCTTGCTGCACAAACAAGAGGATCTCATGATTAAGTCTGTATCTCAGAAATAGAAAAAGCTGGGCATGGTGGTGCATGCTTGTAAACCCAGCACTGGAGAGGGAGGGCAGAGACACGTGGGAATCATTGTCCAACCACCATCCTACTTGGTGAACATCAGGCCAATAGAGACGTCCCAAAAATTAAGGTGAATAGCTTTTGAAGACACTTGAGATTAACTTCTGGCCCCTATACAAAGGAGCACATATGTGTACCTATGCATTCATGCTCTCTCTCTCTCTCTTTCTCTCTCTCTCTCTCTCTCTCTCTCTCTCTCTCTCTCTCTCTTCTACCACCCCCCCCCCCACCATCTTAGCAGTAATTTGAGAGGACAGGTTAGTTCAAAGCTCGGCTCTGACACTGACACGCTGTCATATTGTTGTTGGTGAGACTGAGTTCTAGATGAAACTTAGAGTAGGTCCTAACTATGCCCCTAATGATTGACTCTCCACAATAGTTGTGTATGATGGGCAGCCAGCGTTCATTCTGAGGGAGGAGCTTGCTAAGTCTCCCTTCTCATTCACTTCTTGCTGGAGATTTGAAAGGTGGCTTCCCAGGACTCAGATCTGTTGAGGACAGTAGAGGATTTGGATTGAAACCTTGAATGCTGTAAAAACAGTCAAACGAACAGCAAGACCAGCATTAATACTGTACCTTCTCTCAACAGCTCTGCTGTACAGACCCGCAGGCTAAGGCTCAAACATCTTAGCTGTCACTTGTTGGCTACGCTCAGCAACTGACACCATGGTCATACCTGGAAGTAGCACAGACTCAGACAAGAATCTCTACCTGGGATGGAAACATGCCTGAGAATATGGAGCTTTACTATAGTCTCGGCGGGGAGAGAACCAAGTTCCCCTCTGTAACTCACCTGCTGCTAATGTTTTGCTCAATGCTGGTTTGGATATTTGTCTGTCTGTCTGTCTGTCTGTCTGTCTGTCTGTCTAGACACTGTGTCTTACTATGTAGCCTTGACTGGCCTGGAATTGGCTATATAGATCAAATGGGCCTTGAACTCATGGAGCTCTGCCTGCCTCTGCCTCCCCTTACCTGCTCCCACCGGTCCCCTTTATCCCTCCAGTTTGGACTTTGAGGTCCTTCATGTCAATCTCTCCACAGTACTTGGGATTTCTCTGGGCCATCTTTTCATCACTGAATGTCCCAGGGATACTTTCCAGCCCATCGCCTGCAGCCTGGCCTCCAGCCATGCCTGAAGATAGCTCAAGTGGGCTTTCAAAACATCTAGGAATCCTGGAGTTTTCTTGGTCTTGCCGCAGGGGAGATCTCAGGTTTCCTGGTTTCAACTCCAGAAGCAATCTCCATTCCTGTGGTGCAGAAAGAGAATTCCAACTGGACCAGGTAATAAAGAGAGCCATGAAGAGCTTACTGTTAGCAAGCAAGGAAACAAAAAACATGTTCTTCAGAAAGGATACAGAGATGGGCATCCACATCCCAGATCCCAGCAGGCAATGGGGCTCATATTTCTCCACTTCCTGATGTTCCCTCCCTTGTACTTCCCCAAGGCCTGAACTTCTAGCAAATGAGTGTATTTTTCTCAGAAGCCCATTTTACCCAGATTCCAGTCTGTTCTAAAAAGATATATAAAATGCAAAAATATATACAGACATTTAAGTGCCCAAAGTTGAAATGTAGGTAAAAGGGGAGTAGCACTCCGGGCATGCTCCCTTGGTCACTTTTATCCTGCTTTAGGGACTTCGAGCTAGCCCAGTGGGAGAGCCTGTTGTTCTTTATGTCTTATTTTGGAAGACTGACTATCAGTCCCTCCTAGAGCTAACCTGCCTGACAGTCATACCTCTGACCCTCCTCCAGCTTTCAGAGAGACTAGCCAAGGGTCAGGGCCTTCCTCTGTTTTCTGCTTCAAACCCACACACATACCTGTGTCAACATTCTTCCTCATCTTTACTGCGGGAGGCGAAAGCTCATTCCAGCCACCTTGTGCCCTGAGGCCACCTGCCTTCCCTGCTCCAAAACTGACTTCTGTCTTAATCTTCAGGTGATCACTGCTTAATCAACCACATCTCTCCTATCTGGGCCCTCCTTTATGGGCCCTACATTTCCCAGCATCCATTGCATCTTGGACCTTTAATGGAGCAGCCCGAATACCTTATGTCTAAGTCCCAGTACCTTACATCTGTACTGTGCATTGATTTCTCAACTACTTCCCTACCTCTATGTCTGCCCCTTTCAAATTCACTATGTGCAGACACAGGCTCACCTGAACACACAGTTCTGACCAGGCCATTTCTCTATGTACAATTCTTACCTGGGAAGTGGCTTCCAGAGTACAGTGTTTGACATGCAAGACTAAATACTAGCGTTTGGATCCCCAGAGCTCAGTGGAGGCAGGGAGTCTCCAAGTCAAGCTGGGCTGCTTCAGAAGAGGAGGCCTCAGGCTCAGGGATAGACTTCCGCCTCAGTATACAAGGTGGAGAGAGATGGGGGAAGATACTCAGTGTGAACCCCCAGAGCTCCACATTCTTGTGTGTGTGTGTACATATGTATCCATGCATACATAATGCACACCACACATATATTCATGCTACCAAACCAGAAACAGCCTTCATTAGCTTCCGCTTGGCCATAAGGAAGTGGGCTACTCGCCTAGCACCCCCTTTCTAGCCTTCTTTTTTACCTCTCCTCAGCCTCATACACCCTCTCTGCTGCCTCTAACTTGCTACAGTCTTTTGCTTCCCTCTCTCTGAGCTCCTCTTCCCAGGTCTGAGATAGCATTTCTGGGATGTTTAGTCAGACATTTTATCTTTTCCTCCTCAGACTAATCCCTATCTCCCAGGAGGAGCCAAGCAGTCTAACTAACTTTAGCCACAGACCTCCCTGGATTAAAATCTTCATGTTTTTCAGTGTCTTGAGGACAAAGTCTAAATTCCTCCCTAGGCTCTCAAAAGAGAGCAAGAGAGGATGCCTCTCACATCCTCTTGCTGTGTGTTTGTGTGGTGGCGGGGGCTGAGTCCGCAGTGGAGACTGAGGTGGGTGGTACACGCAAGGCAGATTTTCTCTAAGGACTGTTCACTGTGGGGTGCTGAGTCAGTAGGGGGCAGTAGGGGGCAGGAGCAGCAAAGGCAAAGGGTGGGCTCCTCGTGGGAGGACGTTTTTGCTGAGAGCAAACTCGGGGCTAAGGAGTAGAGGAACCTGACAGAGGGTGAAAATGGGCAGCAGAGTTTTAACCCAAAGACAAGGGAGGTGAAGATGAAGGGGAAAGTGTCTTCAAGAAGAGACAGCATTTGGAGAGAACAGAGAGGCTAGTGGGCTGCTGTTGGGGATACGGACCAGGCAGAGGTTGAGTGAAATGTTTGCTGCAAGGCAGCAGAAGGCAGTGGGCTGCAGGCCTGCTTTAGTGATGGGAGTAGTAGACAGCTCCATTACCTGACTCAGGTATGGTCGGGTGGGTAGATGCCCGACTTCTACAGCGGTAGGGAGCAGGTCATGGGGCTACAAGCTCTATTCTCTCCCTCACATCCTTCCCTGGGGGCCTGAACCACTGCCACACACTCTAAGCTGTGTGTCCCCTTCCTGTCTTCTAAGTCTCTGTGTTTCTGATTTCCTTTAGTGTCTTAAAAGAGATATTGTCTCAGCCAGAAGGAAAAGAGACCCTTTGCTTACTTAGTCCAGGTGACAGGATGTTCTGTGGCCCTCTTGCCTCCCAGGACTTGGTCTAGGGCTGCATCTCTTGTGAGAATTTCTCAGGGAAAGAGTTAAAGGCCTCAGGAGGAAAGGACTTAGTGTAGTGACCTAACTTTCCTTCCCAGCTAAATGAGGGGGTGTGTGTGTCTCCCTGTCCCTTGTATATACATTGTCATCTGCCCAAGTTACAATGTTTCAGCCACTCAACAGAAGCACCTGTAGCATACTAGGTCTTTGTTGGAAGCAAGAGATACATAGACAACCGAAAACAAAACACACAAGTTGCAGGGATGAACTTACACCCAGCCAAGTCTCCTCAGACACATTAAGACCTGTGAGTTAAGAGTCTGCAGCAGAGGGTGTCATGGGCACCAAAAAGGAGCAAGCCACTAATGTAAGGGAAGAGGGTCAGGGAGGACTCCCTGGAGAATGGAGCTCCCCAGAGACCAGGGTCCTGAAGGATGAGAAGGATGGGACGAGTGAGAGAATGCCGGAAGTGTGTGGAGAGTTTGGTGTGGCTGGTCCAAGAGGCTGAGAGGAGACCACATGACATTAGGAAAAAATTTAAGGTAAAGATTTTAAGGTAGATTTTAATTTTAGTTTTACTATAATCACTCTGAAACATGTATCTGACAGAAACTGGTCTTGAAGACAAAAGAACAAATCAGTGTGGAGGCAGCTGTATAATCAGGACCAAGACAAAGAGTGTCCCTTCTAAAGAATAAAGATGTGTGTTATCAGTCAAGTATCTGTGGGGGTGCTCAGAGATGATGTCATTGGTCTTGGGAGAGGAGACAGTGAAAGAGCCACCACTGTGTGGGACCTCGCTGAGGCCTCTGACTCAGATGCTGAGGGATTGAAGGCGTCTTCAGTCCAGATGCAGGAACTGCTAAGATAGACAGTAGCGATCCCATTTTGAATGAGCAGAGGGACTAAGCTCCATGGAACACCCAAGGTTTCTGTTGTTGTAGGCATTCCAGGGTGTATGCTGTTTTCCTCTCCTGGCTCTGCCCACTTTGCCCTCCTCTCAGTTGGCAGCTCCTTCCCCTTGTTCCCTAGCCCATAGCATCTCTTCAGGAGGCATGTTTGTCCTCTTTGCTGACTTTGCCTCATCAGAGCCTGCAGCTCTGCTGTCTATAGTTGTTACAAGGTTCATCTTTGCCCACCCAACAGAAGGATGCTTCTCAGGATGGGAGCACAGGGGACTTAATGGCAGGCTGGGAGTAAATGATGATTGTGACCCTGCCCTGCCCACTAGAGCTGCCTTTAGAGGCACGTTCTTGGTTATGGGCATGGGCCTAACAGTTGAGGGTGAATCAGGGTTGTCTCCTTTTATTATGGAAAAGAGCCTAAGTGGAGGTCAATCTTAGTGAATAAACTAAGCAGGAACTTTCTCAGCAAGTCTAAACTTTAGTTGTGATGCAGAATTTTCTTTCTCACAGTTTCTAGCAAGCATGGTTAGTGTGCTAGTCATTGGCCAGTCCTTGGCTTAGCTCCTTTAGCTTTATGTAACTTAATATTTCCCAAGCAAGTTTATTAGTAAATCCTTTACAGCACCAATTTTACTACTCCAAGTTTCTCCTGCATCAGCGTCTTTTAGGAGACAGATGTCTCTCTGAGTCTCCGATGTCTTCAGCTAATCTCCACCTTGTGTAGCAGGAAGTGGCCAAAGCAGTAACCTATGTTCTTGTCACTTGGAAAGGAAGCACATACCACGGGAAAAGAGAGCCCTTCCAGGATGACTCCAAGCAGGAAGTGACTTACTGCCTTAGAAGGGCTGTCACACCTCTTCAGTGCCCGGAACCCAGAAGCGGGCTAACTGGTACAATGGCCATAGAGACTGCAGGCTGTTCGTGTTTCACAGAAGGCAGACTATACATAAGGACAGGGCACACTTCTAAGACACGTCCGCTGGTTAAATCTCCCCTTGAACTGCAAGTGAACATGTGTGAAGGACTGAGTTCCTCACTCTCTCTGGGACCAGAAACCTACTGTCTTTGCAGATCTGTGTAATCCTCTTGACCTTTCCCCCTTCTCTCATGAGAAGCGAAACCCCAGGTCTGGCTGAAGACACCATGGCTCCATAGCCTGGGATGAGTGGGCTGTGGGGTTGGGGGGTGAGGGTCTCTGAGGTGAGATGCCGTGGTGAAGACAACAACTACAGCCACCCTTTCCCCATAATTTATTTTTTTTTCACTAGAGTCACCTTTTAATTGAACATTTGCCAGGAGCCCAATCATCTTGCCCAAGAGGCATTTAATCCTAAGAATCGATAGCAACACTGTTCTAAGAAACTGAGCAGCTGAGTCACCTCTCACTGGCCCCGGCTGCTAGGTTACAAACTCAAAGGCATTTCCCCGTATAAGTCCATCTCATCCGGAACCCATTTCTCCCAGCTTTGCCAAGAGTCACTCTTTAAAGAGTGATCGTTGATGTAGTCTTGGATAGGCAACAGTCACCTGTGGAGATCCTCCAGGATGTCATAGGGCAAGGCTGGAGGTGAAGGGTCTTAAGACTGTAGACCCCAGGACTAGTGTAACAGTCCATGGATACAAACAGCCCCAAGCAGGTACCACTCACCTTCTCATAGAATGGATATGTGGGTGCACATGAGCTTCTAATCACATATCATGCAATGCCATGGCAGGGGGACACACATATATGCATACACCTGTGCATGTCTGCTACAAGTTCTGGGGGTACTGAGGCAGGGCATGGGAAGAAGGGCTCCATCTCTGTCAGATGAGGCTGGCAATGCTGGAGGTAGTCTCATGACGCTGGCCAGAAGACAACTGTCCTGAGATGCTAAAGATGCTGCCGCTATCACCGTGGCCATTTCGGGTGGAGAACGCCCCTGTACAGATCGGGGGGCAGTGTCCACTCACACCCACCTGGTACAGTAGCAAACCCAGCAGCAAGACTGAGCCCAAGGAAGCCAAGGTAATGCCCACAGACAGCATGGCAGCCAGTGGCCGTGCTGGGGCTGGGGCAGCAGCCAGCCCAGCCAGGGTCAGACCAGTGACCAGAAGCACAAAGCCACTGAGCAACACGACCACAGCATCTGCCCCTCCCCCGCTGCGCAGCAAGGCCACGTGCTGGGCTTGGCGGATGCAGTTCATATCTTGCACTGCGGAGCTCATCAGCTGCTTCACCAGAACCAGCAGGGCCAGCAGGCACAGCACAGTGCCCACGGCGAGTCTCCATTCGCCAGATCGGCTGCTGGTGGAGGACAGCAGTGCCACGCCGCCTGCCCCACAGCCAGCCACAAGGATCACCGCCACGGAGAAACAGAGCAAGGAGCGCCGGGGCTGCTGGGACCACCATAGCTCCACCTGCTCTGCCAGCACGTCTGGGGGTAGCCCCCTGCCCACTGAGGCTTGTTGAGACATGGCTTGGTCAGGCAGGGTCAGGATAGAGGATCCGTGTCAGCGTTCAGAGGGTGTGTATTGTCATCCTGTGTCCCCATCACCTGGTTGGCAGCTAGAGGCCCAGTCTTTTCTTCTCAGTCCAGGCTATGGTTACTCTCACCTGCAGGACAGGATCACACGTTTTTCCCCACCGTCTGGCCCTTATAGCCTCTCCTAGGAGTCTTAGGGAGGGGCCCCAAGAATCTTCCCTAGGGTCCTCAGGACCTGTTCCTGAAAGCTGCAACCCCAGCACTGCACCTTGGGAAAGCACCTCCCCTGACCCCAACAGAGTTCCTTCTACCACAGAGCCCCACCCCCACCCCCTTTCCCCATCAGAGAATCCCCTTGCCCAGCTCCTGACCTCTCTTGCTCAGGCTGTCTTGGTTGCCCTGTTCCATCCAGGCTGTTGGAGGAAGCTGGTGGTGCCACAGTGGACGATGGGACAAGCCGTCAGAGATAAAGCCTCATTCAGGATCAGACTCACATGGCCTCAGCTGTCACTGCTGGGTCCTGGGTGGGGGAAGCTATGAAGAAGGGAGGCTGGTGACT
Source organism: Arvicanthis niloticus (assembly GCF_011762505.2). NCBI lineage: Eukaryota > Metazoa > Chordata > Mammalia > Rodentia > Muridae > Arvicanthis > Arvicanthis niloticus. The sequence goes on along the minus strand of NC_047662.1, from coordinate 34,690,940 downwards.
TAACCCTTCTGGAACCAGCACACTGACCCTGACTCTTCTCTCATAGGGCTGTACCCTTCCTTCTCTGTGGTCAGGACCTGACCCCTAACACCTTTCTTCCTATAGTCCCACCCTATTTCGGTCAGGCAAAAAAAGATGCATGCTCCAAGTTTCTCTTTTCCAGTGGTGCTCTTCCTGCTGGGCCAAAATCAGTCTCTGATGCAACAGGGCCCAACCCAAATTCCACATCTTACCCTAAACCTGTTCCTCCTGTGTTCCTTTCTCAAGATGCTATTGCCACCCTCTCGCCCGCTCTGGGGGCTCCTCAACGCCTTCTGCTGTTGCCAATCCATGGCCCCAGGGTCTGTCTCTTGCCTCCAAACATATCTCTGTTTAGTCCTGTCCTCAGCTCTCATCCAGAACCTGCCTGCTCCCCACTGGTCCATCCCCAGCTCCACGTGTTCTCAAAGGCAGCAAAAGGAGGACTCAGGATTTGAACCGTAGCCTAGTCCTTCCCACCGTGGGAATGTGGGGAGGGATCTAGTGGTGTTACTCATTTAACCTGTTCCCTACAGGACAGGCAGCATGACTCACACCAGGTAAAAATAAAGCTAGCTCTGCAGGCAAGGAACTCAACTTCCTGTAGCAGGAGAGACCGATCCTGTAGGTGTCAGCTGCGAGTCCAGGAGGGGCTTGAGTGGAGTAGGGAAGCCCCAGCTCACCTCTTAGAGGCTTTATCTGAAAATAAGGACAGAGAAGTTTATTCTGAGGAGTGGGAGAAGTCATCCAACATCTTCCTTTCAGACTTCCCATGGGCTCAAAACATACTTTTTGAGTCAGAGAGACTCCGGACCACACTGAACCACACTTCCAAGACCGAGTTTTTACTCCAAGGAGACAGCTGGGGTGCGGGGGTGACAGCTCTGTTCTTTGCAGAGGTTGCCCGGCACGCAATGTGGGTGGGGTAGGTCCCCACGCCCCCACGGGTGGTGGGGGAGGTGCCGTGGGCGGAGACTGTCCCAGCATTCCTCAGGACTGTGGCTTGCTAGTCTGAAGGTGCTGGCACTGTCTACTGGGGAACGACCCTAACGTGGGTGGTGGTTCCCGGTAGTAGAACCAGTGCAAAATGTGGGGGTGGGGCATGTGGGGACACTCACGGGAAGCCTGGCTGTGCCGAATCCGATTTGAGCAGGCAGGACCCAACAGGTGGGGCGCTCTAGGTCTGTTTCCGGGGAGACGCTTCACCTGCCTAACCTGCACCCAGGTGAGCTGGAAGGAGGGGGGATTAACAGGTGCTGTTTCCAGGGCAGGGCTGAGCCAATTGGCTGACGTGGCCCTGTGCCTTCTGTGGGGCTGAGACATTCCTGGGAAGGGAGTGGCTTCTGTCCGCTGCTGCTGTTAGGTCTGAAACACAATATGCAGATTGGGTCAGCAGCGGGAAAGAATGCTGTCCCTCTGCCCTAGTCTGAGCCTAAACCCCCCCCCCCCCCCAGCTCCAACCTCTTTTTACCTTCAGCCCCTTCCCGAAGATCTACAGCCAAGCATGCATGTGATTACAGTCCAGGCCTGTAATCTTTGCACCCAGAGAGGCTGAGGCAGGAGATGAGCCAGTAGGAGGTCCCAACTGGCCTGAAACCTGCCCATTCAAGCTCTAGCTGATTCTGGACTTAAGTTCTGAATCTCTCTGTACCCCCAGTTCCAGTCTAGCCCCTCAAAACCCAGCTTTGCCTTAAAGTTAGCCTCAGCCCCAGCGTCCAAGCATCAGCGATACCCCAAACCTAGCTCCAGCCCCATCTTAGGCTTTCCCTCAAGTGAGTGGCAGGGTTAGCCTGCCCCATGGGTGGGTAGAGGCTTTTCAGGTAGACAGCTGGAGCTCCCAGAGCAAGCACTACGTCCCTTGACAAGACAAAGGAAGCCCTGCCCTTCATCTGGACTGTTCTCCACCTACCTCAGGCCTCTCTCTCTGCCTGAGTCTGGCCAGCTTGAATCATTGAGCTGAAATGCCCCGTCTGACCCAGCAGATTCGGATGCACTCACGGCCTGTGCTTCCTCCATGTTCATCCACAACCCAGATGTGTATCCCCAGCCAGTCCAATTCAGGGCTAGCGACCAGTTTACTAGCCACCATTATCTCAGCAGCCAGCACTTGGTAGCCTGTACATGTAGGGTAATCGATAAATGTTTGTTGAGTGGCTGGCTAAATAAAAGTGTGAGCCAATGAGTGTGACTATTTTGACCTTTGAATATTTGGGATGAAACCAGAAGAACAAGTTGGGCCCAGGCTGTGTGGTCCTTGAATGCCTCAGGGATGCTGGACAATGCTGGGTGTCCACAGGGGTGTTCCGGAGTGGAACTGGGATATGGTTCAGGGCTCTGCTTCAAATGAGCAAATCTGGTTCTTAGACACCTAGGGTGACTGACTGGCTGGAGGGTGTGCAGGCTGCCCCACGTCTTCGGTCTTACTCCTTCTGTAAAGTATACGTTAGTATGTTGTCTCTCAGTTTGATGTGTATTAAACAAACAAACAAACAAAAAAAAAAACACCACCACTACCAAAACCCCCAAACAACAAAACCAAAACAACAAAATGAAATCCAAGCGATCTTCTCAAGATCAGTTCACAAAATAACTGCCTGGCCTGGCTTCTTTGTTTTGTTCTGTGCAGAAGACTCATAGCTGAAGAACAGCGTGGTTTGTATGTATGTATGTATGTATGTATGTATACATGTATGTGTATATGTATGTATACATGTATGTGTATATGTATGTGTTTCAGCTTAGTTATGCATTTTTTACACTTCTCTCACATATTACATCCAAATTCAACTGCAGTTTCCCCTCCTCCTCTCAGAGACTCTTCCTCCCCCTCCCCCAGATCTACTCCTCCCTCATTTCTCAAAAAAAAAAAAAAAAAAAAGAGCAGGCCTCCCAGGTATCTCAATGGAACACAGCATAACAAGTCACAATAAGACCAGGCACAAACCCTGATATCAAGGCTGGACAAGGTAACCCAGTAGGAGGGAAAGGGTCCCAAGAGCAGGCAGAAGAGTCAGAGACGCCCCACTCTCACTGTTAGGAGTCCCACAGGCGCACTGAGCTATACAACCATAACATACATGCAAACATGCAGAGGACCTAGGGCAGACCCAGGCAGGCTCCCTGACTGTCACTTCAGTTTCTGGGAGCCCCTCTTATTTATGTAACTTAAGCCTCTCTAATAGCCTGTTTCAAAAGAACAGGGAAAACTGACACATTAAAATGAATGTGTTTGCTGGGCCGTGGACGTAGGCCAGTAGTTGCTCAGCACCTGGTTCAATTCCCCAGAGCTGCAAAAATATGTGTCGTTGGATTCTAAACTGTATTTTATTCTAGAAGGTATTAATGAGCTCTTTGAAAGTCTTTTCTTATACATACAAACTGTATCTCAGTTCACATTGCTACACATTGAGTAGCCAGTAGCTGTGCCTGTGGCTGTGACCTTACTGGGGAGTACAGCTCTGGCTAGCTTTCCCTTGAAGACAATTTTAGGGCTGCTTGACTGGTGGAGGGCAGGGGACATTGGATGACATAGTATTAATCCTGCCACTCTGCAAAGCATTGTACATGTGCCCCCTTTATAAGAAACAAGCCTGGGAGAGCCGAGATCTGGCAGAGCTTGCCAGCCTGGATTCGATCTGAACTCTTCCAATATCCTGGACCTTAGGAAACTTTGGTCTCATGCTAACCTAATGTCCAGCTGCCCTAGACAAAAGCTGATGCTGGGAATCCCTGAACACCCCTTTTCTCTTCTCTTCCCTTTGGAGTCTATAGAGGAGGAAGCAGAGCCTAAAGCTTTGGTCAGTTTGAATACTGGCTGGGCGAGTCAGTCAGTGTGGCTCAAAGTAAGTGTTTGTTGAATCCGTCCCTAAGGCAGACAGAGGCTGTGGGTGGTTCACATGGGCAGAAATGGAAGGTTAGGAGGTAGAGGTGGCAGTGGGCATGCAGGAAAAGCTGTAGGTCTGAGGGGGTGTACAGGAGGGAGGAGGTGAGCTAGAGTCCCACCTTCCCTCATGCCTAGCCAGAGGTTGAAGTGGGCCTGTTACATCGTAATGCCACTGCCTGCTTGAGTCCCTCCTGTGGCCAGCCTGGGTTCTTCATGATCCTTGAGGCCCTCTTTGATGTCATCCCACTGCCTCAAAACCTGTGTGTGATGGCGGCTCCCTCTGCTTTCCTTCCAGATGATTCCTTCCTTTCGGGAATGAGCTCAAATGTCACCTTTGGCTGTTAAAATCCATTCCCAGAGGAAGGTGTAAGCAAACCCTCATCCTAAGGTCTCTGATTCCATTCCATCAAAGTTTACTCTGGGGGGAAGCAACAGGTTTATTGGGATTACTTCCAGAGCATAGGCGAGGGGTTAGTTACTTGAATGTGGGTGCTGCCCACCAAAGACTGCACTGGAAAGTCTTTACCCAACAGGGATGATGGTTTTCCCACAGTTTCATAGATCGGTCCCCTCTAACAGGTCCCCAGACCTCAGCACAACTGATTCCCCAGTGGAAGTACCATTCAGTAAATAAAAATGGTACCAGTCAAAATGAAAATAAAGACCTAATTCGGCAAAGTCCATAGTTTTGGGAAAGTCTCTAAATGTATTAACCTTGCCTTCTGGTTTCTATAGTTCTGCTTCTGGCCAACTGTTCTTGTTACCTGAAGTGTGTCAACCCAGGACACAGAGTCTGTGCTTAAAAGCTCATCCTGAGAAAGGCTCAGGCCTACATTGCAATTCTGAACACCTAATGTAGTTGCCAGCCGGATAATAAAGAATTCTATTGGCTGAAACCCATGTCTGAGCAGTCTTCTCCGGTGGATATCCCATGCATCCCCCTTCAGTGGTCTTCCTTGGCCGTACTGTAGCCCTTCCCCAAGGGCGCACATAATTAGGTCAGAGATGCATGCAGCAGCACGTGGTATGGAGTGGCTGACACTCAGGTGATGGCCCCCATGACCCTCTCTGCTTCTCTATGAGAAGTAAGCAGGCAGCAAGACCAGCTGGGTTGATCTTTTGCAAGTGGCTCAGCTGAACTCTGATGGTCACTGTTGGACTCCGAGGATAGTCATGTACATCCCCTTCCCAGAGAGCTTTCTGGATGCTGTCTAAAGTCACCATGTCCCCAGCGTTTCTCATCTCCTTACCCCTGCTTCCTTTATTCCTCTGACCTTCCCCTTTTCACTCCCACATACATATTACTGTGGGTTTCCTTCTCCACCTTTATGAAGAAGGATTTGCTTTGTTTGTTTGCTGCTGTGTATTCAACTCCTAGAACAGTAGGTGTGCAACTCAACGTTGTTGAATGACTGAGTGGAATCGTGGTTTTGGAGCTCGGCTGATGTTGAAGTCCTAGCTCTAGTAATGTGACTTTAGAAAACCTGCTGGGTTTCCATTGCTTTGTTAAAACATCATAACCAAAGGCAGCTTGGAGAGGAAGGGGCTTATTTCACTTACTCGTGTGCATCACAGTCCATCCCTGAAGGAACCTGGGCAGGAACCTGGAGGCAGGAGCTGATGCAGAAGCCATAGAAGAGGGCTGATAACTGGCTTGCTCCCCATGGTTTGCTTAGCCTGCCTGAAATGAACACTTAGGACCACTAGCCAGGGATGGAACCACCCACAAAGTGGTGGTTCCTTCCCACACCATTGATCAAGAAAAGCCCTGTGTAGACTTGCCTACAGGCCACCCTGGTGAAGGCATTCTTTCATCTGAGGTTCCCTCTTGTCAAATGACTCTAGCTTATGTCATGTTGACAAACATTTCACCAGGACAGGCTTGGTAGAGCTGGGTCTCTTCATTTATAAAATGCGGCTAATGGCTTAGTAAGTAGTTATGAGGGGAATTAAATGGTAGAATCCACTCATTCAGCAAAAAAAAAAAAATTTATTGTACCCCTTTTGTGAACCAAGTATTGTCAGGAGTGCTCTAAGGAGCTAATGTTCCTGTCATCTGGGAGGAAAGGCTAGGAGAAAAAAGGACACACAGCACAGGGTAGCCACAGGACATCAGTGGATCCATACCTAGTGTGGTGAGTGACCATCCCTCTAGTACACATTTGTGGGGACATAGGCCCCACTTAAGATTCTCATCCTCTCTCCAAAAAAGAGCTCTAGGATTACACATTGTGACCCATCCCTATGTCTACAGGTGATTGAACAGAAGTAAGCTCCTGACTCAAGCTAGGCCCCAAAGTCTCCCTTTGAGCAATTTAAGACTGGGAGAGGTGGCTCAGTGGTTAGGAGCACCCGCTGCTCTTGCAGAGGCCCCTTGTTCAATTTGCCAGACACGTGCCATGCAGCTCTGTTGCTAAAATTCTTCCCTGAGGGGGAGAAGTAATGTCTACCTCTCTCCTAAGGTCCCATGACAAGCTGAGGTACAAATTCCACCATCGTTCACTCTGGGAAACCAATGAATTTATTAGGCTGCCTTGTAGAACACTGGAGGTCATGGGTGGGAGTGTGGGTGGCCTTAAAGCAGTCATGCTGCATGGTCTGCACACAGAATACACGACAACTCCCCCATGGATGCATAGATGGAATTGTTCTCTCTAGTCCTTCAACCTAGATACACTAAATCCCACCTACTCAGCCCCCCCACCCCCCAGTCCACTTAATTAGGCCAGAATTGTATACACCTGGTTGGGAGGTTCAGCTGGCTCCTCAGTGAGGGCCCTATGACCCTCTGGCCGCACAGGGAAGATTAATAGTCAACAAGCCCAGCTGTGGTGACTTTTTTTTTTTTTTTTTTACAAGTGGGCACAGCTGGACTCATGAAGATAGTAGTAATCAGCAGATAGTCCTGTAGAGAAGGCTCAAAAACACCTTCAACCTCAGTTCCAGAGGATCTGATGCCCCCTTCTGGACTCTGTGGGCACCTGCACTCACCCATGTGCTTGTATTTGGGAGAGTAAGGGTATGTGCACGCGCACGCACATAGCAGGCAAACCTTAAAAACCAAAACCAAAACCAAGATTGGGCTGGAGACTTCATTTCTGTTTGGGGCTTCTGAGGAGCTGTATTAAAGTGCCCCTCTGCCAGTTGAAATTGTGATAGGGTGCCTGTCTGCTCAGAGGGTCCCCAACAAGAGAGGGGGATGTGCTCCAGCTGTGTCCCAGGCCCTGGGTCAGTTCCTTCTTGAGGTTTGGGTACTTCTCAGCCAAAAGAAAGCCCGTGAGACACCACCAGTGGCGACAGAAAACAAATTCCTCTCTCTTTGCTTAAGTTGTCTGGAGTCATAGCCAAAGAAGGGCACCTGTAGCCTTGTGCTAGAATTCATAGTTCCAATTTTAGGTTACATTAATACACGAGTGTGTGTGCCTAGAGCATTCTAGCCCTCTTCTATCATGTGACACCTACTAGGTGAGCAATAAATACCTAATATTTATTAGTACTTACAAGTCATTAGTAATTAGGGGGCATTAGTATTTACAAGTAGTTCTTGTAAACCTACCAACCTCAGCAGGTAATCAGTAACGCTGGTCCTGCCTGCTACTTGGCACACGACAAGGTTATATCCTTATGGGTATGCCTCCAGTGTGGCTCCGCTCATGAGAATCTGCCTGCATTTCAGATATAAACAAAGGGTAACTGCTCTCTTGAATCTTTGATGGTCTTGGGGAGCTCAGGGAGGATGAACCCGCTTCTGATCCTGAGATGTCACTTGTCTTTCTGGATCCAGAGCAGAAATTGTAACGAGGTGCTACCTTATTATATAAAATGGCTATAATGATCATACCCAGGACTGCCTGTGCCTTTCAAATACCTCTTGGGAACAGCTGGTTGATGCACAATAGTCAGTCATGCTTTCTGGAAATAATGGAGGAAGGCAGACATTGATGCCAAGACTGGGACTGTGGAGTCTTTCGTGTTAAGAAGGCAGAGAAGGCACATCTGAGATCTGAGCAGTTTATGCTGTCTGGCCAAAACTGATGTTGAAATTCTAGAACTATGGGAGGTGGGCACACACATTGAATATTAGAGGCATAGGGAAAGAGAATGCTCCTGAAGCCTCTCACACTAGGATGACAAGCTTCTCCCAGGGCCACTAGCTGTCATACTTATTGAATCCCCAGAGCTCAGTGATGGAGAGCAACCAGAAGAGCAGGAACTGAGTTCATGTGCCAATGGGTGACTGGCTCGGCTTCTACAGCTGCTGTGGGGGATGGGGCGCAAGGAATGGCTCCTAGATTCAGTCTGCCAGTGAAGGGTCAACCAGCCAAAGAGACCTCAAGGACAAGGTGATTGTCATGCCTTCTACCTCTCCATGAAGTCATCATAGGCAAAGTGGAGGGAGGTCTGAGATATAGCAGCCAGAGAACCAGGATCACCCAGCAGGTATAGGAGCATGGAAGGCAGGATATGGAGAGCTAAACAAGACTGAGCCTCTAGCCTCAGATGCTGAAGCTATGTTCCTCTCTCTGCAGCTGAGAAAACAAGCCACTGACTCAGGCATGAGCTGGGGTGGGGGTGGGGTAGGAGTCTTTCTTAGTCTCAGCTACTTCTTCTGTCTTCTCTTCATCCGTTGGACAGCAGCCACATAGTCATAAGATAGTTCATTTGGGGCATTTTCCACTGTCCCCCTCCCTCTTGTTTAGATTCTCTGGGAGTCACATTCTTTTATAGCCTCCGACTCCCCCTGGCCCATGGTGTTTGTACAGGACCCTCTCCAGGACAGTGCACGAAAACAGGCTTTGGAAGCCACTAGGCAGCAGAGTCACAGTCACGGCCCCACCTATGTGACTGTATGCCAGTTACTCCCAAGCCATCTCGTAGGAGGAAAGTTGATGTCTTGATCAAGCACATTCCCTGGTGACGTGTGTGTCATTTGAATGACAACCTCAGTGAATTTGCCTCTGCTCCTCAGAGCTCCATTTTCACCTGCATATTTCTCCTTTCCAAGCCATGCTTCTTCTCCCTTGGATTGGCTAACTTCCACCAGTACTGAAGTCAGAAGAGTTCATTTCTCTCCCTCCACTCAGCCATCTTCCTGGGCCAAGCCAGCAGTGGGCAAGGGACAGGAATGGCTGTCACACTGGTATGAAGGAGAGGAACTGGCTGTGGTGACAGGGTGTGGGCTGAGGAAGGAAGTGATCAGTAGAGACAGAGCCCCCATGGACAGCCCTCACCCCCAGAGTCCTTTCTAATCTTTGCCGTGTACCTTCCATTTTGGAAATAGGACAGCAGAGTTTCTGGTCTGGCTGTGAAAACACCCAGGGATAGTGGTTACAGTGTGTTGGCAAAGTAGTCTGAGGGAAACTGAGGAGCCATAGGGGGATCATGAGGGGCCAGGAAGGACTTGGGCTTTAAGTACCTGTATAGATATCTGTTCTCTGCAAGAGAAGCCAGGAACATTTGTGCGACACTCCTTTGCTCACTATGGCATAAAGGAGTCTCTTTCCTGGTCCGTACATGTGGCTAGGCTTCGGGGATGCATCCCTGGGGAGAAAAGTATAAAGTGTCCCCAGAAATGGAGGAACCAGGCAAGGTCACATAAACACGGATGTGAAGACAAGAGGAAGGACAGGAAGTCCCTCATTATGTTTCATAAGGAAGAAGAAACTGGAGGAGACCTTGTTTGGTCCTGACTTGGCTGGGAGAGAAGAGAGCCAGGAGGCAAGCAACAGGTGAGTTACTTAAGATGTGAGCAGGTAGCCCTGTCCTCATCCCAGACCCATAAGCAGGAAGCTGGCCCTGGATCCCGCCAATCTCTGCAGTACAGGCTGCCCAGTTCCCACACAGTTAACAGACAGCAGTGGCTTTGGAGACCCCACAACCCCCAGTCCTCAGGCACTCCCTCCTCCTGGCTTTCCTGTGTGTCCCCACCCTAAGCAGAAGCTGGACAGGGTTGTGAGCAAACACCTTTATTCTGACCGTGACCTCAGCTTTCCAGGATGAAAGAAGTTGGTGGGACTCGGGAAGGAGTCTGGCTCGGTGGCTGACACCTGGTGCCTCCCATGCTTCTGGCTGTGACTGGAAATGGCTTACTGGAGGTCACTTGGTATGTATTTCAAAATCCACATCCGAGTCAATGAGGGAAGGAAGCCGAACTCCGGCGATGGTGTGGAAGCCTGGGACCTGCTCCTGCTCCTGGATCTGGTCTCTGAGGCGGCGGATTTCCAGGCGTTGCATCTCGATGATTCTCCCGGTTTCCTCCTGTTCATTCAGCCTCATAGTAGAACTGGTGCCGACTATGTCCTTACTGATCACTGTAGGGACAAAGCAGGATCACTGTAGCCTGCTTACTGAATGAACTGCTGAAGTCCCCACCCCCGCCCTCCAAACATCCTCAGAGAGGGAGAGATAAACAGGCCACTTCACTGTCACTCCAAGTGGTAAGTAAGCCTGCCTAGTGCCTCCCTGAGGTCACTTGTAACTCCCCAGGGGACAATGCTGGAGTCCCAGCTACCAGTCCTCTGGTAAAGATGCTGCTTCTGGATCCAGACTCCTCTCCTCTCTCTGTGTGGCATCTGTTAATGCTTCCTGAACCTCTGATCTTGCCATCTTCCCTGACTTGGGGTTTGCCACCATCCTGGGCATCCACAGTCTGTGGCTCTTGTCAGACCTGGGCCTCAAGGGGCTGGGGTCCCAGCAGTAATATTGGCTCCCATGTCATGCCACCTGCCCCTCTTTCTTCAGTACCCAGAGGTCCCTCTGCTGTCCATGTCCCATGCCAGTGCTCCAGCCTGACTACAGACTCTTTCACTGTACTCAGTAATCAAGACGAGACCGCTTCTTCCTGCAATTCCCTCCTACCCGTGAGGTGGGCTCTAAATTCAGTCTTCTCTGGCCACTTATATCCATGTGAGTCTTTTGTCACCCCCCCCCTTCATTTTCTTGGCACCCTTTCTGCCCTATTTTCCAATTGCTTTGTTCTTCCATTTCATCTACCCTGCTCGGCCTGCACCTGAGACAGCCCAGCCCTTCAGAGTCTCCCCATCTGTGTCTGGCCTGCTGTGTGCTCCTGAGAAAAGTGGCAGGTAAGAGCGGTGCTTCTTCTCCAGCCGACTGTTTCGGCTGCTGACTGTTTAGGCTGTTGCACAGCCCACAGACTTTCCCATCCCCACAGCAGCACACCTGAACTCTGACCTCCATGGTACCGCCTGTCTGTCCTTCTCATAGCCAACCCTTTCCTGTGGCTCTAAAGAAAACACTAGAAAAGAACAGATGTTGGAGGCAAAGGGAAAAACCGTTTCTACAAGGAAACAGTCAGCAGTGGCCAGTGGTCAGCCTTGCCTTGGCCTCTAGTTGGTGTGATGGGGCCAGCATTTAAAGACCAATTGGTTTATCTTGCCCTTCTTCCTCTTTCTGCCTTTACGTCTAGATGTCCTTTGCTGCAGTCCCACGCTCATGATCTTGGTGCCCTCCACCCCCAAGTAGCAACCCTCCACCCTCCCAATACTCATTGTTTCTGGAAACTACTGCCCTGGATTTCTTGCTGGCTTCCGGCGCCTCCCACTAGCCCTCACATGCAGATACTTAACCAGCCACCATCTGCCATCCCTGGGGATGAGGTGCCTGTGAAACCACAATCCTGGAGGCACTTGGGGTCAGCCTGAGAGATGCAGCACAGAGCTTCTCTTCCTGGCTACCACAGGCTTGGCCACAGTGGCTTATTCTCTCCACAGGACCTCTCTATGTGTTCTAAGAATCTTGCTCTAAATTGTAACTTTCTTTTCAGATTTATTTATGTATATGAGTATAGGCACCAGATCCCATTACCAGATCCCATAGTGGGATGCCACCCACTATGTGGTTGTTGGGAATTAAACTCAGGACCCCTGGAAGAGCAGTCAGAGCTCTTAACCACTGAGCCATCTCTCCAGCCCCCACTGGTCTCTCCATTCTTACAGCAAATTGCCTGACTCTCATACTGTTGGTGAGTCTTACAGGGGCTGCCCTCTTTGGTGTATAAACCTGGCCTCTTCCACAGCTGTGGGAAGTGAGTCCTCGCCATGAGGCTCCATCTACCCTTGCCCCCCTGCTCACATCCTCACTCTCCTCTTGCTCCTTTTCTGCTCAGAACCTGTCTCCTTCCAGACCTGGTCAGTGTTCCTCTCTGCATGCTGCTCACAGGCTTCTTTCAATAGACAGATGGCCGGTATTGCTTAAACAATGAAGTTATTATTATCATCACTATTGTAATTTGCAGTGTTGGGGTCTGAACCCAGCAGCCTCATGCATAAGGTAGAGATTCGGCAACGAGCTGCATTCTCAGCCCCAGATCTGATGGAAAATAAGGAAGTGGCCAGGTACACAGTGACTCACTCCCACCTCCTTTGTATGCATTGTCTCACATCTATTTTCCCTCTATTGGTTTGGGAGATTTCTCTTTCTTTCTCCCCTGTCTTCCTTTCTATCACCCCTCTAGACTCTAAAAAGTTTAATATGCTTATGTAACATAAAGAACGCAAAGCAGGGAGGCTGAGTTAGAAGCTCCAGAACACACATGAAGCACAATGTTTATATTACACACATATAAAATACACATGTATATAATATATATCATATGTGTATAAATCATGTATATAATGTATATATGTGTATATGTACATGCAATATATTGTACTTGTATATAATGTACAACACATGTATATATGCATACAATATATGCATATATTATATATGTATATATTATACATGTATATTATATATATATATCGTGTGTGATCTCAGAACTCCTGCAGTTGAGACAGGAGAGTCCCTGAAAAGCTTGTGTACAGCTAGCCTGACTCTTCTGTCTACATGCACTCTGTGGTGCACGTTCACCTGCATTTACACACACACACACACACACACACACACACACACACACACACAGACACAATGGTTTCCTGTTGTGAAACAGAGACACAGGGTGGTTTGGTTCCCGAGCTCTGGCCTTGATGCTTCTGCCCAGTATTTCAGTTCTTCTGAGCTGCTGTTTGGACCCACAGTTCAGCCTGTGCTTCCGTGTACTAAACCAGCCCAGCTCTTCAGCGCCCACATCTGCCTCCTTGACTTACTGTTTCTCCTCGCCAGCACACTTACCTCTGGGACCATTTTCTTCCTGATGTACAATCTTTAAAAATTATTTTTAAGAAGGTTTTGTTGGAGGGCAAAGTTCAATTTTTGTCAATGTTGTTTTCTTTTATCTCCATTTTAAAGAGATTGTTTCCCTGGTGGTCTGTGTCTGGGGATAGCCACCAAGCTTCAGCACTCTGAAGGGACTGTGTCACCCGCACTGGCTCTCACTGTTGTCACTGAGGAGTCACATGACACCTGCCATTATTCTCCTGTGTATGAGCCCTTAATCTCCCCGACTTCCCATAACTTCTTGTCTTCCATGTTCTGTGGTTGTGTGATAAATTTTTTTTTTTTTGGTTTTTCGAGACAGGGTTTCTCTGTGTAGCCCTGGCTGTCCTGGAACTCACTTTGTAGACCAGGCTGGCCTCGAACTCAGAAATCCGCCTACCTCTGCCTCCCAAGTGCTGGGATTAAAGGCGTGCACCACCACCGCCCAGCAGGTTATGTGATAATTAACACTTGCTGTTAATTATCCTTTGGAAACTGTTAGGATTCCTGGACCTGATGGTCACCATCTTCCATCTGTTCTGAAAACTCTTAGTCGCTCCTTGTGGTGGCCTCTCATTCCTCAGAGTCCACTCAGACAGCTGCAGGCTTACCCCAGGCCATCCTGGCTCTGTTTTGTCTGGGCTGAAACCTGGCCACCACTGTCTTCATTCGTTAGTTCACAGAGTGTGCCTTCAGATGTGTGTATCTTCTATAGGGCTCCATTAGTTCACTGAGACTCTAATTATAATAATTACAGTTCTCACTTCTACTAGTTTAATTATTTGTGGTTTTAAAATATAAGCTGTCTGTAAAATTTTAGAAGACTTTTGCTTTAAAAAAAAATTAAAGGGCTAGAGAGATGGCTCAGCAGTTAAGAGCACCGACTGCTCTTCTAGAGGATCTGGGTTTAATTCCCAGCACCCCTATGGCAGCTCACAGCTGTCTTGTAACTCCAGGATTCAACACCCTCACACAGACATGCATGAAGGCAAAATATCAATGCACATAAAACAAGAATAAATAATTTTAAAAAATCAAGCTGGGAGGTGGTGGCTGTGGTGGCAGCCAAACCTTTAATCCTAGTACTTGGGAAGCAGAGGCAGAGAGGCAGAGAGGCAGAGAGAGAGGCAGAGAGGCAGAGAGGCAGAGAGGCAGAGAGGCAGAGAGAGAGGCAGAGAGAGAGGCAGAGAGAGAGGCAGAGAGGCAGAGGCAGGTAGATTGCTGAGCTCACGAGCAGCCTAGTCTATGGACTGAGTTTCTGGAGAGCCAGCTACACATGGAAACTGTCTGAAAAGACTAACAGTAGTGGCAGCAGCGGCCGCAGCAGCAGCAGCAGCAGCAGCAGCAGCAGTAGTAAGATTAAAAAATAAAAATTCTCTCGAAAAACCAAAAAAAAAAAAAAATTCAAATTCCTCTTTTTAATCCTTAAACATCGAATCTTTATTACATTTTACTCATCTGTTTTACATGTGTGTCATATGTGTGTGTATGTTGAGTCCTTGTACAGCTTCAGTGACTCCATCTGCTTGGGGTAGCAAGGAATTGCAGAACGGACAGACAGAGAAAGAAAAGCTAGGACTGAGGGACTGGCTCTCTGACAGAGAAGCCACAGCAACCCCAGCAGCTCAGTGTGTTTATTATACGGTTGAACAGAGAGGCCAGATTATTACACATAGCTCAACAAGGAGGAGGTCTCTGTAGGGAACAGTCTTCAGGTCATAAATATTTGGGTTGGGGTGGAGAAGAAACTACAGTGGGCATCTTTTTTTTGCTCATGCTGTCAACATTTGCACTTGGACCAGGAGGGAAGATTTTGGCATTTCCCGTGGGGCTAAGGCTCTGGGGTGCTGTCAACACAGACATGGCTCTTGACACAGTGTATGTCAAAGTACATATTCACTTGCTCAGCACTTTCTCCATTTCCTGTGTGCATGTGAACACATGTACACACATTCGTGTGTGTGAACACATGTGTGCATGTGTGTGTGCATGTGCATGCCTGTGTTCATGCTGAGTGTGTATGTGTGTGTGTGTGTGTGTGTGTATGTATTTCCATGTATGCCACCACACACATAGAGGTCAGAGGCCAATTCTCTCCTTCTACTAAGCGAGTCCTGAAGATCCAGTCCTTTTACCATCTTGTGGGTTTACTGTCTCATTTTGACAGTCTGACTTTTGATTGTTGATTTTATCCTACAGCTTGACACTTTGAGGGTTTAACGTGTGTTGTGTCTTTTCCTATGCTCTTTATTTTCCGTTTAGGATTTAGTTCCCTGGGCCTCTGCGGTGGGGAACATTCACCCACCCATTTCCCAGTGTTCCAGCTGTCTCTTATCTCCTTCGGTGCTCTCTTTGTTCTCACAGATTATTTGTGCCATTTTAGTTGGCTTTTTATAGTCAGCCTCGGTTGTAAGTTCTAGTGATGTAGTTTTGGTAATTGGAAAACAAGTGGGTCTATCTGCTGGATCTGTTAATTGTCTTGAAAATTTGAAAATAATATGAATGTTGTTAAAACTAAAGTAGTGGTTAGGGAATGACAAGCTCTCTTCTTCAAAGGAATCTTAAACGCCAGCCAAATGGGCCAGGTCCCTAAGCATCTTGAAGAATGTATAGTTTGCATTGACTTGTCTTGGGAAGAGGGCAGGCACATATTTCAGAATCGAAGGTCAGACTTCAGTTGTGCACAACAGAGGTTGACGACTGACATTCCTTCTCACCAAGTGTCACAGCAAGTGTCCCTTGAGTAAAGCTGTAGTGGATGATGGATATGATTGATTTGTTTTCAAACAGCTCGTGCTTGTGTGTGTGTGTGTGTGTGGTTGTGGTTGTGTTGGATGTGTGTTAGGGGGAACAGATATTGATGAGACAAGAGAGGCAAGGGATTGATGCTTCCTGAAGTTGGGAAATGGATTTGTGCAAATTCACCTGATTTCTGCTCTCAACTTTTTTTTGTTTGTTTTGTTTTTTTTGTTTTTTGTTTTTTTTAAATTTTGTTTGTTTGTTTGTTTGTTTGTTTTTTGAGACAGGGTTTCTCTGTGTAGCCCTGTCTGTCCTGGAACTCACTCTGTACAGGTTGGCCTTGAACTCAGAAATACGCCTGCCTCTGCCTCCCAAGTGCTGGGATTAAATGAGTAAGCCACCACTGCTCGGCTCTGCTCTCAACTTTTTATGTCTGGAAATTTCCATATTAATAATATAAAGAGCTGTGTGTGTGTGTGTGTGTGTGTGTGTGTGTGTGTGTGTGTGTGTTCTCAACTAAGAACTTTTCAAAATGCTTTGGCAAATCTGTAGTATTTTCTCCCTGCTTCCCTTCTCTCCTCTCCTTTTTTTTTTTTTTTTTTTTCCTGAGACAGGGTTTCTCTGTGTAGCCCTGGCTGTCCTGGAACTCACTCTGTAGACCAGGCTGGCCTCGAACTCAGAAATCCACCTGCCTCTGCCTCCCAAGTGGTGAGACTAAAGGCATGTGCCACTACTGCCCAGCTTCCTCTCCTCTTTTATGCTTTCTCCTCCGCTCCCTCCTTCCTTGCTGTGTGCACAGGTGCACATGGAGAGGCCACAGGAGGCCATCCCATGTCTTCCTCTCGCTCTCCACCTCTTATTCCCTTGAGAAAGGTCTCTCACTGAACCTGGAGATGGTTGTTATTGGCCAGGCTGGTAACCAGCAAGCCCCTGGGATCTTCTTGTTGTCCTTTCTCCATTCACCCTGCACTGGGGTTATACTTTCATTTTCACCCCGCCAAATGCTGAGACTATAGGTGTGTGCCATTATACCCAGTGACACTTGTGGCAGGCTTTCTTTTCTCCCCCACCCTTTTCTTCTCTCCTCCCCTCTCTTTTATGAGGCAGGGTCTCATTATGTAGCCCTGACTTTCCTGGAACTCACTATACAGACCAGGTTTGTCCTCAAACTCACAGAGTTCCACCTGCCTCTGCCTCCTGAGTGCTGGAATTAAAGGTGTGTGCCACCATGCCAAGTTTGTCTTATTTTAAGAGAAGTTTTGCAGTTGTTGACAGGCATATCTGGGCTTTAACCTCCCCCGACCCTTGCCGACCCAAAGGAAGGTGGCCTTGTCTCTGAGAAATCCACAGCTTGTGCTTTAGGATGGACACTGTGCTCTCATGTTCATGTTGAGGACTGACAACGGTGGTACCGCTCTGGTCCTGTCATACTAACCGTAATCTGACACAACTGTATACCTGCAAACATACATGATGCTTAACAACAGAGTTGCATGTGGTCCAGGAACTGAGAGTCACTGGGTGATCCCATCATTGTGTGAACACCAGACAGTTCAGGACAAGGCACCAGGGTCAT
This sequence comes from Arvicanthis niloticus, assembly GCF_011762505.2. Classification (NCBI taxonomy): domain Eukaryota; kingdom Metazoa; phylum Chordata; class Mammalia; order Rodentia; family Muridae; genus Arvicanthis; species Arvicanthis niloticus. Next base: position 34,673,568 of record NC_047662.1, on the reverse strand, counting down.
ATGTGGAGCTCATAATAGACTTCACATAGTCACGTAGCACAGGGCTCTACACAGATTGCAAAAAGCAGCCCAGAGAGTTCCCTTGGCATCTGGAATTCCAAGGCATTACTCTGGGACACTCCAGCACATCGAGTCTTTGTTCTGGAATAGCAATCGACAGAAGACAGGGTGTGCTAGCTTCGCTGGCTTACCCTTCATAGAGATGCCTTATGTTCTTGGTTTGTACTGATTGTCAAGTATGAAGATGAGAGAGTATTTGTTGCCACAGAGCCTGTGGAGACTGGAGGCTGTTGGTCAACATTCCCTTCTTAGGGAACTGTGTGATTTGTTTCTTATGGAATTCGATGCCAGGAAAAAGTTTATTCTCCTGGGAAGCAGCAAACAAGCCAAACCCCTTTCCTTCTGCCATGCGATGACAATTGTGTAAACTAGCCCCTTTGCGAGACAGGGTCTCTCACACCAGGCCTTGAGCGCATGGCAATGCTCTTGTCTCGGTCTTCCAAGTGTGGGGATTCACTATTTTACTTCTCTTTTTTCCATTTTGCCTTGGCTAACAGATGTTCAGAGGTGCTTTAATGTTTCATAGGAGTCACCAACTTAGTGAACATTTCTTATGTAATTTCTCCCTCCCTTTAAATAGTTTCTCATCATTTTGCCTTAATTTTAATTGTACAGGTCTTACACAATTCTAAAATGTAGGTGAGAGGTGGGGGGTAGGGATTGAGATTTTAAAATGGAACATGTTTTTTTTAAATTCATGAAGCCTGCTTTGAATATTCACAAGTCACTGCAGAATACTAATGTGTTTGATTTCAGGGCACTGCCCTAGACCTCCTGGGGAATGTTACATAATCTACAGCGTACACTTTTCTAAAACCTGCAATGAGTTCTGAATTGCAGCTAACACTGAGGATTTCAGACAGGAGCCTAGGGCAGTCAGTGAGAGCGTGTGTGTGGGCAGGTCCTCAGATCTTCTGGAGAGCTGGTGCATGCCTTGGAGAAACTCTGAAACTTCATGGTTTCCATGATGTGACCCTGTATTGAAAGACGCCAAAGGGAGACCTGCTCATGGCTATCACTGAGTCTTGGTCTCGATGCCCAACCCCCAGCGGCATTACCTGATTCTGGAACTTCTTGTGGTCGGGTTTTCTTGGATACTTTCAGGGCTGATTCAAGGTCATAGATTTGGGAGCGGGTTAACTTCAGCTCCCTTCGGAGCTCATTAATTTCTTTGATCAGAGAGACATTTTCCTTTTAAAAAAAAAAAAGAGGGAAGACAGTGAGTGTGATATGCAGGTGATCTGTGGGTGCAGGGTGAGCCCTCCTGGGCTTAAGAACCCAGGGGCCCGGAACTAGGTTAGCCCTCTGGATCCTGCACCCAGCAGTAGTCTCTGCCCTGCTCATTGCCAAGCCTTTCAAGGTACCAGCTAACTTGATTTCAGGTGGACTTGGCACCTTTCCTACCCATCTGTGCTCTTTCAAACATCCATAACAATGCTTTCCTGGGTACTGTGAATGTGCTTTAATGCACAAGCATGGCAGCCCTGAGAGAGGCTATTACTATCATTTGGCAATGGTTCTGGAAGTTGAACCTCGGGCCTTATGAATGCTAAGCATTGCTCTACCACTGAACTAGACCCTATAACCATAGGTTTACAGAGAAGGAAACTGAGGCATCAGAAGGTTATGTAAGTAGCCTAAGCCACAGTGTTAGCAAGTAGCAGAGCCAGGATGTTAACCTCAACAACACTGTTAGGCACTGCGCTACTCTTTCCTCATACCTCCATTGGTTAAACTAAAGGACATCTATTAGGTCCTTAGATGCAACAACAAATTCTTGCCCTCAGCATCATGCTGTTTAGTGAACAACACAGACAAGCCAGCAGCTAGTTCACATCTGCTATATATCCACCTGTTTTATGTTTGCCTGATATCCATCTATTTAGTAAGTCTTTACTAGGTACCTGTGCTGGCTAGTTTTATGTTAACTTGACACAAGCTAGAGTCCTCTGAAGGGACAGAACCTCAGATGAGAAAATGCCTTTGTAAGATCTGGTTGTAGGGTTGTACCATCCCTGGATAGGCAGTCTTAAGTCTATAAGAAAAAGGGCTGAACAAGTCAGGAGGAGCAAGGCAGTAAGCAGCATCCCTCCATGTCCTCTGCATCAGCTCCTGTCTCCAGGTTCCTTTCCTGTTTGGGTTTCTGTCATGACTTCCTTTGATAATGAACAGTGATATGAAATGTAAGCCAAATAAACCCTTTCTTCCCCACCTTGCTCTTGGGTCCTGGGTTATATAGAAAGATAGAGGGAGTGGGGCTGACTCTGACTCCCATGCCTGCTCTGGAGACCCTTTTCCTCCTACTGGGTTGCCTTGTCCAGATTGATATAAGGGTTTGTGCCTGGTCTTATTGTGACTTGTTAGGCCACGTTTGGTGGATATCCCTGGGAGGCCTGCTCTTTTCTGAAGGGAAATGGAGGAGCAGCGGATGGGGGGGGGGGGGAGAGAGAGAAGGGAGGTGGTGGGGGAGGGACTGGGAGGAGAGGAGGGAGGGGAAACTGCAGTCAGGATGTAATATACGAGAGAAGAGTTTAAAATGAATGAAAGTGAGATCTGGTCCCTGCTCTAGAGGACTTTACAGTTCAGTCGGGGTAGGAACATATTTGTGTTGCTCTGGCTTGCTGATGTAACGGTCAAAGGCACATAGAAAGACAATCTTGTCTGAATGACAGATGGACTCTTAGGGGTTGACCCCAGGGCTGAGGCTTAAAGGACTTAGCAAAGAAGAGAGAAAAGAATGTTCTAGGCCATGGAACAGCAGGACAAGGGGACAGAAGTATGGCATGGCTGATATGAGGTGGGGGGTGAGTTTCTTTTCTTTTTTTTTCTAATTTCCTGCACCTCAAATCTTTGCTTCCACTTTACACTTAGCACTCAGGTCCTCAGATATCACCAAGGAGGAGTCTCTATCCCTGTAGGTATGGAGTGACTGGCCTCTTCATTCTCAGAGCCATAGCCTCAGTATGCAGCCTGTTTTACACATGCCTGCAAATAAATCAACTCAGCATAGTTAAATGGAGCTGCTAACTCAGCAGTTCTGGTGCAGGTTCCAAGACTATTTCTTCTTTGTACACTCAAGTGTGTGTGTGTGCACGCATATATGTGTTGTACACATATGTGCATGTCTATGTGGGCATGGAGGCCAGAGGGGGACATCAGGTGTCCTGATGAGACACATTCTCTCACTGGACCTAGAGCTAGGCTAGTGGGCACCAAACCCCAGCTATCCTCCTGCCTCTTCTGCCCACAGCATTGAGGTTATGGCACACACACAGTCACGGCAGCTTTGCATGTGGCTGCAGGAGATCTGAACTGAGGTCTTCACACTTGTGCAACAAGTGCTTCACCTCCTGAGCTGTTTCCCCAGCCCAGTCTCTGCCTTCTAAGTGGCAGTGCCTGTCTCCAGGCTTGGTCTGTGTAGGACCGCACTGGACAGTGCTGGGTGGGGGTGTTGGACCAGAGCTTGGATGGCAAGTCCTCCTCTGCTGTGAGGAAGCACCTGTGGAGCCCTTGGGAGAGCAGGGAATGCTAGAGGCAGCCAACAGACCCCTCAGAGCTTCTCATCTTGGCACAGACCTAGACTTTAGAGTTTCAGCATACCACTACGTTTCAACACTCCTTGCTTTAAGGGTCCCCTCCATGTTGGAAGCCGTGCCCAGTGCTCACTGCCAGTCCTCATTCTCCAGGCCAGGCACCATGCCTGTTTTTCTGAGTTCGAGGGTTTTCTTCATCTAATGCTTTACTTTTTTTTTTTTTTTAAGCCAACCCAGGCCCTGGCAATGGGTCACTCATCTTTCCTTTCCAGATGCTGTCTAGTAAAATTCCCTGCCAGTCTCCCCTGGATCTTTTCCATGCCGGCTTTATATTGTAATGTGATTGCTTCAATACATTTTTTTTTATTGGACACTAAGACCTAGGGCATTGCTCTGCCTGTGAGGTGTGCTCAGTAAATATTTGTGGGCTGGATAAACAGGTGAAAAGCATGGTGGGCACAGAGACAGAGAGAGAGAGACAGAGACAGAGACAGAGACAGAGGGTCTTTTGAGAGCCACAAAGAACTCCTGGGCATGCTCTCTGGCCTGGAGGCTTGGGGGGGTGGGGACACTTTCTTTACCTGTCTTTGCTGGCTCTGTTTAACTTCACTTCTGCCACATTCAATAAAGGAAGAACACTGGGACAGAGACCAGAGGCTGTGGGTCCCAGTCCCTCTGTGGCCCTTTCCTGTTCTCTCAGGTTCCTCTCCTAGGCATTTCCAATCACTGTGTCAGTGAGCCCTGTCAGGTCTGTGTCTGAGCCGGGTCTCCCACTGTGATGTGTCTCAGCTGTCTGGCAGCCCCTTCTACTAGTGAAGTGACTCCAGGCAGAGTCCTATGTTCTTCCACCCCCTTGCCAGCCACAACCCTGTGACTGGGATTTCAGGCTCCTGGTACCCTTTGGTGTGAATGCCTGCCTCTGACCCCACTGCCAGTTTTTTGATACCACCATGATGAGCCCCTGGAATATGGCCCCATCCCCCCCTTATTACTTTATTTTATATGTATGTGTGTTTTGACTGTCTACACCTGTCCATCATGTGCATGCTCGGGGCCCGAGGAAGCCAGAACAGGACATTAGATCCTCTGGAACAAGAGTTACAGGTAGCTGTGAGCTGTGGGTGATGGGAATCAAACCCAAGTCCTTTGGAAGAATAGCAAATGCTCTTAACCACGAAGCATCTCTCCGGCCCAGCAGGATGCCAGCTTAGTGGAGTGTGGCTGAGGCCAGAGATCAAATGCCCAGTACCCTGCATCTGCTCCTTTGTTCCTTCATTGACCCTTTACCTCCAGTGTCATGCTTCCTGATAGCTACCTATGAGCTGGTCTTTCGGCTAAAGATGGAAGTCTCGCTTGGCTGTAGTATCTGATGTCATGTGAGTCTGAAGCATGAACCTAACCCAGTGAGAGGCAGGGATGACAGAGGGTGAAGACAATCTCAGCCAGGAGCCCTTAGGGACCAAACCCAACGAAAGGCACTAATACTGTGATGATAAAAAGAATGCTAAGAGTGACAGGAACTGTGAGGCTCACAGCCTCCACGTGCTCAATCTGCAAGCATCACCTCATCTCATCCTTCAGCAGCCTCACAGGGAAGGTATTCTCAGATTCCTATGGCCATGAGGACATCGAGAAAGTGGATAATGGGGGTTTGAGTGTGGCTGCGTCCGCCTCCAGAGTGGTGCCCTGTTTCTACATGTCTACTGCCTTCTACACTCCCCTCTTTATGTCAGTCTTAGTCCAGTGACTCAGACAGAAGGATAGCCAAAGATACCCCAAGAAAGACACAATGAGTTTCCTAAAAATGTTTTCTAGGGTGGTGTATGTTCTGAGGAACCCAAAGGCCATAGTGATGTCAACTGTGTGTAACTTTGTAAATTAAAAAAAAAAAAACAAAAAACTAGTGAGCTCATCAAGCTTGCTAAGCCTTCTCTTCCTGCTGGCATCCTGGCAGAGAGGGGCTATAAATACTTCCAACTGTCCAGACCTACCTGTCTCAGCTACTGGGCGGCAGGAAAGATCTGATCAGTCCCAAGTTTGGAAAATCCCAGAGCAGTCTGTAGACGCTATGTTTATGTGCAGGCTTTGAAACAAGGTAACCAGGGCTGCCTGAGGCCTTTGGAACAGAATGAAGACTTGGCTGAATTTTCTGATAGCTATGTCAGAGAAGGGAAGGGAATGCCCATAGCGCCCCCTGCCGGCTGCTCTGAGTTAAAGCCTTTCAGGGGAAGCTGATCGTCAGTGTGTGAGATCTGGCCACGGATGCCAGCTGTGATCTTGGGAGCCTCATGGCTGTTAGCAGGATCACCCAACTGCACAGATAAGCCATCCTGTCATTCTCCCTCCTTTCCCCACCATCATCCTGTGCCTGACCTGGCATTTCATTGTGTCAACTCTACCCTGAAATGCCTTTGGCATCGCCACATTCTGCTCCCCAAGCTCTTTTTTGATCCCTAACCTGATGGGCTTTCCTGTCTCACGGGCTTCTTTTCTCACCAGACTGAATTCTCTGCTAATGGGGTCCATCTGTATGAGACAAAGACAACCGTGTCCGAGAAGCACTCTGATCTACATTCAGGGTGAACCACAGCTCTTGGCCACATGATCCAAGGCTAAGACTGTTCATTCCCGTGGGCTCTCGCTGCCTTGGATGCTCTGCAATACACCGAGGTTTGTGGATTCAGGAGCCTCCACTCTCAACCCCACCCCAGCCTCTGCTTTTTCTCAAGCTCTTGCCTCTGCCCAGAAGCAGGGCCCTTCTCCCAGCTGGTCCTCAGCCACCCGCCACCCACCCTGGGGCCAGACTTCAATGGCCCTTACTCCTTTGAGACTTTGAGGACCATGTCTCCTCTGTGGGCCCATGCCACTGGATAAACATAATGGTCTATGTTCCTCAGGAGCTCTCTGAGGGTGGGAATACTTTTCGATCTTGGAATCCTCTGTGGCTGAGACACAGCTTGATGTGTAAGAGGACCTTGACAAATGTGTAGGGAAGGGATAAAGTATGTGTTCTAGGTGTTTGTACTGCACAGCAACTATGATTTCCGTATTTGTTTAAGCATGCCCGGGGAATGGTATGGAAAGGCCCTGAGCACCTATCTGGATATACAAATGAGATGGTGGCCCCATTCTTTTTCCTCGGTTATTTTCCAATGAGTTGCTCAGCCACTGTGCCTGCCTGGCTTTCCTTAGCCAGTATAGGATAAAGCCCTGGAGCCCTGATAGTCACACAGGAGGCTCCTAACCACCATGCACTAAGGCATCCAGGGTTCCGACCCAGCACCTGGGTGTGTGCGTCTGGAATCATCAGTGTTCCTCTTTCCTGGCTCAGGCCGCAGGCCTCCCTAGCCCATGAATGATGGACTTTTAGAGTCATTTATTTCCACAGTGGTTCTTGACTGATTTCTTTGCTGGGGTAAAGGAAAAGAGATGGTAGTTTTGAGCCCTAATTCTGTACCGGGCCAGTGGCTGCTGTTTGTCTTGGCCAAGCATTGGAGCAGCCATTGGAGTCAGTGTCATTTGCCCCCTGTTATAGATAAACAGAGCAGTTTCTGGAGGCCCAGAGTCTCCTGGCCAAAGAGCAGTGAAGCACTGTTACCTTGGTCTACATGGATTCTGTATCTGCTCACGCCTTACACCCTGGGTGAGAATGCAGCTCCTAGTTAGGCTTTGCATGCATGGGTCCTGCAGCCTCTGGCCTGGTCCTCTTGCTCAACCTCAAGATCGAAGAAAATAGTCTTGGCACCCAGAACAGTAGTTCTTTTAAAAAAAAGAACATTCTTTTTAAACGTCTTCTGGGCTGGCCATGTGGCTCAATGACAGAATGTTTACCTGGTGTGCACTGAAGCCCTGGATTCAATCTCTAGCTCTTGGGAAAAGAAGATCTTCCTAACTTTTTGTAAGCCAGTCTTATTCAGAGCCCTGATATAATCAGCAAGAAGTCTCTCTGTGTGTGCATGTGGCGGTGCTGGTGGGACCCGGAGCCCTGCCCCAGGCTCCCTTCTTGTCTCCAGATGTTGTCTGAGTCACTTTTCTAGATCCACAGAAGTCACAGCACACAGGTTTCCTTCCTCCTTCCCTTCCTCCATCCCTTCCTTCCTTCCTTCTTTCTTTTCAAGACAGTTTCTTTTCTTTTCTTTTTGAATTAGCTCAGTAGAACAGGCTGGCCTTAAATTTAGAGGTCCACCTGCCTCTGCCTCCAGAGTGCTGGAATTAAAGGCATGTGCTACCATGCTCGGCTAACACACAGGTTTTAATGCTTTTAAAGACAGAAGACTCTCTGGGATCCACCTCACAGGGAGCATTGGTTGAATCTGTTCTGTTGCTGGCTCCTACCCAGCATTTTCCAGGGAATGGGGGAGGGGAAGAAACTTGGCGGCTGCCCTAGTGCCCTACAGCAAGCCTCTGGTCTCCTCTTTTTTCCTTCCTGGAACTGACTTTTGCTTTAAGCTTCTGCTCAGTGTGGAGAGAGGGACCAGCCCCAGGAGGTCCTCAGGCCTATGGAGGACTCAGAGGTCCTCCACTTGGCAGTGAGACAAGGTGACAAATATGGCTGTTACCCTGGTTGCACTGCCTAGCTAGCTTCCTGTGCTCAAAGCCCATGTTTTAGGTAGGCTCTTAGCAAGGCTGTGTGAGGTTGCTGGTACCAAGGGACCTACCAATCACATCTGCTCCTCTTTCCTGGTCTCTGAACATTTTTATGGTCCAGAATAGAAATGATTTGAATGGGTAGTTGGGAAGGGGTGCTGATTTTACAGTGGGGAGAGACCAGCTGTGCCTTGGTGTCACCTGGATTGCTGTGTGCTCTGCCCAAATGCTTGTAACTCTACAACCTAGTATCTGGTTTCAATCCAAACTGCACCCTGTTCCCATCCCAGTATTTCAATTAGGATGTTAAAGAAATGTAACCATAAAAGTATGTGCCCAGTGCAATTCTGATGTTCTCTTTTGATATAAATTCTTATTAATTGCCTCACATGATACTGACACCCAAATGGAAATCTGGCAGAAGCATCTCGATAGGCAGTCCCAGTAAAGTGCCTGGGTGGGGGCGGCAGGAATGGGGCCAGGCTCTCTGCACTGTCTGCTGAAGGACCCTGGGTGTGGAGAGCTCACTAAGTGCTACCGCCACCAACACTGTGGGCGTGGCTCAGTCTGGACCAAGAGATAAGGCTAAGACCTGAGGCACCAGAAAGGAAGCCGAGGCAGGTGGAGACTAGCCAGAAGGAGGTGGAGATAATAAAAGGCAGCAAAGCTGGGTGGCAAAAGGGAGTTGAAAACAGAGGAGAGAAGGGAGCAAAGGAGTCAGGAGAACTGGGACCTGGATGCATCATGGGTAATGGAGAAGAACGAGGCAGGTCACTAGCTTGTCAGAGATAAGAATGGGATGGCAAAAGGAATAGGGCTACCAGTGGGCATGATGATGCCTAGGGGCCCTTTGGTGGGCCCCAGGTGACAGCTAGGACGAGCTCCGGGAGATCAGAGAGGAGGAGTTGTGAGAAAGCTGTGGGTCCCAGGATGTGGGTGGTGTCAGGCCGCAAAGGGATGCATCCCTGCATCTATTACCTGCATGATGCGGACATAGTCCGTGCGATGCAGCTCGCCCTCCTTGATCACTTTCTTCTTGAGTGTGGCAAGGTTCCTCTCCAGGTGTTCCCGCTGGCGGGCATACTCTTGTTGCAGGTCTGAGTTCAACCCTGCAATCTCCACCTGGCGCATCGTATGGGGAGACACTCAGCCAAGGAGGGGAGATGTGAAGCCCTGCACAGGGCAGTGTGGGAGGGCAAGGGCGGGGCACTCAGAGCTTACCATGTCTGCCCGCTGCACATACTTCTCAAAGAGACCACGAATCTTCTCCTTCAGCAGCCGGGGTTCCTGGATGTACGCCACGCAGTTGTGGAGGTCTGTCTTAAACCGTCGGACCAGTGCTTCCAGGTCCCTTTCCTGTAATCAGACATTTACTCCTGGGACAGCATGGCGTACTCCATGTGGAGGAGCAGGGACTTCAGTCAGAGGCTAATGAAGGGGTCCAGAGTGACCTCATCTGGAATTGACACCTGACTGTTGGGGCCTACCCTGGGCACAGAAACCTAGATGGGCAGCCAGTCCAAAGGTAGCAGTCCTGAAATGCTTGTGCACCTGTCTGGACTGGGTACCCCGCCTGAACAGCTGCCAAGAAGAAGGGCTTGAGACCACACACGTGGCGTCCCTATTGCTCTGGATTCCTTTAAGGGCCTCAGGCGTAGATGATGAAAAGGAACTCAGGTGGCCCCACTTTCCGTTATCGCCAAGATAAATCTGTCATTCTGTCTCACAGGTCCTTACCCAGGGCTGCCCCATGCCCCTTAGGACCTCACTAGTGATTATCTCCTTGGACAGTCAGGAGCGCCGCTGTGGATGGATGAGAACCCCCTAAAGATTGCTGTAGACTGGACTTACTCTCCATCTTCAGCCATGCTTTCTGACAGCTACCTCCCCTTACCCAAGAGGGTGTCTCCTTTCTCTCTTCTCTCATAGCCCTTTACTGACCTTCTCTCTCTTCTCTCTCTCTGTTTATATATACACTGATATACAAAATTTCTCCCCATATATATTTTTCTCTCTTTACATATTTTGTGCAAAGGTTCAAATCACTTATCAGTCCTTTCAGCAAAGAGCAGGGCCACACCCTCTCCTCATGTGTGGCTCTGAAGCTTTGGCAGTGTACGCTGCCAGTATTTGATGTGGACAGTGGAAAAGTTCAGCCTGGTTTGAAAAACATCTCAGTGGCCTGTGGAAAGGGTGCACAGCTGCATCCTAGCCAAGAGCCAGAGGTCCAGGCTTTCCCAGGCTGGTTCAGAGTAGGAACTAGCTGCAGGTACCCTGGTGGGGTTTTCTTCCCGGCTCATTTCTCTGCCTGGATTGTTCTTATTTACAAAACAAAAAGACTGGAATGGGCCAGGCGTGGTGGCACACACCTGTAATCAGCAGCACTTGGGAGGCAGAGGCAGGATTGAGATTCTTGGGCTACACTGTCAGTTTCAGATCAGCCTGGGCTACAGAGGGAGGTACTGTCTCCAAACAGGTAGGGAGCCAGAGAGACGGCTCTGTGTATAAGAGTGCTCGTTGTGCAAGCATGAGGATCTGGGTTTATGGCCCAGCATCCAGATAAAAGCTGGGTGGGTGTGGCCGCACACACCTAAAACCCTAGCACTGGGAAGTGGAGGTGAGAGTCACTGGGGTCCCTGGCCAGCCAGTGTAGCTGAAGAAAATGACAGCTCCAGGCTGAGGTGGAGAGTGATGGAGCAGACACCTGACTTCCTCCTCTGACCTCTGCACATGGGCATCGGTGTACACACACACACACACACACACACACACACACACACGCACACACACACACGCACACACACACGCATAGGCACACGCACACTCACACGAGCACTGCACAGGAAATAAACAAGACTGAGGTGGATGGTCTCTAAGGTTCTCCTAATATCAGCAATTTTGGGGTGGTCAAAGCTTTTAACCACTAAGGACAGATGACCTTTTATATCATGTTCTTCTCCAGGTCAAACAAACAGAAGGCTAAGGGTGTTCCTTCCTATAAAACCAGCACTCTGGCCCTCTCTACCCAAGTTGTTTTATAGTCTTAGATGAATTTGAACATGTAAATTTGTGCAAGCCTGGAACCAGACAGGCCTGTGGGCAAGAGCGTGAGTTAAAATGGGAAGTGTTTCTTAGCAATGGCTGGCTCTGTCTCGAGGAGCCAGCTGCCCGTTGCAGGCAGGTGCCAGATCCTGAGTCCACACACTGCCAGACTCTGAAATCCTCGCACCTTCTGCTGCTCTTTGCGCATCTCCTGATCTGTGGCTCGCAGTTTCTGCAACAGTTCCGTGATGTTCAGCTCCAGTTGCGTGTTCTGTTTGTGGAAACGCTCCAGCTCGGCTTCCATCTACAGAGAACCAGGGGATGGAGGCATGAGTAGGGAAGTCAGGAGCAAAAACTGCAAACTCCTGACAAGCGCAGTATGATGTGTTGGGAATGAGACCTCTCTCCTTACTGCTTGCCATTTTACAAGCACCGCTCTTGACAGCACTCTCACTCGGAGTCCTGCATCCATCTGTGGCCAAGTTTCCTTCTTAGTTGCCTGCCCTTCCCTTAATGGTGCAGATTCCTCTTTTCTTGCATTCTTTCTAATTCAGTTGCTGCAAATCCTGAATTCTCAGCTCCTGCTCCAGTCAGGTCTCTCCAAAGAAACACCTCTCTCACCCAATTTGGGAGGGTGTTATGAGTGAAGCCTGACCCTCGGGTCCATAATCCTTCTCAACAGAAAGTTGAGGCTTGTTTCTAAAGTAGAGAGTTTTGAGGGACCAGAGTAGCACGTGGGCATCTTCAATCCAGGGCATGAAGCAGGGACAAGCTGGGACAGACAGTCTGATCACCTAAGGGTCAAAAGAGTACAACCAAGGGCCATCGCCTATTCAAAGGGATGGCAGGAGACACCAGCGAGCATCTGAACGCCTTTCTCTTCCTTGCTAAATCCATCTTACCCCGGGCATATCTGGTTCAGATGAGCCTGGCTGTGGAGAAACCCAGTTCCCACTCAAAGCATAGGGTGATGTTTGATGGACACCCCAAATCTGATGGGCAGTAGTACTCCGGGTGGTTCTATGGGGGCTCACTGGCTGTTTTCAGGGGATGGGCCAGTTCATTGTCTGGTGTGATGGGTGAAGGTAGATGGAAGGTCCAGCTCCCAATTCTGTCATCACACTTTTAGGTGCCTGTCTACCTCCAGAAGGTCTGAGATGGTGAAAGAAGCTGCTCTCATGTTCTGGACACAGAGGAATGCCTCTTTATTATTAGGAGGCATTTTCCTAGATAGAAGAGCCCTCTGAGGGGATGCCTGGCATCTGGATGGACTCTGTGAACATCTGATGAAGGAAGGAAGAGCAGGCATATGTGCTGGGCAGGACTGGGGAGACTGAGGGCTGGGAGGGGAATTGGGAACTGCCTGCCTCCAGAAGAGGCATGGCAAGATAAACAGGCAGAGCTGCAGAGACTTCCCTCCTCCGGGGAACACACAAGAATGGGGCTTTGCAGCAGCTCAAACCAGAATGAGCACCGTAGCGGTTGGAGAGATGGCTCCATAGTTAAGAGCATGGAATGGCAGAGGACCCGGGTTCTGTTCCCACCCCCACATGGTGGCTCACAACTCTCTATAACTCCAATTCTAGGGGATCTGATGCTCCTTTCTGGCCTTCGTGGGAGCCAGGCACACATATGACACACATGTATACATGCAAGAAAAAAACATATTCAACTAAATACTTTTTTTTTTTTAAGCAATGAGCACTGTAGGAGGCTTAGGGACACAGAACTGATGTAGTTTCTGCATCCTAGAAGCCTCCAGTCTAAAAGAGTGAGAGAACTGAGTCAGAAGCTGATATAAAATGGATTAAACGTCATCTGTGATAGAGGCAGAAGGTGCCTGTGTACACAAGGAACTTGAGTAGGAGCCCACCCTGGGAAGGGGCACTCTGGCTGAATGCATAGGGAAAGTACTGGATGACAAAGTAGAAAAGAGAACGGCAGGTGGAGACAGCCTGCTTACAGAGGACGGTGGGTGGGTAGCCAGGTGCATTTCTGTGGGCTGGCATTGGTCTAAACAACTGTAAGATGGCACAGCACCGGAGGTAAGCTGAAGGGTCCACCACACTGAAGAACACCACCAGGAGCAGCAGCAGCGACTGGCATCTCAGAGGTGGACCTACATAGAGGTTCTATCAGAAGAGAGAAAGCCCGGAGACTAGCTTCTCCAGGGAAGAAAGACGGTGTCCTATGACAGGGAAATGGCGGTTGGAAGAGACAAAGGATGCTCCTGATATTCAGGGCCCCTGAGGTCATGGCTGAGTGGCACAGCCGACCTCTTACCAGTTCCAAGCCAGAAGAGACAGACTGGGTCAGGATGGAAGACAGAAGTGGCTGTGTTCTTTGCCCTTGCCCTTCCCTTCACAGGCAGAGCCTCACATTACTTCAAGTATATAAATATAAGCTGTAAAATATGTAAAGTGTGAGCATCTGGCTGGAAAGCCAGAAGACAAGCCCAGAATGTGGGAACAAACATCTCTCACCCAGCATGGACATCTCATCCACTTTCCTGTGTTATTCATCGTGATAATTCTCAGTGGGGAGGGGCGGGAAGGTGGAAGAAGCCATTTGTCCCTCAGTGGACATTTGGCAGTGTCTGGGGAGGTTTTGGATCATAACAACCTAGGCAGGGGGTGCTTCTAGCATCATATGGGGAGACAAAGGTTGGCGCTAAAGCCCTCGACAGCTCACAGGACAACCCCTCCTAATTCCACAGCAGAGAATCAGCCACCCCAGAACACTGACAGTGCTGAGAAACCCTGCCCTAAAGGAAAAAATAACTGAATTGAAAGGAAACCCACAAGGACCCTGGAAGAGATTCATTTGCTCCACAGAGAGGCTGGAGAAGCAGATATGAAGTGGAGTATCTTAGTCAAGGCTGGCTTTGTATTCATTCACTGAGGCCTCTGTACACAATCCTAGAGTTTGAGCCTGCCTTCCTATAGGAGAAACATCACAGAGACAAGCAGTGGGTATTTCTGAATGTGTCAATAACGCCAAGAGGAAAGGCTCTCGGTCAGAGGTTCCTGCAAAGAACCAGGTCCAGATGACAGCCCTGAGCCACTGGAATAAGGAGTGGGCATAGTGTGTGTGTGTGTGTGTGTGTGTGTGTGTGTGTGTGTGTGTGTGTGTGTATATTTGCGCGCGTGCACACATGTGCATAAGGGTTAGCTAGGAAGGTCCCTGCCCTATTCACCCAAACAAGTAAATTCCCTGCTTAGAATCAAGGTTATGTTCAGCCTCCGTCACTGCAGGGGCAGTGAATGACCCCACAGGTGTGTTGATAGGCAGATCTGAAAGCAGAGCCCTCATAAATGCCTGTATAAAAGAGGCCTGGAGGAGCCTGCCACAACCCCGTCACTCTTCCCTCAGCGTGGGGACATACAGAAGTCAATATGATACAGATTCCCCATGTCCCTGATCCTTCTGATGTCCTTGATCCTAGACTTTCAGCCTCTAGAATGCTGAGAAAGATTTTTGTTTGAAAGTTCTCAGGCTGAGATAGTTTGCTGCTGAAAGGTCAAAGACAGTTGCCATTCCTTGGCCCTGAGGTCACCAGCATATGGCAGGAGGTCCCAAGAAGGCAGCTCTGTGGTCAGCTGGGGACACAGAGAACACCATGCTGATGCCATGGGGGAAAATCAATACCATCCTCTCTAGATCCCATCCCCCGGCTGATCTCTGCTTGATTTCTTTACTGAGCCTCTTGGAGCAAAGGCATTGCAGAGTATACCAGCACCACCATAGCCGGTGGGCACCACCATAGCCGGTGGGCATCTAGACAGGCGAAGATGCTGACAATTGACATACTAGCTTAGCACCAACATCTTGGGAAATGGAAGGGAGAGTGGGGTCCTGCTCTGTACATGGGGTCAGGCAAAGTGTCTTTGAAGAGATGACATTTAAGATGAGACAGGGAAGATGAAAAGCTGGTCCCATGATGATCCAGGGGACAGTCTTCCAGCCAGGGGGGACCCTACCACAGAGATCCTAAAATGGGAGAAGCCTGGCTTTTCTGAGCTGTCAGTAAGCTGGTGCTGGAGGAGGGGAGGAAGGTGTGAGATGAGGCTGCAGAGAGGAGAGATGTGCAGAGCCGTTGGGTTTTATTCTAGTGGGATGGACACCACTGAGGAGTTCACTCTATGTGGAGGCTAGGCCTGAGTCAGGTCCAGACAAGAGACAGTAGAGGGGGGTGTTGAAATGGCTTGGCAGGATAGCCCTGAGGACTTGGGAACCCATATAGTGGATGGAGAGAACTGACTTGTCAGATGTCTTAGGCCCTCCACGTGAGGTGCTGTGGCAAGCACCCCCCTAAGTAAAATAAGTATCAATCAGTGTTTCTTCTAGAGAAGCCATGGTGGAGACTTCTGGAGGACAATAGCATTGGGCTTAGAATCTGGCTGGCTTGGTGTTGGTGACGCTTTCATACCTGCGAGTTAAGTCAAGGGTAGAATTAGGGAAGACTTTTAAATTTGCATTTGACTGAGAAACAAATGATAGAGGGAGAGAGAGAAAAAAAAAAACCTGGTGGAAATTATCAACAATTTAATTTTAGGTCATCGTGGCCCCCAAGTCCTAGGTGTCTTGTACCCAGTGGGAGCCTGACAGGTAAACAGAATGTTACTAAAATGTGCAGGAGCCTGAGGCTAAAAGACACACATCTGGACTGCTGGACTTGGACTCCAGAAATCCTTATTATCCAGCCAGCCTAACTTCTAATCTCTCTCCTTTGTCTTTTGTCCTGTCTGTCCCACAGAACATATTCTTCTTAATTGTTCCACTCTTGGGCTTAAGAGCCATTGAAAACTTCTGATTCCCTGTCAGAAGTCCAAACACTGGACCCTAGCCTGGGCCCCCAGCAACATCCCCATTTGAGGCGTGCTCAGTGCTTGGAGGGAAGAGTACCTTTTGGCTGAGTACATACCGCCCCCTGGTGGCCAAATCTTCAATAGCTGCATCTCCCATTTGCCACTGCAATAGGACTACCCCGACTCTCTACCCCCACACAGCCATACTATAAGCTAAATCCCCATCTAACTTGCTTTGGGGAGCTGGAAGCCTTGCCTGCCTTGGCTGTGTGAAACATTCTCTCTCATTTCCCCTGGGCCAGTGAATGACAGGGTTAGAGGGGACGGAGGTCCTGAAGGGCAGGAGTGTGAACCATAGCCCTCCCTCACCTCCTGGATTTGCTCCTTCATCACTTTGATCTCGTTCTCCTTTGGTTCTATCTGCTTCTTCAGCTCTTTTATTTTGTAGTCGAGGACAAACTTGAATTTCTCTAGCTCTTGGTTCTTCTTCTTCAGATCATAGATTCGCTTCTCCTGGAAGTAAGAGGAGAGAGAAAGAGAAGTGGCTGACGTCACAAGGCCCCCCGGCACATGGGAGCCCTCTAGGTTTGAAAACACACAGACACGAGGCTGCAGATGGGCGAGGCCACGGACTGCTGGCCTCACCGCCTGGCCCTGTACAGGCTGCGTGAGGCACGGACTACTCCACAGGAACTCACTCCCTTCTGTGTAGGTTGTGAAAGACAATGTTTTTCATCCCACACTGTAGTTCTTCTGCCTCATGGCCTTGGTGCATCTCTGCTGTGGGTGGTGTCATCTCTGGACTGGTGGTCCTGGGTTCTCTAAGAAACTGGCTGAGCAAGCCATGAGGAGCAAGCCAGTCAGCAGCATGCCTCTACGGCCTCTGCTTCAGCTCCTGCCTCCAGGTTTCTGCCCTGTTTGAGTTCCTGACCAGTTTTCCTTCAGTGATGAACTAGAGTCTGGAAGTTTAAGCCAAATAAACTCTTTCCTCTCCGACTTGCTTTGGTCATGGGGCCTCCTCACAGAGGACAATGACCTAAGTACACTTGCTGCTGCGGACCAGGGCTGGGAAGGGGGGAGGCTGGTAAATTAAGAGGGGGTTACGACTTTCTGCATTAGGAATGCTTGATCTCTTTCTTGTCAGTTTCCTCTTTGAGAATCTGAAGAGACCCCTGCTCTGTCTCCAAAGCCCAGACCATATACAAGACTTCCTGTGCAGAAACACCATGCAGTCAGAGGCTCACAAAAATCCTTTCAACCCTCATTTCTGATGAAACAACAGGACAGCTTTGAGAAATTGCTTAATGCACAATGCCTGGTCAGCAGAGGGGCCTATGCCAGGACCTACTTATGTAATGCCAATGCCCATGTGTAGACACAGGAGAATTCTGTATGATGAATGGATGCAATTGTGGATGGAGATGTGGGATGGAGTCTGGGTTTGCTCAGGAGGATAGCAACTCCTGGATGTTGAGGTGGAGTGACCGTAGAAAACACATGCCTGTCAGCTGAAGATTCAGCACAAAGCCATTCCCATCTCCCTGGGCTACCCAGCAGTTACAGGACCAATGCTATGGGAGTCCCCTTCTGACCAGCAATACCATGTGGGTACTGTGGCAGATGAATTACCCTCAGCCCCAATAGTGGGCAATCCTTGGATGCCTGGCTCAGTGGAGAGCAGGGATCTGGGAGCCGGCTGGTCTAGGTTCTTATCTGAAGTCTGTCCCTTATAAACTATGAGACGTTGAGCAGTAAACTCAGCCTCCTGGAACTTGGCTTCATGAGATACAACCCCGGGTTGTTGGTGGAACTGAGTGTGGTGTGTTGGCATGAGCTCCATGCCAAACACACAATGGGCACTTTGGAGACTGTTCTTCCTCCACCAAGTCAGGTAGATGATCTCAGAGAAGCCAGAACCCTTTCGGCTCCGGGTCTGTCTGGGCAGTGGCCGGAAGGGCAGCGAGCGGCTCTCACCTTGTCCTGAATGGTCTCATCCCTCTCCTGGATCTCTCTCTTGAGCCCTTGGATGTCTTTCTCCAGGGACTTGATGACGCCCTGCAGCTTCATCTGCTCTGTCTTGAGGATCTCGATGTCATTGGTACGCTCTTCGATCTCCTTCTGCAGGCTGCTGAACTGAGGAAGCAGACAGCAACAGTGAGGACCCCTGGGGCCTCTGAGTGGATCCCCATCTCCCCGCCTCCGGGAGTGAAGAGACCCCATCACTCAGCATCCATGGGCTTTGGGGAATAGATTTCGTTATCACTGTTATTTTCTGTGGGGACAACCTTTTTGTAAATTGACAAATATTTTCCCCCCAATACTTGAAAATTTCATACTGGCATACAATGTACTGTGGCCATACCCACCCCTCTCCTACCCTCTCCTACCTCTGTCCCAGTTCTCACACACACCTCCCTTCTTCACAACTACTTTCCCTCTTACTGTAAGGAGACAAGCTCTTTTTATGTAGCCAGACTGATCTTGAACTCAAGATCCTCCTGCCTTAGGTCCTAAGTCCTGGGGTTACAGGGATAGGCTATCATGCTTATATTGTTTGTCCCAGAGAGTGGGTTTTTCAAGAATTTGAAACAGTTCAGTATTTTTCCAGGTCAAATGAGTGATGGACTCATTTGTACCACTGTAGTAATATCCAGGTCTATTGAAGGTTCTCACCTTCCTAATGCTGCGACCCTTTAAATACCGTTCCTCATGTTGTGGTGACCCTCAACTATGAAATTATTTTGTTGCTACTTTATAACTGTAATTTTGCTGCTGTTAGAAATTTTGATGTAAATATTGATATGCAGGATAGCTGATATGTGACCCTTAACCTGTGGCTCAGAACCATACTCTATTTACTACAGGAGAGAAAAGTCTGTCTATGAGATGCTTTAGAGACCCGTTATCTAGATGGACCATGGTTCTTCTGAGACCATACTGACCTTGGGAGTTGATCAAGGTCACAGAGATGAGCCACTGTAGCCATGTCCAAGGAGGGAGAGCCTGGTTATCCTGGGAGTCACCAAACAGTGCGATTTCTAACAGGAAGCTTTGATTCCTAATGGGCTTGCTTTGAACTTAGCTTCTCTGTGGCTAACCATTTTAGAGGAAGAGAAACAGTTCTATGGGGATCTGTGGATGGAGGTGCTTCCTCTCTCAACATCTGTCAATTAAACGGCTGCCTCATCTTGCAGTTGGAGCATCTTACGCTTCCCACCCACTCTTCTGAGGAGAGGTCTCTGAGTGGGAATGTCCTGGGCAGAGGCATCTCTAAGCTGAGCAGCTGCCCATCTCTTCCTCACACCATTGCCATTCCCAGCAAATCCTACTTGTCCAGAAAGGAAAGTTCAGAGCATCATTTTGTGGACAGGAAGCCCATGAGAAGGAAGGAAAGCGTCAGGAGTGGTGGTACACTCCTGTAATCCTAGGACCTGGGAGAATGAGGCAGGAGGATCATGAGTTTGAGGACAGAAATGGGTGTTGCAGTGAGATCTAAGCCAGCCTGGGATACATGGTAAGTTCCAATCTCATGCTTCCCCAAAGAGGATGGGAAGCCAGATGTAGTCCTTTCTGAGGGCCCTGGAGGAGGGACCTCTGTGTGGTCACCCAGGGCTGACTGTCCACATGCCCCTTGCCCCCAGCCTCCTCCAGGATGCTTCCAGGGCCTAGGTCATGGGATAGCAGCCCCTACCTTCTTCCTCATGATTCCCGTCTCTCCCTTGAGCCGCAGGTTGGACTCCTTCTCATCCCGAAGCTTCCTCTCATACTTGGTTTTGATGTCTTGGATCTCTCTGTCCTCATCTTCTTCAATCTGCTTCTTGGTTTCCTCGAATTCCCGAAGCTGCTGTCGGACGTCTTC